>NC_092799.1:12934741-13237188 GCF_918797505.1 Bemisia tabaci | reverse complement strand
ATCCTCGCAGTACGAAGCAGTGAGTGCCTGGAGACTCAAAACCCCTTCACTTTCGTGGGTATGCAACACGGACATCCACGGAGTCCGAATAGTTGCATCAAGGCGCTTTAATGAAATTCGGTTATGCTCGTTGCAGGCGTTACTAGCTGGGGGCACTTGACTTTTCTCTCACACCTCGGCTTACTTCCAGCGTTGACTATTGTATCAATGAAATAAACTACTACAGATTTTCATTGCAAGGCTGTCAGTTTTATCATTAAATGCCACGAGTTTTTTATCTTTTTTCGACGGTTAAAGCCTGTTTTATTCGATAAAAGTAGAGCTCTCAAAATGACGTCATGTGAGGTCAAACGACCCTCCATTGCCCTCAAAGAGTGTCGGCCCGACAATCTTTGAACGTAATGCCACTTAGAGAGCTCTGTTTTGATCGTATGATGCGGGTTTAACGCTACTTGATATACTTTTCATAGGCTGGATAAGCAACCCATGGGGCACTCGCTCTCTCCTGTTGATCTTAAATGGAGAAGTAACCAACCCAACCAGAAAAAAAAAAAAAAAAAAGACAGTCCATGCAATGAATTCTGGGATTTTTGCATAGGAACCAGTGATTAAAATGATACCCCCCCAGGTAGGCGACGGAGAGGGCGTCCAGCCAAACGGTGGGTAGAGGGCATCCGTGAAGAGATGGAGAGATGCCAGCTTCCGGAGGATCTCTACCATGACAGATTCCTGTGGAGAGTAGGCGTCGCAGAACGCTCTAGCGCGCCGTAAAAGCGGCTCATACATACATACATTGCTGGAAGCATTCTGATCACATTCTTTGGCATTGGACTGATGATGTAAAATTTGAAATGTATACAACATACATTCATGTCTTTTGTGAATTTCATTAAATATTTCACAGGGACTTGTAAAATTTAATAATTGAGGAAATAAGGATACTCCGATGCTATGTGATTGTACCAAAGTTGCAGGGATAACTAAAGTGGAACAAATGACTTCGTCTAGGATTCTCCCTCCTACAATTTGTGTTGGTAACTAAAATTTTTGCTGATTGGTTACCGAGATTAAAAAAATGAAAATTCAGGAGTGGAGGTTTGAGTAAGACTTTTATTTGTTTAATTTAATCTAATTTTTACAGGTTAAATTTATTTTTAAGTATTCTGAAACTTTAAATACAGTTTTTTGTCTTGTTTAATTGTTTACGGATTGTTTTGATTAATTTGATTAAATACTACATTTTTACAAGCAACCAAAACAAAGGAAGCAGATTGAAGGCAGCGGAGAACTTTTGAAATCTTGTGAATTAAAATGCTGCTAAGATCAGACAACATCCTCTAGTTACAATGATACATGAGTGAATAATGAAAACAGGATTGCCACAGAATTTAGAAAATCAAAGTTCCTGACATGCCTCTGATTTCAGTGTCACATTTTGGTAAAATTCCTTTAAAATTGAAGGTATGCCCAATGGTTAAAAATACATAATTTGCAATAGTTTTGACACAAAATCTGTTCTTTGAAACGTCAAGCCTTTTCTAGAAAGCATACAGAGACGACTCAACAATTTTTCCCTGACACTTTTGTCAATTTCCCTGGCATTACTAGGTTTTCCCTAACTTTTCAAAATTCCCTGTTTTCTCTGACCATGGCAACCCTGAATGAAGATACAGGTTTGGGAATTTGGAAATTAGGAAGAGGACAAGAAAATTGATAGAGATAGGTAATGGAATCGCTAAAAAAAATATAATAATATTAAAAGTCTATACTTAGGAAAAATATATGGGAAATTGAAATATTCTAAGCTCCAAGTTGCTGATACTGAATAAAACAAAATAAAATTATTACACTTTTTTTCAACAAAATTATTAAAGTCAGTTATAACAAACTAGATGTACAAGGCGGTGTACCTCTCTTTTTGACCTAGAAAAATACTCTTATGTATCTTCTCTTTACATTTATCTTTTTAACGTTTTTTTGTTTTTTTACAACAGTTTTAAAATGAATCATATAAACACAAGTATAACAGAACAGCATAAAGAATTAATAAAGAAAAACGAATTACACCCTCCTCCCTAAAATCGGAAAAGTCGCCACAGGCAAACATGGGCTACTAAATTAGAACCCGGCCACCAAAATTTTCTTTCAGCTCTTTATCACCTTTGGCGGCTTGCGTGGTTGCCACACAGTGCTAAAAATCAGCACTTTACCAACTTCAACCTATGTAAAAAATCCACATTTAATCATAGAACATGGCAACCTTGTAACCTTAAAACGGAAGGGAATCTAATTATGCGGCTGATGAATAGGGCAAAAAGGATTAAAGCACAGCTGATTCAGGATAATTTCAAATGATGAAAATGTATACTCTCTAACAACAATGATTTGATTCAGCTAGAAGATTTAATTCCTACTAGAGGAATTTTTTCGAGCAGTAATTGATTTTTCTACTAGTATATTTTTAAAACAAAACAAAACGATTTACAGGCAAATTAATACCTCTGGTAATTTTACCGAATTGGAATGCCACTTTGGAGAAAAAATAAATAAATGAGTGGTTTATTTTGACTGCGATGAATTGAGAGCTGCGATATAATCAGACTTTGCGGAAGGATCACTGAAAAAAAAGAAAATACAGAATAAACAAAAAGGGTGAAAACAGCATTTGAATGAATGATACACTAGAGGTGTTATATAATTTCTATTGCAGGCTTTGAGGGCTGTGCAATGAAAATATTCCGCAGCAATTGCTTACTAAAAATTGATATCAAATCCAAAAGGTATTTGTATTCTTTGATTGATGTGGGGCATTGAAAAAACCTGAGATAGGTGAATACAAGTAGTGTCCAAGGAAACATTCAAGTCCTGCTTTGCCTATCTTCCTGTTCTTGGGACACCCCCCCCCCCCCACACCCGTTTGAGGCACCCATAAATTTCCCCTGCCTTTTAATGAAATGTTGAAAAAATCCATGCAATTTAAATCAAAATCAGAGAAATTGACTAACAGATTTTCTGAATTAATTACCAGTTTTAGGATAGTTTTTGATTTCCTGAAATTTTTAGCAAAAATTCAGTCCAGGTATTTGCAAAACCAAATAATTAGTGCGCCCGGATAATTGAGGTCTCACCGTCGGTTTGTAT
Organism: Bemisia tabaci; assembly: GCF_918797505.1. Taxonomy (NCBI): domain Eukaryota; kingdom Metazoa; phylum Arthropoda; class Insecta; order Hemiptera; family Aleyrodidae; genus Bemisia; species Bemisia tabaci. The sequence goes on along the minus strand of NC_092799.1, from coordinate 13,234,047 downwards.
GAATAAACCTTTTCGTCCAAAATTCCCAAGATTTTAGTGAGCAGCTCTAAGACTTTTATGGATCAGAAATAGATGGCGCTAAAACATAGGACGTTGGCTAAACCACTAATATGTACTACTGTCATTGTCATCTGAAGATTCATAAAAAGGAATTGAAAGTCAAACTTACCTCGTTAGTCTATCGACAACAGCATGCAACCTATTTTCAGGCATGGATGGCAGCAGTTTGCGGATCATGTCCGAGACAATGAATACGGAAGTGAAAGGGCATGATCGATCGGCGACTTCGAATGCGTTTTTTAATTCTTCGATGGCATCTGTTTTGTGGGACGCTTCTTGGCCAGAGTTAGAATACTGTGGTAATCTTTGGAGCTGAAAAAAGTTCCACAATTGTAAAATATGATAACAATAAGCAGAAGTTACCGAGGGAAATTTTTTTATTAGTAGGATCACAATTCCCCATCTCTCCAAAATTTATTATACAAAACAAAAAAGTCATCTGCTTCTTTAAAGAAGTGTCTCTTGGCCCAAGATTTGCCTAACATCGGCAAAGTTGGAGCTTCACTATTCTTAAAAGTCCTGGTGTTTGAAAGGCATTAATCTGTCAAAAAGCTTTTCACTTAATTTTGGTAAGAATGTAAACTAGCTCCGTGCCAAGCAAAATTTTCAGAAAATTTATTCACTATCGTACAATTGTCTGGAAAAATCTTGCTTTTCTATTGAAGAACACTTAGTTTTGTGCCATTTTGTTGAACAGACCCCTCTTTTTCTGCACACGAGGCCTCAAAAGTTGCATAAAAGACTGGATCTTTCCGCCAGAATAAAAAAAGATTCTACTACACTAACATTCTAGATTTTTTCAACCAAACATTTTTGGACTTTGCTGAGAATTTTCGAGGGCTTAACACATGCTTCAGGATTCAAATTTTTACCAGGAAGAAAAAAATAGGGGGAAAAAATTAAGAAGGTGTAGACATGTCGCTGGATGAAAAAATGTTGAGGTTTCATGGAGAAGACCCCCGATTTCTTGCCGTTCTGTAAAATTTTGGGAATTTAAAAAGTTAAAATTGACTTTTTAAAAAATTCACATGAACTATTATTGTAAAAGCAATGGATTTAAAATACTTTTACTCATGAGCTTCATATTTACTCAGTAAGATCAATCTATGTTTGGACCGCATCAAGCAGAAAAAGGAAACTTACATTTTCCGAAAAACTAAATCAGGGGCAGTTTTGAATAAAACTTGTCGAAAATTATCTTTGAGCAAAACTTGACAACACAAAACATAAAATTCAACCCTGCAACATGAGTTAAAAACTGAATTTTTGACTGAGTCTCATGGCTGATTCGAATTTTCTCTTGAAAGAAGTTTAGTATGTGTTCACTGAAAAAACTATCGCTAAAAGAAGTTGCAAGCTCTGCACTCAGAACAAGTTGCTAAATTAATTATCGATAATACGCTCTTTTATGATGGATGGTAGCAAAGCTATAAAATAGTGTAGTGCTCTCTAAATTACTACATCAAAATCGGACTTCTCGGTTCAGATTTCTGTGGAAAGTGAGAAGTAAACATTCATTCAATTTGGAAAACACTTACTTTGGAAATTAAAGGATAAATAAGGTAAGATAGGCACGGTGAAGAAGTTGTAAGGCTTGATTCACTAGAATTTTCTCCAGGAGGAGGTACACCTATTTTAGGAGACCTGTTGAGACTTGATGACTCACGGTCCTTCACATAAAGCAACTTCGGCTGAAAATACAAACAAATAACTTTCAATTAAAAGGATGAAATGAGCTAAAAATTGAATGAATTAATAAACCCAATAGACTTATTCTGCTGTGCTAAGCAAAAACGCTGTATGAGCATTCGAGAGTTGCCAAATTTTCTTTGATAAAATGTTTATTTTTGAGGAAGATTATGAACATTTTTTCTTGAAATTTTCAGGAACTTTGTATCAAAATACGAACAAAATTCTCTGAAAAATTGGAAGAAAAATATTCATAAGTTTACCAGGGAATTCGTGTTTTATCAAAGAAAATTTGGCAATGCCTGAAGGGGTTCATACGGCATTCTTCCTTAGCAAGGCAGATTGTCACCATCCTGACATAAGGACGTAGCTACATTTTGCGATGAAGCCTGTCATCCATGCTTTCCTGGGCTTTTCTCAAAGTGTAGTTGTGACCGTTTGCTGCCAGTTGCAGCTGGCTGATTTGGCTCTTGCGCTTTGTATCTCGCCTTTACTTGATGAATTATTTATGCTGACAACAAATGCTCCTCTCAGAAGTTTGGCCAATCCAACTGCCATCAACAACCAACTCATGAAGAATATCGACCGTTCCCTGATCACAGTTGCAAAAGGACACTTTTTTGCCACGCAAGTCCACTCTGTTATTGGATGTATTTACTTTAGAGGGTGCCAAACTATCAAATTTGATTTGTAACCATTTTGTTTTTTAGTTGCATGATGAGAAAAATACTGACGATCTCGAAGGGCATGACAGTAGATGTCATCCGTAAAAAAACAGTATCTTGGCAAAATTTAGGGCAAAAAGAGCTTCAATACTTTTGCTAATTTGCCTGAAAAAATATGGTTGTTGAATACTTGTAATGCAACCTATGTCCGTCATTTGAGACATCTTGAAGCAATGGGTCAGTAGCACCCATTTCTTGTACCTAATTCATTTTCTGAAAGAACAGAGTGAATTAAGCTCCTGGGAATTTTCCCGATTTTTTTTAAAACCTAAATGGCAAAAAAACTCCGTTTTGAGATTGCCAAAAATGGGACCTGCTTGAAAAGATATTTTTGGTGTGCATTGATGATGTAGCCAGGGGGGAAACGAAGTTTGCAGATTGACTGACCTCATCTTTAGGCATTGTCTTGCTATGTCAACTTGACCGTCGGCTTTGATAAGCTTAATCTTCCCGTAGAAATAATTTTTTGGACTCTTTAATGGACTTTTGGGTTATGCCACAAAATTTTACAAAAAAAAAAGTACACTATAACCCTGCAAAAATTCCTTGCGATCGACCCAGTAGTGTTGAATCTAGATTCGGCATTATTGGGTTCATGTCCCCCCCCCCTCCTTTCAACTATTTAAAAATATCCCCCCCCCTCCCTACAACGGTTTTAAATTAAGTTAATCTGCTTTCTTTTAGAGTACCTTCATGGGAGTATGGTCACTGCGGTTACCACCTCTGATCGGCTTAGCCATCATGGCTGAATGGGGTTTTCTAGGGCCCCAAAATGGCGGACACTGTAAGTAAATGTAATTACAAAATGACTCACAATGTACCTGGTTTTATTTGCATATTGGAATGAGAACTTTACTCAAAGGCATTATTACAGCATATTCACACTGTTTTACAGCTAATCATCATACTACTTTTGAGAAACATCATTTTGGATGTATGTAGTAAGGTTGGCAGCAAGTGCGGTTGGTGATACGGTCAAAAGTTGACAATAACCCACCTCCCATTTTCAAAACTCCACCATTTTTGGGCCTTAAACCCTCCATGAGGCCCAGTGTCCATTCTCTCCCTACGAAGGTACTCTACTTTCTTTGAAAAGAGCCAAACCAATTACACATTTAATTGTTGAATGAATTTTGTTGAAAAATAAGGCAACACTTACTTTTGTACACGTATAACATGAGCCATTGTGACTTTCTCCTGGTGGGGATTTGGCAGAGCGTGGGCCCTTTACAGTCATTATCCATGGCTCATCCACATCATTATCAGCCTTTCCGGAATCCTCCCTGTAAAAAAAATCAGTACCCTCAAACATCCATGCATCATTGACTCTATATGCTTTAATTGTCAAATTAACAGACATTAAATTTTTTATTAATAGAAAGTACATTGGTGCAGGCAAAAAATTTAAGCATTGTTGTGGTATGAGTCAAAGAGTTCACAACTACTTGCGATGATAAATTAACTGTTAATAATTCTTCTAGAGTTTAACATGCTTTGGTACTGAATAGATTTTGGCGTTGTTGATATAGGCCTTAGAGTCTTAGATTTCTTTGATTGATTTGGGTAGTTTGTTGCAGAGACATGTTGCTAGCGAATGTCAGAGACTTCACAGCTAAGACAGTTGTATGCAGGACTTGAAACAAGGCTGCCGTTGGTCACCGAGATTATTCAAGTTATACCTAGAGTATAAGTTAAATGAATGGGAAAGGAAGGCTTTCCACTCCCTGATGGACAAATGTTTGGCTGATAATTAGGTCACATTTCTGATCTTTTGACTTAACTCCACAAAAAACTTTCTACGGAAAAAGTTGCCTCTATGCACTGAGCTCCCTTTTGTCATAGAGATTCATTGTCCCTTTTATGAAAGAGGAAGTTTTTGCTTACAAATGAATTGAGAAAATACTTACATGTCTGAATTTTCTGATTCTGTTTCACTTCCTTCACTGCGCTGTGATTTCCACTTCTTATACCGGTCGATTAAATCAATTAAAAATGAGTTTTTCTTCGCTTTGCGAATAAAAGTGAATTTTAGCAATTCCTTAGCTGTGGGTCTCTGGAAAATAGAAGTAGTGAGTGTTTAAAGAAAACAGAGAGCAGATGGGTTTTCAAAAAGGTTGATAAGTATATAAATGCAGGGTTTTCATAATTTCTTCATTTTAAGATTTCTTAACTCCTCCCCCAACTCCAAAATTTCCTGATCTTTGGACAAAATTTTCACTTGAATTTTTCCTCTTTCAATTATGCTGACTTTAGCTAAACTTTAAATGAAACTTCCATTTCTAGAGATTCAAATTATGCAAAAAATCACTTTGCTTGAAGTTGTTTATGCTCTCTTGAATGGCACCGGCTCGAATTACTGAACTGATAAGCTATTTGCATAATCCCTTGACTTTCCAGCTTTTCCAGACTGCTGGAAACCCTCAAATGTGAAGTCTTAAAGAAGAATTGGAGAAACCACTTAAAACTACATTCATACCCGAAAGCAGAGGAAAGAAATTCAAAGAAATCAACAGTATTATTGTGAATTTTTCTCTATTCAACGGCAATGAAGCAATAAATTGCAAAATTAGTCTGGAAAAAATAAATAGATACATGCTTGCACTCTACGACAGAGTTCTTTCCTGATCATTAGTGTAGACCAACTTGATACTTACATTTTCAGGATCTTTATTGAGGCAAGCCTCGACAAACTCCTTGAATTGTTTAGAATAGCTGCCAGTAAGCTGCGGGGGGTTGTTTTTGGGAATTAAAAATAAAACTCGCATCGGATGCAGTTCAGAGTTGGGTGGTTCTCCTTTTGCAAGTTCTATAGCTGTAATACCTAATGACCAGATGTCAGCCTGTAAGGGAGAAAAAAAGGAAATTACTGATTCATTTAATACACTACTTGGCATATGATTTTTATACAGAGTTACGGAGTTTTGATGAGAAACGAGAAATTAAAACAGATACAAATAATTAAAAAAAGTGACTCAAAATAATAGTTGCTAAGTAACTAGACAATAATTATAAGCTGAGAATACTGCTGATCTGATGAAAATATCACCTAAAATATGTAAACACAAAACACCTTACATAAAGGAATTCAAAGCATTTCGTAAAAAGAGCTTCAGGGCTACAGAAACTACTGGACGACGCGATTGTGTCAAAAATAGAACAGGGTGACGCACATATTGGCAAAAAGACCTATACTTAAATTAATGAATTGATCATCAATTTTGGAGTAGGCACTGAGCTATGATTTTTCATTTATTTATTTTCAGGGACTTTCAGCACACTCCTTGCTTTTCTCCTACTAAAATCTGTGGAAATTAAACATATTTTACCCATATCCCCCCCTCTAATAAGTCTTTAAATTTTGATTTTTGGTTTCTCCCCAAGTGAGTGCTGCTTTACCACAGGCCTAAAATGCAGCAAAAAATAAAAACACCGCAGATCACAAGTAACAAAAAAGTGTACACACCTTGGAATCATAAGCGGATTGTTTGATAACTTCTGGTGCCATCCAAAATGGAGTACCCACAAAAGTGCTCCGCTTGCTGGTTGTATTCGTCAACTGCCCAGCGACACCGAAGTCAGCTAACTTGACATCACCCATCTCACTTAACAGGACATTGGCAGCTAAAAAAAAAAAGAAAAGAGTAGAATAGAACAATTCACTGATAACCTACTTACTTATTGGAGAAAAAACTAGCTGACTCAAACGCGCAGCATCTAAGTAGGTGAATTGATTCTTTTCATTGCAAGGCATGAGGAAAAGACAAATATAACTTGGATTAAATCATCTGAACTATTGGGCCCCCTCTAGAAAAATTTCCTTCATTCTAAGATTTCTTGCTCATTGACGGTCTAAATTTTAAGGAATGCATCATGATTTGGTCATTTTGGTCATGCCTTTTCCTAAACATGGATTTGAATGACAATTTTGCAGGTTTGCAGTCGGATGCCAAAAAACAGCATTTCTCACCAAAATTGGCCCTCAGATCCATGTTTAAGCCTGTGATAGACCTCAAGGATGACCAGAAATGATCAAATCATGATGCACTCTGCTTTAGCTGAAACTTGGCAGAGAGTGTTTTTTGATCAAATGGATCAGTTCCAGGGGGAAGACCAAAAAATTTCACGAAATAAATTTTGCCATGTATAATTGGGCCACACTAATAGTACGGTGCCTTTCTCTGGAATGACATTCAACTTTTCAGTTAGGCCTTTAGTGGCCAGGCATTTCTGATGGCTGCGCGATTTTTTATTCTCCGCAAGGCACACTCATGAGAGGTTTCATTGCACTCTAAGAAATGTATTGAATTGAAAATGTTGAACAATGATTTTGAAAGGGGGGAGAATCCTGGGGAAAACTTATAAGGGGTAGAAAATAAATACAAAAAGGTACCTTTGATGTCTCGATGGAGCTTTCTTTCGCTATGCAAGTAGTCCAAGCCTTTCAGCAGTTCTCGCAATATGATGGCTATGTGCATTTCTTCGAAATTGCCAGCATTCATTAAGTCTAAAGCAGACCCCCCACCCAAATATTCCATGATGATCCATAGCTTTGAACCCTGGAAAAAAAAACAATCAATGATTTTAAAGGATTGTTTCTTAAAAGTTAATCACTATACACTGTTAAGCATTTTGTAACATTTTAGTAACTCAATAATCAATGAAAATATTTCACGATTGTGAATAAATTCTCCCACTTATTAAGTAGTCTTTAAAAATATGAAAAAACCCCAGAATTTCTTACCTTCAAGTAGGAGCCATAATATTTGGTAACAAATGGACTGTCACACTGAGAGAGAACCATAATTTCTTGCTGAATATCTTCAATCTCATCTTCAGCTTCTTCTAGGTCTATTATTTTGATGGCAACTACTTGCTGCGTTCGGTTATCGATGCCTTTGAATACTTCACCGAATGACCCTTTTCCAATGCGCTCTTGTTTTGTGAAGATCAATTCGGGATCCACTCTCTGAGACAAAAGAAAACAATAAGTTGAGTAAGTAAGGGGTTTTACTGAATAGTAGAGAAAATTGTATCCGAAACAGGCATGTTGAAGAAAACATAAAAAATTTGGAGGGTAGATGAAGTTTTTGAGTTGAGAATTTGCCCGAACTATCATGCCATTTCAGTACATGTACATCCTTGTATTATATCTAGCTAAAAAGGAGAAGTTGAAGCTAGAAATTTGCTCAACATTTTCTCAATAGAAGTTCTTTTGAAATGGCGTAACTGAATGAGTATCATCATGTCATCAGTCATTCCTAATTGGCTCATCTAGAGATAAATGCCGAAATCCAGCCTCACATTAATTTAATTGGCAGTATGATGCAAAGACATCCCATTTAACTCAGGGATCAGCCGTGATATGCAGTGGGTACATCACACTGAAGTTGAGATAAATGATACCGACTCATCATTGTGCAAATATGGGAGCAGCAGGCCAAATAACAAGGATGTCAGATGTCAATTATTGATAAGTGCATTAAAAACTCTGGCCCATTTTTCATTCAGAACATAACAGGAATAATACTGGAATATTTTCCGGGAATAACATTTTATGAATGCCTATTGATTTAGTACAAATTATTATGATGGAAATTTTGCAAAGATTTAACAAGAGGAGAAACAGTCAAAAACCAACCTACTTATTCATATTTTTAATATGTTTGGTTTTTTGAGCTCCTTAAAAATTTCTAGCACTCTTCATTTTTTTGTAGGTAGAGAAGAGGTCTAAAGAGTTTTATAAGGTATCAGCAAGAATCATGGCAGTTGTTCAGAGTAAGGGATTCTAAGCCAAAAATCAATAGGGATTTAAAATATCAATGGACAAATGAGCAACACTTGAACTGTGTTGAAACTATTAATTCAGAGCCTTAAGAAAGTGTAGTTGCTGGTGGCCAAAAAGAGATAGCTCATGCGATTTAGGAATGGTCTTCGTATGACAAGAAAAAGAATCTTTGTCTCAATAGACATATTAGTTCATGAAATAAATGATTTTGATTCACAAGATCCTTAATTTAGACTCTGAATGCTCTGCATTTCTCAGCCTAGGGCAAACAGACACAGATTGTTGAACAGAGAAAAAAACAATGACAACGGAACTTCGATCCCATACAAAGCTTATGACAATGGTAAGTAAATAAAGAAGATAAAAATCTTGCCACCGTCGGTTCAAATTCTCACCAACTGAAGTTTGAGACGCAGACAAACCATGCAATGTGATGAAGAAAACTAGCTTTGCAATAAAATTTGGCACACCAGAATCATCTTACTGGTTCATAAGACCGTAGTTGCAAGATTGATGAAAGTTACAAACTTCTGATACATTAATCACTAAAGGGTCTCTTAGGAACTTGACTTGGTATCTTTGTTACTGAAGGGCACTCTGCGCATCAAATGGACCTTTACAAAAATGCTATGCATCATATTCGTCTCAAGTCTCAGCACAGATGAGGGAGGAGAGTATTACTTACTATAGCTATTTGCTTGGGAGGAAGAAGGAAATAACACTGATTTCAACGGAGTGAAGTTCATCCTAACAGACGGTGCTCAGACAGAGGTTACGATACAACGCGGAAAGGAGAAGAAGGTTCAATCCGAACAAGGTTTAATGGAGCGCGGGGTTGCTTCACCAGAAGAGAATACAGAGATGAGATAATCTCTTTTCAGCATCAGTCTGTCGATGCAAGATGAGTTCAGGGAAAAGAATACTCCGTGAAAGATGATTGCTCATTTGGTACATGTAACATAATAGATTTGAGGAATCAACAGCTCATTTCAGAAATTATCTTTTCTTGGGAGGCTTACCTGTTTAAAGGCCATTACGTGAATCCTGTTTTGAAGTGTTGGCTCTGAAGATTGAAGCCAAGGATATAAAGGCTAGAATGAACAGCTACACTCGGGGCTCATGATTGGGGTCCTTGCGCACTTGATTTTCAACGATTAACCAGCGAGGTGAGACATAGCTTTCAAGCTGTAATATTTTTAACTACTCCATCAGTGTAATAAAACGTGCATTTTCGAAGAGGTTGAGGTTAAAGAAAATGCTCAAAAAAGATGTGGGCATAATTTAAACATTCCTCAGGTGGACTAAGTAGGTGGTCTAGAGAATGCAGAAAAAGGCTAACTTTCGCGAGAAACTCAAAACGGTTGATCACTCATTCATTTCCTGACACACAATTTCACTCATGTATTTCACTTGGAATGAACAAACTTTTCAGATTGTAATACTGGACAGGAATTTTGGACTTCACGAACACAGGGCACATACTCCAAAACATCACCTTCGTACGCCGTCATCAATTTTTTTTCAGGCGAATCTTGGTTACGTTCCAGAATTCATCTTTTTGATGGATCGTCAATCAGAAGTATAGTAGAACATGGCGTCATGCTGACGTAACTGATGGAGTCTGATGGAAGGTCAGATGACGTATCCTCGATTGATCCCAAAAACGCTTTGATGAAATTTTCGATGAACGGGTTTGTTTTGTTTACTATTATCACTTATCAGCGAAGCAATCTGTTTTCGTTTTCTTCAATTTTAAGTGATTGGGGCTTCATGCTAGTAGCGAAATAGCTGGCAATTCAGTCATTTGAGTTTTTCGATTATTCTGCAGGATTTGTTTGGAATCTTGTCCTGCCATCTGTTAAAGTTTACCCATGTGAAGTTGCTATCGTAGAGTGTTTTGCTTTCTTGAAGTTATTTGTAACTGCTCTTTCCATGTCATTGGACACCTTGTACACTTATCTTTACATGATATCTTTCTGCTTACATGCTAGAGATCTGATGTTTGATCTCACCAGCTGATTAAAGGCAGTCAAAACAGATGATCCTGCAGGAATCATCTGTCCGTTTAAGTGTTAGTAAGCATTTCTCTCAATACGTAAGTAGTCCTGATCGCTTTCTCAGTGGCTTGTCGCTACTTTGTTCGCACACATTGTTGAATACCCCAACAACTTCAGGCGAGAAATCAACCATTGAGGAGAGCATTAAAGTCCTCAACAAGGAAGCTGAGCCACTGAATATTTCTTGAGAACTAAGGTTGTGCAGATGGACATGCAAGTTTGCCTGGTTTCAGGAAATTTTATTGGCAGGCTTTGTAACAAGGCTTTCAGTGGAAGCAATCGCAACAAAACCTTGGTAACTATCAATATTTATTAAATGAGTTAGATAGCATTTCAGACGATTCAATCATGCTCTGCGTCAGAGCTCAGTACTGAGACTTCCGCAGACTCGCAGACTGTGTTCATTCTTTGACACTTTGTCCAAAGATGTTAAGTCCTATTCTACAGAAATTTTGGATGAAAATCTCATATTTTGTATATTCTTTGAAGTACTTAGACCAACGAAACTTCTCCTAGTGAAAATTAATTATGAATAAGAATATTCAGATATGAGGCTGTTTATTAAACATATGGCGCTCAATTTTGGATTGATCCCTCTCCTTTCCCTCTGATAATGCTTTTGTGACCTACGGGCCCCACTTACGTCAAGACATAACAGTGTGACGCTAACCCAAACACCCATATGAATGCATGTCTGATATTTTCAGAACTGCCTCTAAGATGAAGAAAAAGCAACTTCAATTTTTACTTACTTATACTGAGGGTAGGCCCTACTCATCTGGGGTTGAAGGCAGAATGTGTCCAGTTGGCATTGATGGCGTTGCAAACCATTATAGAACATTCCTATAGCAGGAGATAAATTCAGCTCTTCATACAAATTATTAGTGATGAAACTTCCATGTTAACATCGAAAAATAATTTTGAATCAATGCTGAAAGCGATAGGCAATGGCACGGAAAGGTAAGTGAAAATGTATCAAATTGATAGCTCATAGTGCCGATGGAAAACCACTAGCGCACTTTGCTTTTGTCAAAGGACGAAGGTATTCAAATATTGCACTTACACAATGTTACAGCCAATTAACTTGGAGCCTAGTTGCAGCAGAATATAAAATTAAAATGAAATGACCTTTGATCTGTTAGTACCAATCTGTCCGCGGGTAATATCATGACCATGGCAACACAACACTTTCAGATGATCAAAACTTCCTGGATACATACATAATTTCATAGTCAATAGATGAAAACCACGAATTATCACAGGCTCCCAATATTATTCCCATTCGAAATAAACTAAAAAAACCTAATACATCTTATAGAAAAGGAGAATACTGAATAATGGAAAAATTGTCTATTGTCAGGAAATATTATTTACTTATTTAGTTTATATTTGGAGGTTAATTACGTCATGCGACGTCATCTACATCGGCGTGCATCGGCTTCATCGAACTCCGGAGTACGATTGATCTGGTTGATCCGGTTGATCTACTCTACGTCATAGCGATGGAATCAATCAGAATTCCAAAAACGCTTTGATGGATCTGCACCGATGAATCGTCTACTATTCATCGGTCCCGGAAACACTTTGATGCACAACCGATTCAATCGATTTACATCGCGATGAATTCTGGAACGCAACCTTGGGTCAACAAAACACAGAGTGCGCGAGTGCGCAACAGAACTCCAGAACTAACAAATCGAGTCTAAAAAGCGGGGGTGAATCTGTCGAACTTAGTCGAACGGGCTACCGAACTATTGTTCGACACCAAGGTAGATTTACACAGGTATGGACAGAACTAAACAACTGGCCTCTGATTGGCTCTCCAGCGGCCCCTTAACGTCAGCCATTTTGGATGTTTTGATTATTTTGATTTATTATGTTCGGTTTATCGTTTGTCAAAATTTTGTGGGATTTTTTGCACAATTTTGGTTATGCGATATTAATTTTAGCGTTTAAACGCACAAACGTTTGAATGTTAATTTGATTGTAATTTAATTAAAAAACGGGCCCCTTAACCTACGTCACGAGGTCATGTGACACGTACTGAGGCTCATGGGAAATTTTAACTTTTCCATACCTGTGTAAATCTACCTTGGTTCGACACCAATCTTTGTTCGACACATTCATCCCGCTGTCAAAAAAGCGTGTTTATTGGCTGCTGATCACATGACAGTAGAACTCTAGCCAATCACTGCTTATCACTGATCAAATTTACACGTTACCAAATGGCACATTATAATCTTGTTTTTAAGTTTTTTCAACATGAACTGATTTAAACAGACTGCTCTCCACAATCAGCGATAAATATTGCAGAAAAATTAGATTTATAGTACTCATCAAAATTTTTACGAGCTGAAAAGACTTGCGGAAAATGTTCAAACTCTCAAAATAAAAATTCATAATTTAAATCAGTTTTTCGAAGAACACCTGGCAATCAAGCCCAAGAGCGCCCAAGGCCGCAAGTTTGAACGTGTTCTGTTCTGTTCATTACTTTTATCATTACCCAACGGCCACCAACTCGTGCCTTTCTATGTGCCTTTCGTACACTTTCGTGCTTTCACAGATGCTTTCTCAGTTTAAACCTCCAGAAAGTGTAAAGTTATAAATTTTCCTTCATCATTGGAAGTAGCCAAGTCACTTCCATGATGAGCAGCGACGAAGAAAGCCCCAGTTTATCTGCGTTAATCAGTGGAAAGAAAGCACTTCTCAGAGAAATCATAACCCTGAGTAAAGAAAAGGACAGAACCAAGGTAAAATTCTTGAATATTCTATTTCATCTCCATTTTAGCTCTCTGTACAATTATGTCGTCCTTATTGACGTACAGAACTGGAAGTAAAGCTTGATTCATGCATAGGTTTTGTCTGAATAGCCCTGTCGAATCGGGAGCGCGCCACGTGTTAGCGCTAAATAATTTCACACACTTCTAGAGTACAATAGAAGATCAGTTGTCTTCAAGCTGGTAGATTCTCTGTCGCACTGTAATACAGTGAAAATTATTTGCCACAGACTCGATCAAGGAGGAATTTGTCTGCTCAGATGAGAACAGTAACGGTACAATTTTCAATCAGGACAGTCAGAGAAATCTACGCAAAGAGAAAAAGCTAACAATCTGATAGCCTGAAGAGCTCATCCTTAGACTAGACACATTCACATTGTTAAGACTGTTCCTTGAAGGTAGTTGTCAAGTAGAGCTCTACCTCTCTGTAGTCCACAGCGGACTGGCCAAAAAGAAAATGAGAGTCTGTGTTGAAGAAGGAAAGTGCGGTACTGCCTGATCTTTCTTCACTTAGCTTTTCAGGCAATCAGACACTCAACGACCACTTTTGAATTCCTCATGAAAAATAACTAGGGAAATTGAAACTATACACTTTTTTCAAATTCAGCCGATTATTCAAGTAAATAATATGGCCTTGACTGACTTCTCGAGGATTTGGCATTTCTACTGATTACAGTACATTCCACTTTCTCCAAAAAACACGACAGATCTTGATTTTTAAAATTTCAATTTTCTTCCACTTGAGTCAGTGGGACAGTCTAAAACATCAACCCAAGTAGAGGAAAACTGAAATTTCAAAAATCAAGATCTGTGGTGTTTTTTGGAGAAAGTGGAATGTATAGTAATGAGTAGACACGCCAAATCCTCGAGAAGTCAGTCATGGGCATCTTTTTCCCTCAAAATCAACTGATCTCCAAAAAAATATATGGTTTTGATTTCCTGTGTTATTTTTCATAAGGAATTCAAAAGTGGTTGTTGGATGTCTGATCGGCTGAACAGGAGGCGTGGGAAGATGAGGCGGTCACGCACTTTCCCCATTCAATGCAGATTCTTATTTTCTCCTTGAGCTTGCCATTGAAATAAAGAAATTCTTAAAATGATGAAATGGCAATTTTCCTTGGGCTCTCTACTTTTCACGAAAGTTCCCATTTTACAATTAGATCGCAATTTTCAGCCAACAGGAACCAGCTTGATTACAGTGTTGTAAAAATGTTGCTTCTTCACAATTATCTAAAAAACCTCCCAGAATAGTAGATAGGTTTTTCTTCCTGCTAAAAAATTAGTCAATTTTACAGAAGAATAATTGTGTAAATTTGAATGCTGTACATTTACTAAGTATTTTTCAAAGATAAGTGAAGAAGTTGCGCAATTTTGAAAACACTGCAATTGCGCTGGTTTTCTTTCGCTGAATGCCATCCAATTGTCAGTTATTTTCTCTCTCTAACATTCCTCAATGTGCCTTTCTCTTTTCAGCAAACTTTGAAAACAATTAATTTGGAGTCTTTGGCAGATGGAGGCGCAAAGTTAAAGGTTCGCTATGCTGACCAGAAGAAAGAAATTGCAATTGCAACCAGTCGCTTGAATAAAATTAGTCTTCAAATTAAGGAATTTGAAGCAAGTAAGTAATTTGATTTGTTTTCTGCTAGAGTCCACGCTAAATAAGTTTACGCACTTCTAGACTGCAACAAAAAATCGCTAGACGTCATTTTTACATGTTAAGTAAAGATCAAGATGGCGGAGCCTTTGTAGAAGTCTAAAAGTTCGCAAACTTATTTGACTAGGACTCTTAACATATTTATGATTCTCCTGTTCTTGGGCTTGTTGCACAGGGAAAAAATCTCTAATTCGCATCTTTCTGAATCTTTCAAATAAATTATGAATTTTAGCATTGAGAAATATGTTTCCTCTTCAAAATTTCATGTAGAACACAATTTGCATCATGAAATTAAGCACTGCAAGAAATTAGCTCATGAAATGGGCTCAAATGTATTGTTTTATTTACGTATCGACGGTGTAAGTCGGCAATCACATAACTCGTTTGAGGTGTCTGAAAATCTCTGCCTCTATGTTATTTTTTTAAAGGAGAACAAATTGACATCATTCCAAGAAGTTTTTGCAAAATTTTCTTTGCACAGAGAAGAAAAATTACGGCAGTTTTAAAGAATTGCCGTTGAGTAGTTTTCCGTTTAAAAAACAAAGTATGACAGGAAGTCTGCGACGTCGCAAACCGAGTTATGTGATTGCAGACTTACACCGTCGGTATTTTTTTAATGCCAAGGCGAATTAATTTGTAAACCTATTGGCCAGTCCAGAGTGGGACTATTATTCATGGGAATGAATCTATTTTTCATTTATTTTTATCATTATTTTTAAGTTGTTACTGTCCACAGCCAGAAGCTGGTTCTCCAGACTTCTCCCAGTGCTTCAACGCAAAGGAGAGTCCAACTCGAGTCTTTCTAAAAGCACTTCACAACTTTCAAATGTAACACTAATATTCCTAAGAATTTAACTTCTTGGATGAGGTAGAGTGCTAAAATTTAAAAATTGGACAACTTTAAAAAGTAGAAATTTAAAGCGAAAAATTTAAAAAGTAGAACATTTTGAAAAGTTAAAAATCTCAACAAGAGTAGTATGAGAAGGTTAAAATTTAAAATGTTTATCATCAAAAATCGTTGATTTAGAAAGGTGAAAAGTGGAACTTCTAAAACCCTAGTTATCGCGATTACCGTGTTATTATCATTATTATTATTTTTTTTTAATTTTTTTTTTCAGAACAAGAGCAGCCAAGAAAAGCAAAATCTCCTGCAATAGTAGAAGAAACTTCAGATTCCAGTGCATCGAGTGTTGAGTCCGACAAAGAAAACAAAAATGGACGCTCAACTTCTAAAAACAAATCCGACCCTCAAAAAACTCATAGTAAGTCTCCCATAGAGGCATCTCATCTCTTTGTTAATTATTTTGTTGTGTTCATTTTGTTTAAGTGCAGAAACTCATGAAAAACCATAGAACTGTCATGGTAAGTCAGAGGTATCATTTCCTGGAGTATGACAGTGTCCGGCTGAGGGTTTCTGCTCCCCAAAAGGGCCCCTATCTTTATGCAGAATTTTTGAATGAGGGATTGAAAGAATTTGTGAGACAAAGACTGCTTACAAAATCTGTAGCATAAAATTAAGAAAAAAATAAATTAAAAAAATGGTTGAGTTATTCTCAAAAATAAAGTTGAGCAAAAAAGAAAATAACTGAGCTACATCGGTATCAGTGGCGTGGCGTGAATTGCGATGTATCGATTGTTATGCCATTTAAACCTATGGTAAAGAATCGATAATTAAGGTGTTCGCTGCGAACATCCTGTTTATCGATCTTTTTCCATAGGTTCAAATGGCATAACAATCGATATATCGCAAAGCACGCCACGCCACTGATCAGTATGTATATTTTCATGATGCTATTCATGCAACTGGGCCGGTCGCTTGGTCTAAAATTTTCAGCACCCTTAAATAATGACACACCTGTTCGATCTCTTATGTCTGCTGCAAAATTAATAGGCAGTGCTGGTTGTACTCTTGCTGAACAAAGGTTAAGAAAAGAGCTTGAGTGTGGAGCCGGCCAGCTAAAATTAATCCACCCCCTATTTTGGGTACTAACGCAGCAAGTCAAGATTGCCTGGAAGTGCTCTTTTTAGGAAGAAGAAGGGGGTGAATTGCTCTCTGCCTCTTAATCAGTGGCTGGGTCCTCTTAAGGCCCTTTTTTTCATCTGAGAGCCGCAGAAAATCATGATGAAGTGCGTTACTGTCCATCCTGGTCCACTGCCACTGTCTGAAGTGATCCTTGCATTCCAGTAAAATATCGATTTGTCGTCGAGCGGATAAGTGCAATCCCAACCTCAAGTGGGACTGCAGATAACCCAGCATTGCATTCACTTGCATTCCATTTGTTCCATGGATAAAAAAAGAAAATCCTTTAGTCCTTCTTCTCAGAAACTCATGTTGAGCTCAACAATGAGCTTTAGTGATCCAAATCCCCCAAAGCAAAACCAGGTTGACTGTTAGAATAGATCCTAGTAAAAGTTGTCCAGTTATCGGGTAATTTTTCTCTGATATTTTCGATTTTACTGTTTTTAATTTACTTTTATCCCCATTGATCTCTTACAGATGATGATTCCTCTCTGTTGATAGTACGAAGCAAATCAAAGGTAGCACGTATTTCGTCTGATGAAAGTGACCTTATCTCTGAAGATGATGGTAAGCGTCAGAAACTGGATTTTTTTAACTGTCTCAAAGCTCATTTTATTCCAGATTTTGAGGAAACAGAGCTGTTCAAATTTTTAAATGTGATGTTTTTTGCAGGTTTTCTCTGAAAAACTGCTCACTGGAATTAAGTCTAAAACAAATTTTATAAAAATGATCCATGAAAATGTAAAAACTTCATACTTTTCACATTCAGGAATAAATTTATACATGGTGTACAACAAGTATGCATGCATATCTCAATGAATGATTGCAAGATCTCTGCTTCTATCTTACTTTTAGAAGGAGACTGTACCGATACCAAGGCTTTAAATTTTCACAGAATATTCTTCACATAGAAGAAAAAAAGTAGTGAAGCTTTCAAGAAGTGATGTTTATAGGTTCTCCTTTTAGAAAATAAAGTATGGCAGGATCTCTGCAATGCTGTGAACTGAGATACATATTTCTGCAGTTATACCGCTGATACATTGTAAGGAGTTATGAGTCGCAGGAGTTACCAGACAGTAACCTTGTTGCTTGCAGTTCTTTTTAAATCAGTGTGTGTTAATGTTGAGCCGGTAAAACTCAATTTAAAAGAAAAGAAACAGAGCAGTGCTGCTGTACCATGGAAAAACGCCACTATGAGCCTTCAAGCGTTTCCAAATTTTCTTCGATAAAATATGAATTGTAAGGGGAATCTGCAAATGTATTTCCTCTAATTTTTCGGAGAATCAGAATTTCATCCACAGGAAAATCTAAAAATTACAGGAGAAAAAATGTATAAATCTCCTAAATAATAAACATTTTATCGGAGAAAACTTGGCACCTCTCCAATATTTGTACGGCGTTTTTCCACAGCACATTAGAGTGGTCAGGAATATTTCGTGAAGGCCCTAAAATTTCTTGTCGTAGTTCCCATGCCCTCCCACCCTCTCTTGACTACACTGTTGAAAGGGAGACCATACCTCAGTGAATACGACAATGTAAGTAGAATACCAGAATTTGTCAGTTTTTCTCTCCCTACTTTGAAATATTTACAATGCAAAACTGCTTTTGCAATTTGTCAAATATGCATCAGAGAATACAAATTGATCAATTATTTCTTGTCTCTACATGAAGCACTGGATTATATTATTCCAATGGAGAATTTGCAGATGTCTGAAATTTCATGTTTCAGAGGAAACTACTAAGCAAACTGAGGACAAGAATATTCTCGGTTTTTTCAATGAACCGCATCCTCCTCCGCACAAATTCTCAATTATTTTAGCACTAACATTCTTCATTTTTTCACAGCTGATGAACCCCTCCCCAAAACAGCTCAGCGCAGATCAGGAGGAGATCGAAAAGTATCGGATCTTTTTTCAGATGATGAAAGTGATGCTGATGAGGATGAAATAGATCCTGAGGAAGATGGAAATGATGTCGAGGAAGTTGAAGATGATGGAACTGAGGACGAAAGCACTGCAGATGAGGATGGAAGCACCATTGAAGAAGTTGAAGGTGACATTCTTTCTAGATTCCAGAATTTTAGTGGATGAAGTCATTTTTTTCTTACTTTATTAAAAAAAAAGAAAAATCCATGCTGACCCTAGGATAAAGGATATTTAGAGGCCCATGCAAGGTGAAAAAGTAACTTTTAAATAGTTGTTCACCATACTTTTGGAGGCAGAAAGTCACCTTTAAAGTAGATGACCAAAGATATTTTCATCAGTTTCTTTGGGTTGATGAAGCTAGGGCAAGGGTTTCGGCAATCTGGAAAACCTGGAAAGTCAGAAAATTTTGCTAGTAGGGCGTCGGCTCAACTTTCCCTGGTGCCATTTGAGAGAGCGCAAGCAACTTCTAAGTGCCTTTTTCCTTAATTCAAATCGTGAGATAGTGGAGATTTTATCCATATATATATGTATATAAAGTTGCACCTACAACGCACTCTGGCGTTCTGCTACACCCAAACGCCACATATTCCTGTCCTCCCAGAGATTATCAGGCAACTGACACAGCAACATCTCTTCGTCAACGCCCTGCCGCCAACCCTTTACGGGACGTCCTTGTCGCCTCTTCCCAGGTAGCACCCAATCCAAAACTTGTTTGGGCAACCTCTCCTCTGACATTCTTTGCACTTGTCCATACCAGCATAACTGCCTGGACATGACGTCGTGCACGATATCTTTTTCAACCTTCGACCATCACCTGGCGAATTCTCTCATTACAGACACGGTCCGGTCTCGAAATGCCGGCAGATCGCTACCAAAAATCCATTTCAGTTTCCCTCAACATTTTTTGCGTTCTTTTCTTCAAAGGCCACACTTCACTACCATGGAGCACGATGCTTTAAACATATTATCATTTTATTATTTTATCATTATTATTATTATTATTATTATTCATTTTATCATTTATCATTTTATTCATATTATTAACATTTTATACATACTGTAGCAAAAGTTATCATAATGAAACTTTAAAAAATTTGAGTGGAGGTTTTGATTAAAAGTCAGGGCAAGTCAGGGCATTCGGATTCAAAGGAAAGCAAAAAAAGTCAGAGAATTGAGAAATGAAAAAATTGTGGGAACTCTTGCTTTAGCAAGTGGCCCCATCTCTCTTTTTTGAACACCACAAACTTAATTGTGTGAAAACTGAAGCTACCTATTTTCATGTGCTTGATCAGTAATTAATGTTTCAACAGCATATCAACTTAGACTAAACTTGAGCTACCTATGATACGGCGTTTTTAAAGCATCATGGCCTGAGAAGAGCTATCCATTAACTGGAATTATCCCTTGTTACAGTAATTTATTCACACGAACTCATTCAATGAACGGATTAATGTTAAAAAGACATATGAAGCTCAAAATTCTATGTACGCTTTTGATGTAATATATTAGTTCTTAGTCTCTGTGAGCACATGTCAAGATATTTCTGTGTTGTTGTCTTTATTCCGAAATTTGAATCTTCTTTTCCAGATGATGACATTCCTTCACAAACAGCTCAGCGCAAATTGGCTGAATCCTACAGAGCGCCCGAGTCTCATTACATATCTGAGGATGATGGTGAGCAAAGACACGGGGTTTTTTTTTGGCTTTTCCATGGTTCGAGCAGCTTTAAAAAGTTCTTGATTTCCAATTTTTTTTCAAGGCCTTAAAAATGATCGAATTTGACTTTTTACTATTTGTCAGCAGAAAATTTTTATCGGGTCAAACATGTTTGGTTCAATGCCACCATTCAAATTTTTTCGAAAAAATTTGAGAAAAATTTAGGGAGATAAACAAATATATACCAACAATCCTTCACCGCTCCCTTCCACCTTGAAAGTTCCACCATTCTTTGGAAAGCCAAAGGATCTCCCTTGCCCATATACTACGATTTGCTGAACACTAAGATAGATACTAGTAACCATGTATCTGGATGAGAATTATGAAAAGGAAAAAGAAGAAAAAAAACAGACAAAATTCTGATCATTGAAAATCTTGATGCTGGAAGAATCAGGAGAGAATTATGTCTAAGGTCTTATTTGTGCTTGAAATTTTTCTTAAAAAGTGCATTTGAAGTGCTTAATTTTTAATCCTTGAGGCTGCATGAGCCATGTTTTATTTTTGTTATCGCAATTCCCTCATTTGGACAATATCTGAATCATATTGATGGCGAAATTCCCGAACCATGAATCTTGTTTGCGGTGTTTAAAAATCTCTGCTCCTATTTTACTTTTTTGAAGGAAAACTAATTAAAACCATCCCCTCAAAGAGAATTAAAATCACAAAAGTTTTTGAGAATTAGCATTGAGTAGCTCTCCTCGTATAAAGTAAAGTATGGCAGGAAGTCTGCGATGTCACTAACGGAGATACATGCTTTGGGAATTTTATTGTTGATATGAATCTTATCTACACCTCAATTAACCTGCAGCAGGGTGTCACCAGTCCGGAAAGTCCGGAAAAAGTACGCATTTTTTGAGGTCGGTCCATAAGTACCTTAAAAGTACGTAAATCTCGCAGAAGGTCCGTAATTTTTCGCATTTTGCACTGCGCGTTCAGTTTGATCGCCTGATAGTTATGCAACCCTCTGTCCGTTGTCTGTCAACCGTATTAGCCCGTAAGAGCGCGGTTGTTGTAGAGGAGCGGAATAAGGCATTTCCCTAGATTTGACGGAAACAGCCGAAAAGGCCATGTGAATAGCCGAAGTAAAGGGCGCAGCAGTGCCAAAATCGAAGAATTGCGATACATATTGAAAAGGTACTTAAAAAGTACTTAATTTTTCCCCAAGGCGAGGCACTTAAATTTTTCCCTACGTGCCTAAAAAGTACTGAAAAAGTACTTATTTTATTTTTATGGACCTCAGTAGACACCCTGCTGCAGCAATTATGTATTTTGAAGAGCTCATGCCCAAAAAGATTAATCCAATACTAAAAGCTCGGAAAGTTCACAAAAGATTTGATTAGAAAAAACTAATCTTTATTGAAGCAAGTGTTCCATTAAATTTTGAACCAAGTTATCATATCGCAAAAATATTTCTGGATTCTGAACTTTTGGTTTCTTTTACAGATGATGATTCTTCTTCGTTCCCAGCTCCACGCAACATTGGTAACGTCAACCTAATTTCTGATGATGACGGTAAGAGGTTGATGTCATTCTTTGGTGTGAATTTTTGTTAAAGTAGGAAAAACCCAATGCAAGCATCTAGCAGTTTTTATATTCTAACAGTGCCAGAGTATTTTAAAATCAACATCGCAGGGTCCAGGAGGCACCAGTATAAATAGTTCCAGGCCACTTCCATTTTTTCCTTTAAATTTTTGATGAATGATAGTTTTTTTTGAAAATTGTTCGACACAGATGGCTGTTTCTCCCTGTTCAGTGTATTGCTCCTCTTTATCGCAACTCTGTCACTTGTCTCTCTTTATCCCTTTTGAGATGCAAAGAGAAGTTAGGAAATCAAACTTCGAAGCAGGTTTTTAAGATATTGTATAATTTTTTTTCCATCTTCACTGTAGTCGACAAATTAGAATCCTCTGATACGTCCAGCATCAATGTCATTTCGAATTTTTATACTTATGAATTTTATTTTTATACTTATTACCGTCACAATTTCATTATAACCCTATAATCCGGCAGAATAGACCACTATACAAGGTGCAAATTTGAGCAATGTGATTTATGTAATAGCGTAAAAATTTCATGTAAAACATAATTCATTCAATGAAAATTATTGAAAGCAACTCCTAACTAAGATATAATCGTTTTTTCGATTAATATAATCAAACTTCTGGCTCATGAAAAAACCTGCTATAACTGCTGTAGTGCGCAACTTGATGTATATAGACACTGGTTGCTCTTGTGTGCGGGAAATTTCAATTTTTAGGTACAGGTGGTAAATAAAAACGTTAATATCTTGGTTAAAAGTTAATTTTAGCAGTTTTGCATTGCAGGTTTTGTGTCCCAAGTAAAATTTTCAAGACAAAATGTATCAGGATAGAATACTTAAATTCGTTCGTTGTGTCAAGATGCATTTGCATTCCTCCCAGAAGGATTTAGAAGGGTCACAGGACTTAAAGAATCAAGTAGACATGAATGTGTCAATACGCATTTCATGTACCAAAATATTTCAGTTGATTTTGTAGGAATTTAAGTAAGCAAAGGTTTTACTAATGTCACGGTCAACAAGTCGAATGCAACTGAACTGCCCGGAGGTTCCCTATTATATTTCTTCTCTGTTTCTAGGATTTTTTCGTTTTAGATTCTTCCACTTTCACTGTCTTTTTTTAGAAGATGACCTCCCGCCGATAAAACCTGGAAGAACACCTCAGCGTAATAGAATAATTGACTCGTCTGATGACGAGCTATCACAGATTCAATCTAAAAAAGAGACACAGCCCTGCAGAATAAGTGATTCAGAGACTCGCTGGCACATGGTAAGTGATTTCCTCCGTTCTGTGTCAAAATGGCTAAACTTTATAAATACATGCTTGACTTTTAAAATTTTAAGTAATTCTAAAAAAATAACGTAACTAGTAGCACAATCCTTTTATAGTTTTTTAGGACATTTTTATTTTCCTATTTCTTATTCATTTATTCCAATTCAAAAGTATCAATGTTCTTTCAAGTAATTTCTGCCTTTATTAAGATTAATGAAGCAAAAATGGGAAGGATCTCAACCTTCATGCTACCGAGTTTTAGCATTTAATGTTCTTTCCGAAGCAACTATCACTTCACTCATGATTTCCCGGTGAATTAGCAAAAGTTTTTGCTGTTTTGAACATTCTTGAAGCTTCTGAAGATTGATGTCCTAACTGTGTTCCCTTCTCTTTAGACTACAGTTCTTTTGCCGGCCCAATCAGTATGTTGAAAGGACCAGCTTCCAAAAAAATGCCCCCTGGCTTTATGTCTAGTACTGTTGTCGCTCCGGATGTCGCAGATAATATCAGCGAAGGTAAATATATCTCCTGAATGTGTCATGATTTAAACATTTCAATGCAAAAAGTAAATATTTTTGTACTTAAAATAGTAAATATATTATTTTTAAATCTACTTTTGTGCTTTCATACATGGTTGCATAAATAGTAAAAAAGAATTAAAAAGATTGCTCGGTTTTTTACTGTTGGACCTCGACAATTGATGCAAAATTTATGTTGGACTATATTTAGCGAGAAGAAATCAAGTTTTTCTGGGAAAAATAGGGTTTGCTTCTTAGCTAGTCTTCAAAATTGACCATGAATCAGTATTAATTTAAATTAAAGTGCATTTGCTTTTTCCTGTGGGTTAAAGACTGTTCAAAAGTCTTAAGAACAGCCAATGGTCACTCAGTTCTTTTCTGCTGATATTACGTGGCTCTTTTCCAATCAGCTTGCAGGAACTATTTCAATTTAAAGGCGTCTAATTTTAGCCATGATAAATCAATAAATATATCCCCTAGTTTGTTAAAATTAAAATGTCTGAAAGAGTTGTTAATTTTAAAGCAAAATTCTCTTAGCTATTATCTATGAGTAGCCATATAAGTTGGTACTTTCTTTGCTTTATTTTCCTCGATTGTTGTGTCTCTTGCTCCCAAGAACTGGAATTATGTAACTTTGAGTTAAGCTGTTAACTATTATTTTTGTATTGATACTGTAGTTTCCTAACAAAAACTGCTTTTAATGACGTTGCAAGATGTTAACCTGTGGAATTTCATAATTGCATATTTACTGATGCGGTATTTAAAAATGCAATTAATTCCATTAAAATCTTCTGTTGGGACCCAATTCAGCTTGGGTGCACTGAGGTGCTAGGTTAAACTTTTGGTTTAATTTCATTTTTCAAGGAAAATAGAGGGTTTTTTTTAGTCCTTTGGTTTTTGTTTTTTGATTTCTTTGACAAGCACTGGCGCCGTCACACTATTTGTAATTTATTACCCATGTTAACTCAGTGTTTTTGTTTAGCAATTTACTGTTGTTCGTAGTTATTTTTTTGAAGCTTTTTTTTTCTGTCGTTAATTGGCCATGTTGTCTCTTTTTCCATATCCTCCTTTTGTTATGTAGTTAACCTGCTAGAATCGAAAATAAAAATTAAAAACCTTTTAATAAAAAATTAGGGTGATTTAGAGTTTCTGCAACTTTTCACTGCATCAGAATATGCAATTCTTAGCCACATATTTTATTCTAATGTCATTTTCAATGATTTCCAGATGACAGCCCTTCTTCAACCTCAATTCCGAACAGCTCGAAAAAATATTCATCAGAAAAATCACCCTTCCAATCTCCAGCATCACCTGCCAAGTCTGAAAATGACTCTTCCAAGAAATCATCTTTTGCGAGTGCTGCGTCAAGTTTCAATGAAACCCCTGGTATCTTTCCTTTTTAAAACTTTCAATACTTACGCCTTACTTCGTTTCTTTGTTTGAAAATTCCCGAATGAGTAAACAGAAATTTTTCCAGAGAGATAGACATGATATTAATTTTTCTCTTTCACTGTGGAATTTGCCCAATTCCAATGCCGCTTATTCTCACACATTTCAGAGAGAGAGAGAGAGTGGCATTTAACAAGCATTTCAAACTTTTTCCGGCATTTGCCTGCACTTTTTTGTACTCCATTCTTAGCTTCACCAACAGACAGCATGTATTAAATAGTCTCCTCCATAATTTCACCAGAATAGATGGGTCTCTAAAATGTACACAGTAGCAAAGGATTCGACTTGTCTAGGATTAAAAAGGTTATTTTTTTCTGATATTGCCTTATAAGAAACCATAATTTACAATTGAATCTCTTTTAACTTCAGTTATCAAATAATCTCTTTGTTTTGTTGCAGGCGTGCCCCCATCCAATAACTCCCCATCTGAAGTCGTCAAAAAACCTTCCCCACTATCGAACTACAGAATTCCAAAACTCCCCTCTGCTAAAACATCACCTACTGCAAATGATGCGAAGCCAGAATCAACGCCCAGTTCTACGTTTGGTACAAAACCAAACATATTAAAAACACATTCCGAACGAAAACCGACTATTGGCTCGCAGTTTTCATCATCAATCAATTCCAACTTCAAACATCTCACATCAAGAACTTCACCCAGTAATAGCACTGGAAACTCAACATCAACTTTTGCTGTGCCAAACTTAGCAAATCTGAAAATTTCAGAACCGAAGTCACTCTCTAAACCATCCGACAGTTCAACAGCACGGTCAACACTATCCCAGTCTTCCTCCAGTCTCTCTGGTTCTTCATCCTTCCAATCAGTATCCTCAGGGTATAGTGCTAGCGGAATTCAAAATTCAAGTAAGCAGGTTTTAATTTAAAAGGAAAAAAAAGTTGTTGGAAAGTTATATCTTTCCAGTTTCTCCACTGAGCAGTCAAACCCTCTAAAAGTGCAGCTCCTTAATTTTCACTGTATTCAAGGAGTCATAGGATTAATATTTTAGCAGACAAATTTGAAAGGTATTTCTTGTAAGGTATTTTACGCTGCCTGTGAACGTGCGTCCAAAAATAAAACCCTGGTGATCTGCAAGAGTGATCAGTTAGTTGCGAAAAATATCATTTCCTTTCGCTAAGACACTCATCTTAGATGAGTTCAGCACCAATCAAAATGCTAAGCTGGTGTTTGTCAGAGTAGTTATGTTCTATCTTTTTTTTTTTGCAGGCTCTAACAGTTCTATCAAGCAACAAGGTAAAGTCAAGGAAATACCAATCTGGAATGCTAAAATGCCATCTGCTGGTTTCAACTTAAATGAGATGGGGAAAAAAGGTGAATATTTTCATACTTTCCAGCAAACAAGTGATTCTCATGCAATGAGAATTTTCGTTTTCAAGTTAGAAACCATGAGGCTCCGTCTGTTGAAAAATTTGCGTCATTGCCAAATGAGTCAGTGGCATCATACATATTTCTGGAGAGTATCCGGAAGTTAAATTCCATGAGAACACTACAAAATCTGTTTAAACGTTTAAAAAAGCACTTTTAAGGGAAGAAAAAGCTAAATGATATATGACCAACCATAGGCTGACATTCGTCATGATGAATCTAGACAACGTCTCTGGCTGGTCTTCATCCAATCAGCAAATGCAAACTCTTCGCCTTCCCACATCATAACATACTGCCAAAAATATAATTTCTAATGGGTCCAGTTCTTGGCAACTTCAAAATCGATTTTCTTAGTCATTTTGGAAAAAAAAGAAAAATACGAACAATTACTGGGAGCTTAATGCACTCAGTACTTTTTAAAATTAATTAACAATCTACCCCACGAATCTAGTGACCCTTTATATCAATCTAAATTATTCTTAATTTACTCTTGTCTTATCTTACATTGTATGCTTGTTCTATTTTAGAGTGCAATCTGAAATTAAAATTGAAGTTTTGGAAAGAGTATGTGTCTCAAAGTTAGAACTTGGAATACTTTAAAAATATAGCCACAACTTCATTGAAGGAAAGTTTTATGAAAGAAGAATGTCCATTTTTGAACTTTTTGGAATCTTCGAGTAGGGTCAAAATACTATGTTTCTAGCCATAAATCGAAATGTGTTTCTGGAGTTCCTCAAAAAATAAATCAACTTCTAGGGTTTTTAAGGAAAAAAATTGATTTATTTTTCAAGGAGCTCAAAGAACACATTTCGATTTTTGGCTAAAACAGCATTACTATCCCACTTGAAGATTCCAAAGAATTCTAACATGTACATTCACTGTTCAAATAACTTTCCTTAAAGGGAGCTGAGTACGTTTTGTCATTTAAATCTTGCTCTTATTCGTAACTTGGAATTTTTCGAATCCTCTTTTTGCTTTTTTTTCAGCTCTTGAAACACACAGAGTTCAGCAATCATTAACGATGGACTGCCTCCGTAGAATTCACAAGAGTATGAGCACTATGCCTGACGAATCAGTGTTGATGTCGGATCCAAAAACACTGAAAAGTGATGTTGAACTGATGCCCCACCAGAAACACGCTCTTGCATGGCTTCTCTGGCGCGAAAGTCAAAAACCTCATGGTGGAATTTTAGGTTGGTACCATAATTCATAGTACTACAGAGTATTCGGGCCACCACACCGGGGTGAAGCCATTGGCATTGTAAAGGCTAGATCCTACACGCTGTACGCTTCTTTTTTCCCATCAATGTTTGTGTAATATGACGTGACATGGCGGGTTGGCATATTTTACAGCACTGCTGTAATCTAGTACGATTCAAACAATTTATGACTTGTTGCCAGTCGTAGGAAAGACACCTCAGAGCTGAAACATTCAAAATTCGACTTTTATGAATAGTGTTTTGGTAACTTTTGAGCAAGATAAAGACGGAAAACTTAGAAAACTTAAATTTCGATTTTTCAACCGAATTTGAGAGTTGAACCTAACTTGGAAACCTAAAGCATTGTCTTTGAAATGAATTATCCAGGGATTGAAAAGAAAGGATATAAAATATCCTTTCAAAGTGAATTTTGAGTTTCCATTTGATGAAAATGAACCAGAATATAAAGGTTAAAGCTTTTTGATGAAAATACAGGGTCTTTAATTAAACCATTTATGTACGTTCTTACGCTGAGATTGAATTTGGTTTTTTTTTTTGGCTTCCTCAGCGGATGATATGGGTCTCGGAAAAACTTTGACAATGATATCCCTAATTTTGAAAAATCAAGAGATCAAGGAAGAAGCCGAGGAAAATGGACAAAAATCTAGCAGCACGGAAGACAGTGATGGTGAAGACTGGGCAAGTTCCGGATCTCGACCTAAAAGTGAGCTTTTCTTTCATTTCTACAGTTTGAATTGATTTATCAAGTCCAAAACACCTATTTTCTAAAATTTCCAAGTGAATAATGAGCAATTTTTTTCCTGTACTTTTCCATTCAAAATGAACTCTAAAGCTACCGCCAAAAATTCTGAAAATGCAATTATTCTTCAATTGATAGAAATATTTTGCTCACCAATTTTGAGATCCTCATTTTTTGATGAACTTTAGTGTAAATTTGCTCTTGTGTGACTATGTTTATTATGGTTCTGAGTTATAAGTTTAGTGACAGTATATTTATGTTGAATTAAAAGCTGGATTTTAATGTATTATTCCCATCAGGATGTACAGTCAACCCCTGCTAAGTAAAATGCTGAGTTAAACGAATTTTCCGACTTGTTGATTTTTGCATTTGTGGCGTCACCACCACCATCCAATCGGGGCTGCCCTCAAGTATGGATTATAATATTTGCGCTTTCTCTCACTGCCCACTCCGTATTGCCTTGGCAAATAGACAGATCAAGATCGTAATGTACTTTTTTTTCTTAATTTTACTTTCTTTTTTTACAATTCACTTCTTTGATGAATGTACAGAATATCCTGGTGGCACTTTGGTCATAGCACCAGCATCACTCCTAAGTCAGTGGGAAGGAGAGGTCAAGAAAAGAGTCAAGTCAAATGTTTTGAACGTTCTTATTCATCATGGCGCCAAAAGGGAGGAGAAAGCTAGAAGGTAAAAAAACAAAAATAATTCACGCTTCTTTTTTCCCCTTGTTTTCAATAAATATTTCTTTCACAGTGTTCTTGCCTCTTTTGCCGTTCAATGCCCAATTAAATTGGCACAGTGGCCGGATCCACTTGTGAGTAAGTATTTGTTCATTTGCCATTTGAAGAATTTTAAGGTGTATTTTTCATTAACTGTTTCTTTTCAGGTTAGCCAGATACGATATGGTGGTAACAACTTATGGGACTGTTACATCGGAAGGCAAGAAAATGGAAGATGTAAGTTCCCTTTTTTATGTACCTTTTTTTTTTTTAAAATAAAAAAAAAATATCCTGTTATGGAATAATCCCGTATAATAATATGGATAATCCTGTTATGGAATTTTTTGACGCATTGATTTGCGATGGTTGCAATCAAGAGTACAAAAATCTGTAATCTTACCCCATTTACTAGTTTCAGCAAACTAGTGTCAGGTACGCGCCGCTAAATAACTCTATCTTTGTTTAAATTATGCTCAATTGCTGTCTTTCATCGTGTTTTCTTTTCAATTATCTAATTTTATTATAAAAACTGAAATATTTCAACACATTAAGTGTACCTGCTTAGTGTTTTAACTAATTTTGGTAATAATAAATTTCTGCCCAAGATTTCAATTTAGAATATCAACTTGCCCATTTTATGATCTATAACTTATCACTAAATTTTCTCTTTGTAACTAGAGCGCCTTGTACAAAATTGCCTGGGATAGGATCATCATTGATGAGGCACACACAATCCGAAATCCAAAAACTGCTGGCTCCATTGCTGTGTGTAATCTGACAGCTAGAAACCGATGGGCTCTGACTGGAACCCCCATTCACAACAAGCAGCTCGATATGTACGGTCTTCTGAAATTTCTCCGTTGTAAACCCTTCGATGACTTGGCCGTAAGTACACAAAAACCTTTTTAAAACTTATCCATCTTGCATACCTCAAAATTAAGAATCTAATAATTTATCTTAATTCCTTTTAAATTGGCAGATTTAAACTTTTTACCCAGAACAAGAGGAACTGAAACACCACAACTCCTCTGGAAATCATAAGTCTTCAGGGATATTAGGGTCCAAAAGTGAGAATCTTTTCACTGTAACTGAAACAACATTATGTTCCTTAATTTGACTGAGGACTGAAAAATTAGCTGGATAAAGAAATCAACTTTTTACCTTCATAATTCAGCTTTTTCTGAAAAATCTAGCAGAGTATAGGAGAACTTGCTTCTTTCCGGGAAAAAGTAGCTCTTATAAAATGGGCCGAGTTGAACAAAAATGTACCAAGTCGCAAGTCCAATTTTTTTTTTTTTAAAAAAAGTAAGTTGGTAGTAGTTATGAATTTAACTAGTCATAAGTTTTCTCCTGTTCAAAATCAGAAATCGAGTCAAAGTATTTTGATTGTGAAAATAGTTGCTTGACTTGGTCCTCAACAGTGGGTCTAATAGGAGAATAAAACTTCCAGTTTCTTGTTCTTAATTCAAATTTTGTGCGTTTAATCATGGAATTATTTTGAAATAAGGAAATTCAAGGCTCTTGGTACTGCAGTGTAGCATCACATCTGTTACAGTTTTAAAATTCTCATAAACTGAGGTTTGTTCTCAGTTTTTGTCCTGTGTGAAGTTTGCCAGAAGACTTTTAGATGTAAATATTTTTAACAAGTGTTTTTTTTTAGGTATGGAAAAGGTGGGTAGACAACCGTGATGCCGCTGGTACTAAACGTTTGAACACTGTCGTAAAAAGTATCTTACTTAGAAGGACGAAAGAGCAGCTACTCACATCAGGAGCAAACAAGCTCCCACCTAAAAACTACAAAAAAATCGAGGTGGCATTAGATAACAACGAAAAAGAAGTCTACCACAAATTATTACTCCTATCAAGGTAAATCTATTCTGTAGTTGGAGCATGGCCTCTACCAAGTCTATTCCATTTGAACATGCTATTTCTACGCTATCGGCGGACGAAAAGTTTTATTTATTGAATTATTTTGCAGAGCTAGATGATTTTTTTTAAATTTAATCATTCATGGCTCACATCAATTCCATATAAACTGTCGCGTGAAAAAACTGGAATCTTAACCCAAGTGTGAATATTTTTAAAATGGTGCCAATATCCTCGAATATCCCGACATCATCAAAGAATTTTTTCGGCAGTAGAAAAAACTTGCAAAAACGCCACTGGATTCCCCCAAAAATTTGTTGATTATTAAATTTTTTGTAAAACGTCTTCACTCTCGTGTTTCAAATTTTTCACTTCTTTTATTCCGAAAATTAGAGACATTTCATGGTATTTTTTTCTGAAAATTGTTCATAATCAGAGAATTTATTGAATAATGCTCATTGAAATCACAAAATCTTTCAAATTTTTTTTTCTTCTTTTTTTTTTCTAGATTTACTTGACACCTCAACATTAATGGCTGTAGTCTAATTTGTTGTTTCATTTTTTGGGTCAGTAATTTGCGCAGCCCTAGTTATGAATTATAATTGATTTATGATTCCATTTTGTAATTAATTTTCTATTCTTTCCAGCTCTCTATTCCATAAATATCTAGCCCAGCGAGCTGAAAAAGCAGACTTGCAGACGTACGGAATTGTCATGAGCAAAAAGAAACACGTTGATCTAGAAAGTAAGTCAGTCAGTTGTATTGATAGACATTTAATTTCACTGGCTCGTAGCCTGGTATTTTTTACTTTTATGGTTAAAATACACCAAACCAATTTGCATTTTTGTTTGACATAAGTGAAAAATTTAAGTGCGGGAACCCCCGGGAGCACTTGTTTTATCTATTTGATCAAGCTGAAGGTCGCTATTCACATTCATAATTTAATAATTAATTACATTAATAATTGTTAGGAGTGTGTGAAGCCAGGAATTTAAATAGCAAAGTCAAGGTTTGGATTGTGAAGCGTAGTATCAAGTGCAGAACGTCGTTGCAAAAAAAAAGTAGAAACTTGTTGCTTTGCAAAGTAAACGTGAAGCTTTGCATATCGACGGTGAAACTACCAAACCACGTATCTCGTTTGCGGTGTTTAAAAATCTACGCTCACATTTTATTTTTTGGAAGTAGACCAAATCAATATCATTCCTTGAAATTTTCACAGAATTTTCTCCGCACGAAGAGGAAAAATCACAGAAATTTTCAAGACTGGATGTTAAATAGTTTTTCATTTAAAAAATAAAGTATGACAGGAAGTCTGCGACGTCGCAAACCGAGATATGTGGTTTGGTAGTTTCACCGTCGATATACTTCATAGTCATTAAAAAATCATCCTTTCCAATTTTAGACCCAAATCCAGTAAAATTATCGAAGACTCTTACTGAATTCATAAGATTATTTAGCAAACATCTATTCAATTCTTTGGATTTGATTTGAAAGATTTTTTCTCTGTCTAAACGTGTTTTTCGTCTTTTTCATCAGAAAATGAAGAGCTTTTGAACAAGCACCCAGAATTGGCAAATTTATACCAGAAATTTACAGGATCACAAGATGTTAAAGCACATCAGATCCTGGTTTTCATTTTACGTCTACGCCAGCTTTGCTGTCACCCGTCTTTGATAAGTGAGGTAAAAATAATTTTAGCTTCTTCATTTTAGTACTTATCAACATGTTTTGGAGTTTGTCATTTTTTTACTTTCTTTCTTTTTTCAAACATAATTTTTAATGCATGTTTAGGACCAAAAATTTTATTTTCTTGCATTCTGTTTTTGTTCGAATTATTTTTGTTTGAATTATTATATATCGTCAAATATCAGGAAATTTTACCAAAGTGTGTCAGGAAATTTTCTAAATTCTGAGGCAACTCAGAGTATAAAAACTAATTTATAATATTAGGAAATTTAAATGGCTTTAAAGAGATCTTGTCCAAACATCATTTATTTATGTTGCAGATGATCGATAAGGAAGCCATCTCTGCAGATGGGATAGAAGAAGGAGGTCTGGATATTGATTTCATGGATCAGTTCAAAAGGATGTCTTTGAAACCAAATGCTGTTGACCAATCGGATGATGATACGGAAGCTTCTTCGAAATATTTGACCAGCGATCATCCACTTTTCAGCAGAGACAGAATTAGCTCAAAAGTAATTTACTGCAAAAGTTCCCTATTCATTTAATGTATCAGGAATCTTTCCTTTGTAATATCGTAACTTACCGCGAGTAATTTAAGGATCAGTTCTAGAGTCTCAGTAGAACCCTTTTTTTAAATCTGCAATTGAAGATAGAAGAGGCCTCATTTATAACTGGAAGGCTGAAAGACTGAACAATCTCCTCAGTGGTAACCTATTGAGTGTTCAAGAATCCCCCCCCCCCCCCCGCTAATTTTTTAGTTCTTGTCATTAAAATGTTGCACTTTTGGAGGATCTCTTTTAATCAATGCAAGCTACTTTAAAGTTTCGGGGGAAAAAACTGCTTTCGTGCCAAAATGTGACGTATGGCAAAAAGAAGCTTACATTGATAGAGGAATGTTCTCCAAGTTACAATCTACTAAGTGCAACCATTAACATGTTGCGCGCTGCAAAATTTTTTATGTATTTACAACAGCACTGCAGAATATCTGGGGATAATTACAAAATTGTTCGACTTACTGAGTAAGCAAGTTAAAAACTAGGCATTTGATTTTTAGAAACCCTTCTCATACTACTTCAAGAGGGTGTCAAAATCATTTTTCTAGGGGATCTTATTTTTCTGTCCAAAGAGCTAAACGAAAGGTCATACTTAAAGGACGGTCCTCATTGAATTTTTATCAACCTTCAATCCCCAGGAACAAGAATCTCTGGTGCATTTTTCGTAGGATGAAGCACTGGGTCGTGATATGCACCAATACACATTTATATAACAAGAGATAGCATGTTATCAGAGGAAGAAAGGAGAGGCTCCTTTTTGCACACCCTGTATTTCCAGGTCTTTATCGGGAATGCTCAGGTTCAATTTTTCATACTGTGATTTCTGTCTTATCTTTTCCTTTTTCATCCATTGTCCAGTAATGTTAGCTTTTCTTGTCCTCTCAGATTAGGAAAGTCATAGAAATTCTAGACGAAGAAATTTTACCAACGGAAGATAAAGTGGTCATCGTCTCTCAGTGGGCAGGGTACTTAGCAATTTTAGGAGAAGTTCTGAGGAAAAAAGGCATCCGCTACGGTGTGTTAACTGGAGAGATTGCCATCCCAGACCGAGGGCCAATTATTGAGAAATTCAACACTCCAGATCGTGGGCCTAGGGTACGTATTTTGTCATTCAACATTGCATATTGCCTTTCATGAGTAAAAAAAAATGAATAGTTAAAAATGAATCAAAGTGGCTCGCATCTCATTTTTATGCAATTTCATTGCAACTCAAAAATCCTTTCAGAGGAATGAAGGTGCTCAGTTGAAGATTTCTGGTTCAATTAAACTTAAAAATCAATGCATCAGCGCTTAAAATTTGACTTTTGACCTGCAATTTAATCAATCCTTTTCCTCCTCTGCGATAATTTTTCCTCTCAAAAACACTTTTCAAGAAAGTCCAAACCAATATAAAATGAAAAGCAGTAGCCAAATTATTACGCTCTTTCACTACAGATCACTTCACTGTGTACATTTTTACATAAAAGACAGAAAGGAAATTAATACAACCAGGGTAGACCCCCCAGCAATATTTTCGTTGTGATCACTTTTAGAGACAGAAAAACCAAGAAATACGCCAACCTTGAGGCCAAACCAGAGGCCGTATTCCAGTGTGATTCAATCTTAAAATTTTAATCCGCTATTTTTCAAACTTTTTCAAACAACATAAAATTTAAAGGAATTCATATTTACATAATAATTTTTCCTGTTCCCCCTTTCCAAAAATTTATTTCACATCGCAATTAAAGAGGAAGTAATACAGACCTCTTCTAGCTTTTTTTACACTAGATGGACACCGCTACTTCAGTATTCAACCGCCTCAACCCTTAAGGATTGAAGGATGAGGGTTTAAATGACTTCCTTGTGGAATTTTTGAACAAACATCCAAAAAGACAGTTGTCAAGTTTTGGTCAACTTGTCAGTTAAAGTGCTCAAGAATTCTGTAACTGCTATAAAAATTATGCGAATTGAAAATTTAGTTGTGACACGAATAAACTGAATTGCAAAAAACAATGGAAGCGTTTTTTTCGAAAAGGTTGCAACTCTGAAAAACAAAACTACATATTCAGGAGACAATTAAAATCACTTAGAAGGCAGACAAGGATTAATTTTCCATCAACAATTCAATTTTGATAAAAATCCGACTTTGCACCTTTTCCTAATAAACGTTCTGGCATAAAACTTTTAACACTTCAGAAATGGTCACCAGTACAAATCGCACCTTTGTTTGCATCAGCAACTTCTAACCTCAAGCCTTTGTCGTAGAATTGATATCATTAAATTTTTTTTTACAATTTTTTGCAGATTCTTCTACTATCCCTAACTGCTGGTGGTTGTGGTTTAAATCTAGTCGGAGGAAACCGATTGATGTTGATCGATATTCATTGGAATCCTCAGCTCGAAAATCAAGCGTGTGATAGAATATATCGAGTCGGCCAAAAAAAAGATGTGTTTGTCTACAGGTGTGTTTCCGCTGCCTCAATTTTTTATTACTTTCCAATTGTTTTCAATACCTTTCCCCCCCCCTTTTTTAGTCAATGTTCCATTTCTAAGTGGAAGGTTTCTTCCTTGAGATATATCATTATTTTTAGGTTGAGAAAAGGCTGGTAACTCAATATTTATTAATCTAATTCCTGTAAGCACTACTTTAGTCCTAAGATCATTCATGGCTTCAGTTGATACAGCAGAATTGTTTTTATTTTCCTGAAAGAATGGGCTAGTTGCACTGGTTCCAGAATCGAGTTTTGATGCTTGATTCTTGTAGATTAGATAAAAATAAGTAGATCCACCCAAACAGCAACTTTCTACATTGAATATTAACCGAGATATCGTCCTTTGGAAAGTCGGGTTTTTGACGTTATCCAGTGTGGTAGTGCATAACACGGTATGTACTACCGCAGCGGATGACTTCATTTATCGAGTTTTTCAAGGTGCGATATCTCGGTTAATATTCATTGTAGAAAGTTGCTGTTTGGACGGATCTTATTATTTTTAGTTGATCTGCAAGAATAAAGCACCAAAACACAACTTTCTGTGACCAGTGCAACTGACCCATTAAGGATAAAGTAAACTCTCATCGAGGGACAAAATGATGACTTTTCATCTAGTCCTAAGTAATAAAATCCTCTGTTTGTTATAAATGGTGTAATTAGATTTAACCCAATCATGACTGTGTACCCTACTTTTTAATCATAGTAGAAGTAGCGGATACTTTGTCCATGATTCACCACCTATTCCGCAGGAGACCAAAGATTAACTGATACCATTGGACGCATCTCCTTGAATTGAAAGAACCAGTACAGCCAATACCTTGCATTAAACCCAAATCACACAGTTAGAAAGTATGGGTATTTAATCACGAGTGGTTCCTCTGAGTATAGCAGAACAAAATTTTGAATCATGTTTTCTGGAGCAACTACTTACTAAAAATTCAAAAATATCTTTTGTCCCAAAAGATTTGGAGAAAACTTCTCTAAGTAACTCCTGGTATCTATACCTCAATTTGTGTAGTTTCTGTAAACTAACAAATGACATTACAGTCACTTTTCCTACAGACAGTTTATATTTTCTTTCGTCCATAATAAGTCTAAAATGCAGTTGTAACAGACTACGTAGAAATTTATCTATGTGCAGAAAAAACTGAAAATTTAAGACTTCGGTACCACCCCATAAAGGAATGCCTTACAAATGTCTTGGCACAGCATATGTTCTCACTTGTAAGATCAAGCTGGAGTAACAATGCTTTAAAATATAGTGTAAAGGCAAGGCAATCTAGGTGCTCTGTTAGTAGTTGCTAGCTCCGTATAGTCAAATTACTGAAGGTTCTCTTTCCTTTTTTCTTCTTTTCTTTGCAAAAGTTGTTATTAATGTATTTCTTTTTTTTTTCTTGTGCAGATTCGTAGTATCAGATACAATCGAAGAAGCCATCGAGAAAATTCAGCAAACTAAACTAAACGTCGCAGATCAAGTTCTAACCGGAGCCAAGAAAATCAATGCTGCTAAGCTTACCTTAGACGATATGAAACTTTTATTCAATTTGGATCCTCTTCAAGCTCCTCAGGCCTAGAGTTTTCCAAGGAGCTCCAGGAGCTCACCCAAATTCCTCACACATCTCCATTCTCGATTTGGAACGCGTTAGGCTTGCACGCGATACATAGGTGATCGTTTCCTGTGTGTAAATATTGTGTTTTACTTTCAGGTTTTCAACATACGGCAACCTTAGCTGATTGCAATTTTTTATCTTTCTCTCCAGCTCCTCGAGCCGTCACAACATTCACAACCATTTTTTAATCTTGGTTTTATATTTTTAAAAGTTGACAAGTTCCAATTGATCAAAGTGAAAAGTAACACCTCCAAGAAAGGTGTTTTTGACAGGTGTTGCTGAAAAGTAAAGCCCCCAAATACCAAAGATAACAGTTTTTTCCGAGAAAAATCTCAAACAATTGATGACTTATTTTAAAATCCGTGCTAAGTGTCGAAAAGTTGATCTCAAGTTATTAACATTTTTATCTTTAAAAACTGCAGCGAAACAAACCACACGATAGCGTGGTTGTTTCTGCTAGATATAGCAGTCAGTATATGCACTACTGAAGTGTTCATGGCACTTAATATCAACTTTTAGGTTTAACTTAATTTTTCCTCTTCTGCCTTTTAGCACAGATTTTAAAGTAAGTCTTTGATTTTCAATTTTCTTGCAACAAAGCCTGAATTCATGCTGCAAAATTTGAGGATTACGAATTTTTAAAACTGGCACGAAAGGTGCATTTTCATTTTGTTTTTTGCATCAAAAATCTCTTTTGTAAGTGTTTTTTCCCTGAATATTGAATTTTAGCTTTAATACAAGAATACTTACAGAAATACTTAATTGAGGATTATTAAATCATTCAAAACCGAAAACATGAGTATTATGCAATTCGCCATTTCGTAGGAACCCTTTGTAATAGATTATAATAATTCTCTCTCATGTCATCAGTGGTGTTTAGGTCATTTTTTATTCTGATCTCAAGGCGACCTGCAGCTATATATATATATATATAGAGTCGCTTTATAACGCACTCTGGCGTTCTACGACACCCAAACGCCACATATGCCTGTCTTCCCAGAGGTTATCGGGCAACTGACACCGCAACATCTCTTCGTCAACGCCCTGCCGCCAACCCTTTACGGGACGTCCCCGTCGCCTCTTCCCAGGTGGTACCCAATCCAAAACTTGTTTGGGCAACCTCTCCTCCGACATTCTTTGCACATGTCCATACCAGCATAACTGCCTGGACATGACGTCGTGCACGATATCTTTCTCAACCTTCATCACCTGGCGAATTCTCTCATTACGGACACGGTCCCGTCTCGAAATGCCGGCAGATCGCCGCCAAAAATCCATTTCAGTTGCCCTCAACATTTCTTGCGTTCTTTTCGTCAAAGGCCACACTTCACTACCATAGAGCACGATACTTTTAACGATGGCATCATATATCCGGTGCTTGTTTGCCTTTGAGATGCTTTGATCCCAGAGCACCCCGTTCAGCATCGCGATGGCTCTCCTGCCCTGGATGATCCTGTCCTTAATTGCTCTATCCATCCTTCCATCCTGATCGAGCCAAACACCGAGATACTTATACTCGTCACACTCTTCGATGCGCCGTCCATCCTCAAGCTCTATGCTTTGCCGTTGATGCGCTGCTCCCATGACCAGCTTCTCTGTCTTGGACACACTAACGTCCATGCCCCATTTCCGATATTCTTCGACCAACTTCCGCGTCATGTAATCTGCATCTTCCTCATCTTGAGCTACAACGATCTGGTCATCGGCAAAGCATAGAGTATAAAGGGTCTGCCCATCAACGAGTGGAACGCCCATTCCCGCAACCTTATTTTTCCATTCCTTTAAAACGTGCTCTAGGTATACCTTAAATAGTGTTGGTGACAAACAGCAGCCTTGTTTTAGCCCTTTTGTGACGAAAAAACCTCCGGACAACTCTCCACGACATTTAATTTTTGCTATCGTCCCGTTATAAAATGATTTAATTGCCCCCACAAGTCCTTTGCTAAAACCCCTTTTTTCCAAGGCTTCCCAAAGCTTCACTAACGGCACGCTGTCATAAGCTTTCTGAAGATCCACAAACACCAAGTGCAGCTCCTGGCTGACCGCCCTTTTCTTCTCGATGACCTGGGTAATGGTGAACAAATGGTCGACGGTAGACCTACCGGCTCTAAAACCAGCCTGTTCTTCGGCTTCCTGGCCGCTCCAAACCTCTTCGACCTTTGCCTTGAGAATTTTACCGTAGACCTTGCTCAAGGTTCCTGTGACCGATATACCTCTGTAGTTGTCGCAATCTTGCTTACTACCTTTCTTATGACTGGGAGTAATCCAAGATTCCTTCCAATCCTTTGGTATTTCGGAACCATGCAAACAGTCTTGCATGAGTTTCCTCAGATGTTCAAATAGTTTACCGGTGCCACATTTTATCAACTCCGCCGGTATACCCCCAGGTCCAGGAGCTCTGCGAGTTTTCAGCTCCCTCACAGCCTTCACTACATCTTGGAGCTGGATCTCCACGTTGGAATCTTCTTTAGTGCTTATGACTCCGCCTTGAAACTCGGGTCGCCTCTCCGTTAATAAATCTTTAAAATAGTCCTCCATCTTGTCAATTGGTATCGGAGATATGATGTCGCGCATTTTATTTCGTCGCAACCCTTTGATCACTTTCCAGCCTTCCGTACTTTTCCGGCCTCCAAGGTAGGTATTTATCTTCATACAGCTTTCTTCCCAAGCCTCATTCTTCTTCCGAGTGATGACCCGACGGACCCTTGCTTGAGCCTGTTTGTACATGATTTTATCATCCAACTTTTGAGAAGAGAGAAACTGATGATACCTATTCCTTTTCACATTTATTTCCTCCTCTACCTCCGCATCCCACCAGTACGGTTTTTGATTATCATTTTTTGGATCAGAAACCCCCAGGGCCTCCGCTGCCGCCGAGTGAACGCAATTCTTGATAAACTCATACCGCTCTTCCGTACTGCCATCGCACGCATCTCCTAACTTTTCATCCAGGCGCTTTGCGTACAGAGCCTTGACACTCGGGTGCTTTAGGCTATCGATGTTATACTGAACTTGATGTACGCGTTGTCGCTCCGGTTGTTGATTGTCGCCTTGATCGTTCTGCGACACACGAGCGGGAAAGGCTACATCCGCTCTGAGGAAATAGTGGTCACTACCGCAGGAGAGTCCTCTACATACTCTCACCTGCTGGATCTTAAGGTTTGTTACCTGTTTAACGAGCACGTAGTCAATGATGGATCTTAAGCCGCGAGTAGGTTGGACCCAAGTATATTTGTGAATATCCTTGTGTTGGTAGAACCCGTTCAACACTTTTAGTTCCCTCTGCTCGCAAACGTCGATAATGCGGCTTCCGTTGTCGTTCACCGTAACTTCACCGAACGGGCCGACGACTTTACTGTTCACCCGGGATCCCGTTCTACCGTTTAGATCTCCCAACACAAGGACTTCCCTCCCAGGTCCTACCTTCACTACCTCCTCGTCGAGTTCTTCAAAAAACTGATCCTTAAGTGCAATGGTAGCATCATCATTGACCCCGTATACTCCCAAAACAGTGACTCTGTGACCGTGCAATGTTAGGTTCATCTTAATCATGCGAGCGTTGATGGCCTCCCAGTTCTTAATATTTTTCCGAAATTTTTTGCGGATCAGAATTGCGACACCCTGTTGTGCACGCTGATGTTTCGGCACTCCACTGTAGAACAAATCGTAGTCCCCAAGGCTCTCTGATCCGTGGCCTTTTTTCTTTGTTTCCGTTATTACCGCCACGTCGATCCCGTTGTTCTTTATCTCCGATACCACTTCCGTCAGTTTCTTGGAAATGCCTTGCACATTCCAAGTACCAAAAGCGAGTGTCGTTTTCCGTAATCTAAGTCGAAGAGTCCGTTTGTTTCCATGATTACCGAGGCATATGTTATTGGGTTTTTTGACATTGTACATTTTTTCCAAGGATCGGGGAGTCAGCCCGATGCCCCAACCCCCAACCTGGAGGACCAGGGTTTGATTTCGGAGTTTCCTCTCCTAGACAGGTTGCTTCCACTACAGCTAAGAGCCCTGTCTACCCACCCCCTTTGAGGCAGGGGCTACCAGCTGGGGTCCGCAGGATTGCTAAACCTGTGACAGTATAGTCCCCCATACGGTACATTAAACTTGCCATAACGGACGGTCCAGGGTCCGAAGCTTGAACGCTCTCAGCGCGTGCATCGAAATGAGACGCTTGGAAAACCATTTCCCTGTATTGCGTGACGGCTTGCGTATTCGGTTTCGGCAGAAACAGGATTCTCTGCTTTATGCAGATCTGCTCGGAGAAATCGCAAATGTTGTACCCTAGGTCTGAGACCTGTTCAACCGTCTGTTGTAATCGATCTTCTCGGATTATCATTAAAGCGCTCAACTGATTTCGAGCATCTCTACTTTGGGTTGCAGACATATAGAGATGTCGCTGGATGGCAGTTACGAGTTTGTGTTGATCTTCGTCCTCCATTTCGGAAAACGCTCTCTTTCTACCCCTTCTCAACGATCGGTCAAGGTTTGGTCTATAGAACATGACCTCACTAGTTGGGTCAACATCCATTATCTGATACGCCAGATCGTTTGCATATGTGGAACTGAATTTGTTCGTGTCTTTAAGACAGATGTTGACTGGGGGGAGTTCAATTATTTCATCCATATTGATTTCGCCTACCTCACACTCCATAGGTGGAGGAGCTTCCTCTTGTTGTGGGGATTGAGGCTGGTACTCTCCTTCATTAGAAAGGATTTCATCAAGGTCGTTGTCTACACCTTCTGGCAAAATCATAGGCTCAGCTGGATCATAGGTGGGAAAACTTTCTTTAGAAGTTTGCGCGTTCAGCGTCCTTTGAAACTCGAAAGGCGTCTGATCGTCGATCTTCAAATCTTCGATCTCCTCATAGACCTCATCAAGGTCGCCATATTCCTGAATGGCTTGTGCATATTCCGCTTCTATATTAAACCCAGCTTGGCTGGAAAACGCAATCATGGCCTGAGGGAACTCTAAGGCCTCGTATAGCGCGAAAAGAGATACATAATCTTTCGCCGCTATGAACTGAAAAGTACTTTGCGCGATTTGTTGCAACGACAAGTCGATGGCAGGGACAAACCACGACATGTCGGTTACGTCTGCTAGGCGGACGACACTCATTGTGGAGTAATTTATGCACGTATCAATACTGGTGCTAAGACTCAAGAAGACATCAAAAGCTCTAAGCGAAAAACACAAAACTTTTGGTTTTTCGCCAGGTCTGTAATCTAGCTATATTCTAGGCTAAAATATTTACTTATTTACAAAAAATTAGGGTAAATTAAAAAAAAAAAAAATGCTGTTCTTGACTACAATAGCCGAAAAATCTCAGATATCTGCTAAAATTTTGGGAAAATGAAAACTAACTCAAGTGTACTATTAGGGGGAATATTTCCACCGGATTACCAAACGAGTCAAAGTGTAGTTGTCACGTAGAAAAAATGTCCCTGATTATACATGCATATCATGGATTCCTTTAGTCATCAGAAATTTTCATAAAGGTGGACTCGATTCCCATTCAAATTAGCAGTAAGTGTAGACCCTGACTCGGCAAAAATACTCCGAGGGTCCTGAAAAAGTCCTGAAATTTGTTCCAAAAAATCTGCAGACACCCTGAAAAGGAGAGGTTGCGGGGATTTAGATAGAGAAAAATAATTTATTGTTAATTTGCAGGGTGAGCTTCATGCAGGTGTCAGAAAAAATATGATAAGCAGTCTGCGCTCTTGCCCTTTTGTTGCTCTTAACACAGCCATTCATTATTTTTAAAATTTACTTACTTTTGTCTTTAATAACCATGTAATATCAGCTTTTTGTTATTCTTTTATCAATTTGTATTTTTTCTGTGTCATTATTTTGAAATCCCATATCCACTGAAATACGTAAAATATTAATTTCCTCTCTGAACTTGTTGAAACGAAGGATGTGCTGATTAAATACTCAATGCGTCGAAAACAGTATTACATAAGAGATTGAAAGTCAAATTTTGTCTTTAATTTGTCCATCAAGCTGCCAGATAAGGCCTTATTCATATTTCTGCTTCATTTATTTTTGAATCCTCTGAAAAAACTTATTGCTAGAGGTCATACTTTATTTCATTTTACGAAAGTTATAAATTGAAAATGACCATGATTATCAGTGAAGTCCAAGTGCAGGTTTATCATGTTTTACCAAGGATTGATTTTTATTATAGAATTTTCTCAGTTGACCTCTAAATAAACACAATTTTTGTACAAGTCCAATCCAAACTGTGTACATAGTACCTATTGCAATTACTAGCCGTAAGTGCAGTTTAGTTTATGAAACTACCCTTTTTACTCTTTCCTTTTTGTAATGTACTCTTTACTATTTTTATATTCATAATCCGGTTTTTAATCTTTAAAGACTGAGCTCATTAAGCAAGACAAGATGTTTTCCAGACTTATTTGTGCATTTAATTTTTTC
The DNA here is from genome assembly GCF_918797505.1 of Bemisia tabaci. Lineage (NCBI taxonomy): Eukaryota > Metazoa > Arthropoda > Insecta > Hemiptera > Aleyrodidae > Bemisia > Bemisia tabaci. Next base: position 13,190,170 of record NC_092799.1, on the reverse strand, counting down.
AAGAGCAAATGCAGTGAATTCTTTAAGTCGATGGCCAAATTGTGAGCATTCTATATTTTCCCGAAAATGCTTTAACATTTTAATTCACTTATAATAGTAGGACAAGTTCCACTGTTTGTCAAATTTTACTGCTTCTAATACTCAGCAGGTCAGTATTAGACAACTAAGGTCATGCTCTTGTTTTATTGTCAAATGTTTTTCTTATGTATTTTGCCTTGCTCAATAAATCAATGTGATATTTTATAACAAAGCATTTAATTTACATTATTTCCTTCAAATTAATTCTAATTGGGTTCCATTTTTCATCATGATGAAAATGGATCGATTTTTGAAACGGAAAAGTGCAAATATCTCCTAAACGTATTGGTCGTAGAGCAAAATGGACAACATTTTCCAGTTCCTCTACATTACTGCAACTGCCTCTTGCAGTATAGACCAGCAAAACTGGGGATTCATCGGGGAATCTTTTCCAGAAACCGGGATTATCTTCTTCTAGCATTTAAAGAGTAATCTCTCAAGGTTATTTTTACTGTTTTTATTATTGTTTTTGATCTTGATCCGCCATTATTCACTCTCGAACCGTCAAATCATCAGAATTGTAGAGAACTTTCACAATGTTAATATCAGGAATAATTTAAGAATTAAATAATGGAATGTGTGTCAAAGAAATGGCTTTAAGATGGAAAAAACTCTATGTTCGTATGTGGAACTCCGGAGGGTTAAATGCACCTATGGTTTTTTCTCAAGAAAATCTCGGCAAAGTGGTGGAAAAATTCGATTTCTGATCAGGAAATGAGCTTCTGAAAATTATGGGAAAATCAGGGAATAAGCCTGGTCAAGAACTCTAGCCATCTTGATTTAGAAGCAATGAAAAAGGAACAAAATCGATTCAAATAGATTTTTCATTCAGAGGATTGTAAGAGTATAAAAATAGATTAACAAGCTATATGAGCAACAGTCCATTAGAAAAAAAAAATGGTGGAAAGGAAAAATTTACATATTTACAACGACCGTAACAATGATACAAGATACAAAAATAAAAATTAACTCTGATAATTTACAAAACGTTAACGTGAGACGATGATTTGTGACAAATGATGCATTTCTCAATTTCACTGAACGCTGTCAAACATTTTTCGTGGAATAAATGGTGACAGTAAAATGATAGGATGTTATCTGATCCTGTTGAGTCTGCAAACAAAAGAAGAAAAAGTTAAGAGAAAACATGTTCACCTATCTTTCTATAAATATAAATTCCTTGAAGAGAAATCAAAGTATCCATCCTGCTAGACATTATGTTAAAATCTTTAGCAAGACACACTCTTCTACAGGTATGGACAAACGGGGTGCCGAAGTGGCAGGGCTGAGAATATAGGCCATCGAGTGACATCGCAAGTCATACCGCCTTTGCTGCGCAGTTCAAAATGAGGTTCTGGCAGATCTGGTAGCTTCAACAAGCTATCAGATGAATTTAAAAAATTGATAAAACTCAAAATAACGAAAAACTTAACTAAGAACACGAAAAAACAACCCAAAATTGACGAGATCCACTCTCAGGACAGAGTAAACAAGTTATCAATATGGCGTTGCAGTCGTACCATTGGACACTGTCAAATCTACGCGTTTCGACGACTTTCTAAAATTCCATTTGTCCATACCTGCAGTAGAATATACCTTGAATCTTTAGATTGAATAAAAATAATATTCAACCCCCACAGAATTTGATTGATGATCCTTCATTTCAATGCAGGGAAAAGAGACGCAGAATTTGCAACTGAACGAATAAGGAATTTTGAGAGAGAAGCGAATAGTTCGTTAACTCTATTTTACAAAAACAAACAATTTTAATCTATATTTTTCAAAGTTTAACGGAGCTTTTAGTGATGATACCGATGTAATTCAGATAGATGATGCATTTCCAAGGCTAAAGAACAATACCACCTAACTGACAATCTTGGCGACAATGAGTTAGCTACTTTACCGCATTCTTAAGAGTAAAAAAGTGTAAAATACCCATGCTGTTGTTATTAGTTTTTTCCATTTCTGCATGGGAGTGCTGTAATGACGCTGTAACATACATTTCTTTGTCCTGTAAAAAGTCAGCTTGTAGATGGATAGTATTGTTCCTTCATAGAGAAAATACAGAAGGATGGTGGCAAGCGGATGAATGTACTTTTCTACGTCACAGCTAAAAATGAAGTCGCCCTTCTGATTGGTCGAGAGGATCGCGGGAAAATCGAGACCTCTTTGAAATTTCAAAGGGAGCGGGAAAGGTTGTGAGGTTCCCACTTATTTTAGCTCTGAAAACTCGTAACTATGACTTTTTATGTTTTAATATGTTTTTCTATCAAAGTTCGACTGTAACTGAAAATAATTAGTAAGTTAAAAATATATATTTCATGTAATAACAACTTTTATCTCGACCTGTCCCGTTTTAAAGGTATAACCATGTTAAACTACGTTCTGTGCGTCAAAAAAACAAAAATTGGAAAGTAATTGTGACTAATATTCAATTATATGACTTTCAATGTTAGTTTGAGTGGTGATGTAGGTCCTCATTCAGGTTCCATCATGAAATGCATGAAATGTTCTTTTTTTTTGATCAGCGCGCCAGTCCGTGTACTTTTCTACGTCACAGCAAATCTTCAAGATGGCTGCCTTGCCACCACCTTCTGTATTTCCTCTATGTTGTTCTTTGGCCAGCAATTTACCATAGCCCAGAATGTCCTAATGCCTTTCAAAGGGATCACACTTTATTAAAACAATGTTTTTAAGAGTGAAGAGCCAAAATGACGGAGAACTCTTTGGAGGAATTTGCACACCTCTGCGCTGATCACTCTGAGAGGTAGAATAGACACACTCATGTAGGGTGCAAATATTCATTAATAGCAGTTACTCTGTTTTGACCATTAGGCTATTTAATCATGCTGAGCTGTAGATTGGTTATTTGCGACGTTTCATCATTTGAACAGCCCTATTATGATCCTTTGAAACCTATTTAAAAACAAAGCTGCTGTTCAAAACTTTCTAAGAAACAAACATAATGAGCTCAAGACTGCCACAAAATATAATCAAATGCCTCATCAGTAAAGGGCAAACATCTTAAAACAAAGCAAACAATGACATACCTTTCATTAAAATATTTTTCCGGCATGCTCCACAAACATGATAATCTGTGGGGAAGGAAAAAAAAATTAGTAGAGTGCTCATATCAGGAACTGACGATTTTCCCTATGAAGTAATGACTAGTAAGAGGAAACGACAAATTGATAAAAATGAGGGTAGAAGAGGAAGGAAAATCAGGAGGCGTTTAAAATGCAAATAGATTGAAGGAGATAGGACAGAGAAGGGAAAAATTCGGCGCTGGTCAAATTTTGTTATTTATTAATATAATGCTCTTTAGAAATTCCTAAATATAATAAGCATTCAAAATGAACATTCTAATTGCCAGTTTAAAGGTAAGGAGGGTTGAATCATTAATTTTTCAGTCCATATTTCACGATTGTTTCTTTTCATAGCCTGGCACTGCTGCTGTGTCAGATCTGCAGAAAAGCTCACGTTCGAAAGTTGACACGACAATTAACAATTCGCTGTTATTATTTGGGAGAATTGTATACTATCTATTATTGTCCTTTCATTTAAATGCAGTTACATCTGTCTTATCTTTCCGGTTGAGGAAGAAAGGAGAGCTCTCCTTGATCCCTAATATTTTGCAACATAGCTACTGCATGGTACATTTAAAAATCAGAAAAAATTCACTTTTCAGTCTGCTTCTTCTCATAACCGCATCAAAAAGTCCATTTTAAAAATCATACTGAAGAGGTCATAAACAAAATTTAGCTGGCAGAGAATCTATTCGTTTCGTGTACGATTTCCTTCAGAGTGCTAGGGCAATTTATAAATTTACTTGGAAAAACAGATCAAATGCACCAACATTAATTGACAGTTCTAAATTTTCCTCGAAATTTGAAAAATATTTTCCGTAAGAATTGCTACTGACACTGAACTAAAAAATAAACTCTTTCATGCTACACCATTCGTCGATTGTGATTATTTGGGTGGCTGGTTTGGAAAAACAGGAAATACTAAGATTACGAAATAGTTTTCAGATAACTCAACTTGATGATCTGAATTTTTAAATATAAAACTGATATGAATGTGCACGGAACTCTCCAAGCGTAATCTTCAAAATTTTCTTAAAATATGAACGGAATACGTAAGAAACCTTTTGTAAGATGAAAAGATTCATTAGCAGTTTTTATAGTGAATGGATAAAGTATATCATACCATCAACGCAAATGGCTTTTTTCTGCATTGCTACGAACTTCTGATGCAGGTTGAAATAATCAGTATCCAGGATTTTTTTGCAGCCATCTTGTATTGAAACCTGTTGGGAAAGAAAAATAAAAGTATACATAATTAAATATTTTATTGGTGTATTTTTCTCCCGCTGAACTATTTGACCAAGTAAACTTTTTCAATTCTTTGTTTCTAACACATATCAAAGTAAAAGAGACTACAAAAATCATTCAAAGAATTTGCCTAAAATATGATGGTTGATGGAAAACAGGAGTTCTGACCATGAAAACAGAATTTTAGGTGGGTATAGCAATTTTTTCGAGTTAATTTGAAAGATCAGATTTTGAGATTTCAAGAGAAGACCATCCTCAGTGTCTGTAAGTATAACTTGCAAGCGGTTGGCTCATTTTGGTGCCAGTAGATGGCCTACAGTTGCATTAAAATCCGCCGGTTCCAAACTTGGAACATTGGGTTAGGATCTTGAATGAATTTTTCAGATCTACATTTTCTTGTCTATTCTTCCATTTATAGAGACATAGTAACATGCATAGAAAAGTGAAAGAATAATATGAACCTGCAAATTGTAATCGTGCATCATTTTGACTAGGGAGTTTTTGAGTCCTGGAATTTTGTCACCGTTCTTTATTTCTTTCACTAATATGGTAGGATCAATGTAAGTACCAATTTTTTGGAGCAAAAAGGTCAAAAAATCTGTAAACAAAACACCAAGAAATACGTTGCATTAGAACAAAAAATAAGGTCAATCATAATACCAATTTTTTGCCCAGGATAAATTGTCACAATTTTTTCTTATTCTTTTTTCTTTTTTAAATCAATAAGCTCAAAATATTGGGTAACAATTTCTTCTGAAAACAACAAAATATTTGGATTCTGCTTCGAAAAATTTCGAGAGGAAAATTAAAAAATCTCAACTCTGAAGTTTATTTTTTCTTAAGTATCACAGAAAAATAATACTCAAATTTTCAAACATGTACAGAAACGCAAAAATAATATTCCTGAATTCAGTTTTTTTTTAGTACGTGTAAGTAAGCTCACAGACTTTCAAGTCTGTAGTTTGAGAGCGATCAAGACTTACAAAGTTTTGAAGCACTGAAAAAGTTTTGGAACAAGGAGCAAATTCCTATTTGAAGATACCTTTTGACAAAGTAATGTTAAATTCAAGTTTTACTTGGAAATTTTAAGGATATTTTTTTACATAATCCCTGTGCAGTCTAAAATTCTATTCAAAATAATCGAATGCCATTTTTTAATAGGTTCCTAATTTTTAGCGCAAATCACAGCTTTCAACTGTGATAAATAAGACAAGGATTGAAAAATTTTACCTGGCCTGGGCAGAGAATCTTGGATTAAATCGTTCCAAAGATCGGGGTCATCTTGCTCTTGACAAAATACTATTGCTTGTTCAATGTTTTCTAGCTGCTGGGTCATTAGGTGCAAAGCTTCTTTTGAATTGCCAATACGACCTTAAAAAAAACGCCTAAGTAAAGCCAAGCTATAGAATCTCATCACATAATTGTATCCCATCCTTAAACAAAAGGATTTTTAAACTTGTGGCAGGGAAGGAGGAGAGGGTGGAAAAGGAGGCATTGTTTCATGAGGGTTTGCTTAATGTGTTCTCAAATAAGGAGTAAAAATTGATTGCTTGAAGCAACAGAAATTTTGGATAAAATTGATATTTTAATTTTAGAAACAAATCAGCTCCTCAATTGAATCGACGTATAGGAAAACGTCCGTTGTCCAATACATGGTTTCATAATTGCGGTGGGTTTCTTTTGTCTCACAACACTGTTGAATAGGATCAATCTCTTTTGTAAACATTTAATTACAGTTAGGGGATTATTTATGAAATTGTTCTACATTCCTAACGTCTTAAACCATCTTGTGTCGTTAAGTTACAACGAAATTGTCCACTCAAATTCTAAAACACTGTCTTGGACATCGGACGTTTTTGCATACGTTGATTCAATTAAATCACTTCTCAATCTTTGTTTGAAGTTCAGAGAAACAAAATGTAAAAACGACAAGGGAATCTCCTGATTCCAATAACGAATGTTTCAAATTCATTTTTGTGAATCTCAACATTGTACTACTCTGGGTGTTTTCTTTTCGTTAAGAGTATTTTTCATTATTATGTTTTGTATCTTATCGATGGTGAAACTGCAAAAATACGAAACTTAGTTGTAACGTTTCAAAATTGGCGCTCCTATTTTATTTTTAAAGAGAGAGCAAACCAAAATTATGGCTTATGATTTTCACAGAATATTCTTTCAGAAGAGAGGAAGAATCAGATAAGTTTTAAAAAATGTTTTATAGTAGTTTTTCGAGTAGAAAATGAAGTAAAATAGAGAGTCTGGCTGCCGCAAACCGAAATACACATCCTGAAGTTTTACCATCAACATGCTCTGAGCCGATAATATTCAAACAACTACATGAGTACATGATTATCTTTGCAAGTACAGTATTGTTAAGATTTGGTAAAACAGGCTTACATCACTGAAAAAAAAATTAATTTCAATCTTGGTTTTGCACAAAAACCATAGAGCTATATAAAACAAGCACTTTTTTGATGATAGCCGACTTACAATTTGTGTTTTTACATGACATCAATGACCAAAAAAACGCCTATTTTTTACCTTTTCGAGGTTTTTTTCGTTGAAATAACTCTACCATAATATAATGAAAAGATGGACATATATAAATAGCTAATAGCCGAGATAAGTACCTAATAGATAGACTAGCTCAGGGTAGTAGGAGCGCTCTTTACAAATGTTGAGGGCCTCTTGGATGGGGTAGTTGTCAGATCTTTTAAGCAGTGGTAGCAGTTTTTCTCTTGCAAATTTAGCATACAATTTGACTAGAATTCCGTGGTATTGCTTGTTTGAGACTTTGCTTTCACGTTTTTCAAGCGCATCCAAGTACTGGAATCAGAAACAAAGAGAAAATTGGTTAAGAGAATGAAAAAAGAAAACCGTTCCTGTATAATGTCTTGAGGGATCTGAATTGCTATTCACAATGATATAAATCATATAATTACTACTTTCATTTGTCGCTAATTCACTGTCTTTTTCACTTAATAGACTGACATATAGTCTGGTGTTTTAAAGGTACAAAGTTGTTTGATTAAAATAAAATTGTACGCCTCCTAATGATATAAAATTGAACTAAACTTCTCATAACTTATTAAGAGGGATACAACAGAATATTCTCACTCCAAAACCCAAGTTTAAAATTACTACATGAATGAAACTAGACAAATACAAAGGGTATTCGTAAAGTAAGTTAATATTTATCATATCTTCTAAACAAATAAAGATATTTTAAATCTGTAAAAAAATTTTTAATCGCCATACTCTCAGCTTTTCAAAACGCTTCAGTTTTTGAAATTCAGTCTTCTAAGTGCCGAGTTACTTCAGTTTTCCCCACACCCGTCTCTCGCCACCGCGTGTCCAAAATTTACGCGCAATCGGGAGGTCGCATAGGACGGTATCTGGCGACTTCATTCTGCAAAATGCGATTTTTTGTTCAAAATTGAATATTTTCATGTATGAGAAGACTTTATCTTACTTTCCCACGGGATCCCTATCTTTTTGAACACATTTTTCGTACTGAGACACGAGCTTTGTAATTTCATCAACAGAAAACTGTCGATCTTGTTTTTGCAACCACTTTCGTACAGCTTCTTTCAGCTCATTGGCGTCCGCGGAACTTTTTCTACCAGAACCCGTCTTTAGCTCAGGAAACAAATGGTAAATCACTTGGGGTGAGATCCTGGGAATAGGGGAAAAGGTCCCATTTAAAAGATCAACAACTGTTTGGTCACATGAGCTGTATGTGGCCCAGCGCTGTCATGAAGCAACACCTTTTGACAAGACAAAAAACCAGGGTGTTCTCTTTTGATTGCTGATTTGAGCCTTTTCATGACAACTCAGTTTCTGTCAGCATCAATAGTTGTACCTTCTCCTAAGAAATCAATGAGTAAAACTCACTGAGCGCCCCAAAAGGCGTGCGCAAATTTTGGACACGCGGTGGCGAGAGACTGGTGTGGGAAAACTGATGTTACTCGGCACTCAGAAAACAAAATTTAAAAAACTGAAGCGTTTTAGAAAGCTGAGAGTATGAAAAATCAAACGCTTTTTACAGATTTAAATTATCTTTATTTGTTTAGAAGATATGATAAATATTAACTTACTTTACGAATACCCCTCGTAATACTCCCATAAAAAAAATTCCTCCTAACATTAAGGGCTCTTTTTCCTTGAATAGGCAGGCATTCAATTTACAGAAATAAAGTGATAACTAGATGTTGAATTTCTCAAAAAATATAAGTATCTTAGGCTGAAAAAAAATAAAACATTGAAAAGAAAGTTTATGCAGCCGTCAAAGAAACATGTAAATCAGATTTGTTTGAAAATGGCACGGCTTAGAACTCAAACAAGGAAATAAGTGTATACAAACCAAAAAAAGGTAATGAGGATTATCTTGAAGTGCTTTGATGACAGACTCTGGAGGCGTTTTTGCTTTCTCAATAAACAAGTTGATGGCCTGGTCGGTGTCTAGCATCATTAAGCCCTCTATCATGTTAACTACAGCATCGTATAGGTTGTACTTTTGAATCAGGGCAAAGACGCCTTTGTGTTTTAATCTAAATGAGGAAAATTAATAATAAAATACATTTATTAACATCCTTTTAATAATAAAAAAAACATTATAATGGGCTAAATTATTTTTTATCCATCAACTCCTTAAATAGAAATGCGTATCTTCGTTGCAGCATTCGAAAATCCCTGATAATTTTTCATTTTTTTTAAAAAGAAGCTAACCAAAATATTTCATTCCAATTTTCTATGAATATTTATGAAGAAGTGAAGAAAATTCACAGAAAATTTTATATAGAACTGTTGATTGGTTTCTGTTCGTAAATAAAACGCAAGAAAAGATAAAATGTTCAGGGTTTCCATAATTCCTTCATTTTCCGATTCCATGACTTTTCCCATGAATTTTCGAAAATCCTAAAATTTTATTAAGATTTCCACTTCAACTTTTTCCTCTTTTAATTACACTTACCACTCACGAAATTCTATGACTTCCTATGAATTTCCTTACTTTAAAGGTTCACCAAACTGCCGAAAACCCTGAATGTTGCAATAGGGAGTAAGTATTTTTCATTGGAAGCCGTATGTATTCAACATGAATACAATAAGATTATGGAAAAAAAATTGAAATGTTTCTGAATTTTCATTAAAAAGTGCGTTCATCCCATTTTCCATTTGGAAAAATTCAGTTTTCACGCTGAACACCACCTAAAATCTTGGAAGTGTTTATTTTGATACATGTTAAATAATGCTGAAATGTTAATACAGAATCTCATAGATTTTGTTCTTCACTCGGATTTTAAATCACATTGAACATTTAAAAAAAGGATATCAAATTAAAGTTAAACTGTAACTTACTTCAAATACATGGCTAGAGATTTATCATACTTCCCACAGTAAGAGTATAAAATTGCGAGGGCCTCTAGGAGCACATTGCTATTAGAATTGACTAGAAGGTGTTCCAAAACTGCATTTACAACTGCTGAAACATTGTACAAATCTGGAGACCACTCCTTGACGATGTCCAAAAATCCCTGCACAAAGAGGGAAAGAGTTATTGGAGAAAAAAAGGTAGAAGTTATTTCTCTGAAAAAATCAGAGATTAAGACGCAGGAAAAAAATATATAGAGAATACTATAGGAACTTGAAAAGGTAACAAAATTACCAATGCAAGGAAAGCTAACTTGATGAGAAAATTTTCATTTCTAGGACTAAAAAGACTAAAAATTATGGACTAAACGCTAATTAGAAGGAAGAATTTATAACGATAAGGAGCCGTTTTGAAAATATGCAATGCTAAACCTGGAATTTTCTTGAACCCCCTTCCATTTATTACGTTTTTGTGAAGTAGTATCCTGTTACATGTGAAAACAAAAGGGTGTGCTACTCTCCTCTGTTCATGCAGAGCATTACGTACTTCATGAACGGCCTCCATGGGTCACAAAATTTCAGCTCTTTATGAGAGAAAGTGAAGAAGAGTTCTTTTGGAATGATATAAGATTGTGGAAAATGTTCAGTTTCATTTTCTCGAACAAATTTATTTGGTGAACTCTGAAGGAAACTTATGATAAATTATGAGCTATTAAGTTGAGACTATTTACCTCAGAATCCAACTTCAAATATTCGTACAGAACCATTTCATAGATATGAGGATCTAGTTTTTTATCTTTCAGCGGTAGGTATCTACTAACAGCTCTAAGCTGATGAACACTCGCAAATTTGTATACATCTTCCTGCCATAGACGCTTGTCTTGCCCTGAAATAAATCAAACAAAACGTACGTGTTTTTCTGTGAAAAAAACTGTGAACATAAAAAACAAAGAACAGTAAAGCCCCGATTATCTGATGTTGGCAAAATTGAGTTTTTGGTCAAAAACAAATCTCCAAAACAAGTTCCTTGCATTTTTCCACTTGCAAGCTGTGTGACAATATTCCACACGAAAGTGCTTTCACCATTATTCAAAGGTATCAGTTTATAAAAAAAAAAAACCTTGATGTATAATAGTTTTTCTATTCAAAGAAACTCTTTTAATAAGTATATCGACGGCGTAAGTCCGCAATCCCACATCTCGTTTGCAATGTCTGAAAATCCCTGCCTCTAAGTTATATTTTTAAAGGAGAACAAATTGACATCATTCCTTGAAGTTTTTGAAGAATTTTCTCCGCATAGGGAAGAAAAATTACGGCAGTTTTAAAGAATTGCCATTGAGTAGTTTTCCATTTGAAAAATAAAGTATGACAAGAAAACTGCGACATCGCAAACCGAGTTATATGACTGCCGATTTACACCATCGATATGCAAGGAAAAGACAAGGCGGGACTTACCAAAAATTCTGTGACAAAGCTCTGCTGCTTGATCATATTCTTGAGCAAACAATAAGTGATCAAGATATTTTCTGCCGACACTTAGAAGACTGTTCCGAGATAAGTCCCTACCGGCTTCCTCAACAGCAGTCATTGCTTCTTCAAATTTACTAAAAAGAAAAATCAAAGAAATAGTAACTACATATACATAACAGACCTTGAAAGCTAACTTTAAAGAGAAATCATCCCTCCCATTGAAGAATTTGTCCATTTTGTTCGTTTCGCAGGAGATAATATATAAGTCGCTTTACCCCAGGCGCTCTACAATCCCTAGCCTCCTATCAAACCACAACCTTTCAGGAATTGAGCACCTTCATATTTCTACTTTAATACTTGCACTTTTTGCGCTTTCTCCCTTGAGGAACCCAATCTAGGACCTTCTTTGGCAACCTGCATACTGCCACTCTCTGTACATGACCACACCACATGAGTTGTTTCATCTTGATTTCATACATATCATACATGTAAAATAGTCTATTTGGCATCCATGATCTCCCATACCATACCAGTGCTCTCTCTGCACCTACCAATGCTTTGAGTACTACAGGAGCATAGATTTTTTTTTGCAACATAGCGGCAGAAACTTGAATTTATCAACAATTTTCCACAGGAAAATAATCACAACCCACTACTTACCAATGATCTATCAACCATTCAACTCTTTCATCCGCATCAAAAGAACTAGCTATGATTATATCTTTTGGACTGACTATGATGAACCAATTTTCACCGGATAAATTTTCTGTAAACAAAGAGCGATCAAAATATGAGCAAATATTCTGCACTGTAGATATGAAATTTCATGAAAAATGCAGACAAAAAATAAAGATGCAACCATGTTTTCGGAAAAAACAAAAGCATGTATATACATATTATGAGTCAGCTATGTGGAGCTTCATCTCTTACTTTAAAAATACAAATCTCATCGCAAAATAGTGTATATCCTTCCAAAAACACACTAAAAATTGGTATGACAAAATACAACTTGGCAATTTGACTTCTAATGGAATAAGTACAAAATTGTTGAAGAACTTAGAATTTTTTTCAATAACTTTTTCAGATTTCTTCCTGTACATCAGTGGCCAAATTGCAAAGCCTTTTATCTCCATGACAGTGTTTCAAAACGTCTACCTATAGGTATATTTAGTTCTTATTTAGATAATGATGAGGACTCCACCTATCTATTAAATGATTATAATGCTGATAACGTTGATAACCTTACCTAATTTGTAATCGTTGGCAGCATATTCAACATAGCCTCTTAGAGAAAGATTATCGGCATACATATCTATGTAATCATCTGCTTGAGGTTCTAGTAGATGAAGATGAGGCCTTAAAGGTTTTCCATCATCGTCCACTTCTTTGGAGTAACCAAGCACAACTAATTCCCGCAACCCGTACGGAGCTATGCCACTTATGATGAAATCCGTATTGAAAGTTGACACTGAAACAATATAATCAGTGAGCTGCCATGACTTGCAGTAATAACAAGTGATACTTATTGCTTTGTCAAATCTAATCATAAGATCATAATGAAAGAGAAAAACCTCAAGTTATTGGAAAATCAGGAGACTTTGACACCAACAGTTACTGAAAAAGCAGATAATGACCTGAGACACTAAAAAGAATAACTGTAGAGAAACATAATTTTTTTCCAGGGCTAATTTAAGAGGAACAGGAGCTTAAATACCAATTAAAGCTGCCAACATAGTTATAGGTACTGGCCTTCTTATAGACAACTGTTGGCAGAGTATTTAAAGGTGGAACATTTTGGCATTTATTTATTTCTTTAATTTAGAAAAAAAGTCTGACTCTATGGTTAGTCAGAATTTTCTGACCGTTCAAGACATGAAGTGCTTTCTCATCAATCATATTAAAGAGTTTATCAAATGACGATCCACAAATCAATAAACATTTTACTTTAACTGAAAACTGTTCTCTGAAAAATTGATCAATCAATTCTTCTTTGTCTTCTTCAGCCTCTCTTTCAGTGATTAAAAATCAATATCTTTGAAATATCGATTTTGAAGTTGACACAAAGTTTCTAGAGAGAGTATTTTTTTATTACTATTATTATTCATATGGAAAGAGATTAAGATACCTTTCATTTTCTTTTTAATATTTCATGTTGTAGTGATAGCGATGGCGATGGTTGAGTCCTGCTCGACCATCGTTGTACTGGTATTTTTTAACTATTAATACCTTAACGATCACAGAAATCATGGTGAAATAATTAAATATCCTTTTAATACACTTTTAATACCTGGTTCTACTAAGTAATTGGGAATATCTTGTGAGTACATTTCATTCATTTTCCTCTTCCGAATGATACAAATTTTGACAGTATCTATCCATCCCACCAAAAGAGTATTGCTGTCTTTCCAACATAAATTGCAGCGATAATTTTCATCCTTCGACCTAAGCAAGTAAAGACAAAAAATATTGAAAGAACAGTATATGTGAGGGGTGTAATGACACCTTGAATATGAAACAAAAGGGCCATATTTTTCAGGCGAATGGTTCCTTTCGAGGACACTTTGAAAAGAAAGTTTTGAAATTAAGTTGCTAATGAACAAATAAAAGTGGGATTTTTTTACAGATCACAAAAACTGGTGCCCCTAAGTTAAACTAGTAATACAACAACTAACCACTCAATGATCCTCAGTATTTTTTAAAAAAACATTTCCCTGGTTGTGGAATTCAGCGTACATAATCGAAGACAACAATTTTCTGGACTAAGGAACCCGTTTCCATCTCGGAACAAAGCTATTACTGTTATTATTCTGTGTCTAAATGGTGCATTAAGCGGAATTTTCAATTGAAACTGTAGTTCTAAATCATCAAGGGGTCCACACGCTTAAGCTACGTGAAAGTTTATTTTTTTTAACAGAGCATGTAATGAATTACATTATAATGCTCTCCAGCATTTAAATAATTAAGTTTCATTCTAAATACAATAACATAAACAAATAAATAAAATGAATGGATGAATAATAAAATACTGTATTTACAATGAGCCTTTGTTCCATTTGATAAATCCGAGAGATGTGTGAGCACTGACGTCGTAGACCCTGACCCCATGATCACTCGCCCACGCAATAAATTGACCATTCCACTTGATATTCTGAACACCACCTTCTGCCTCTCCTATCACAGTAGAATTTATCCGTGCTAGAAATATTCTTTCATGTAACACAAGCCTTTCATCACCTGCAAAAAAAAGTCAAGAAAAAACATAATGATACCTTAAAAATAAAATTCTCAAACTATTCAGATTAAAAATAAGAAATTGGTGAGTAAAATGTCAAGGTCCTACGAGAAATTAAAAGATAAAAGTAGTCTAGGGCAAAGCATGATTTATGGGAGTGCTAATGTTGCTGCAGAATCAGGCGGCAAATTTCAATTTCTTCTGACAGAGAAAGAAAGGGGAAAAACTGTTCGGAAGCTTTGAAAGAGACTAACACCAGGTCAACTAGTACGGCAGCAGCATAGAGCTGACTTTCCTTTCTTAAGCTTTATCTACAAGTGCATCTCACTGCAAATTGTGAGCAAATTCAAGGCGGCAAATCTTTCCTCCATTTGAGAAGTTCTTTCTTTGAATCATCACGCAAAATTTCTTAGCACTGCCCCAAAGGAAGTCCAGCTCCTGAACCATTGAAGTGAATGGTCACATGTGAAACTTAAAAGGATATCTTACCTGTGACGAAGCGTCTATATGAACCAAGCTTGTAGTAATTCGGATCTATTGCAACTGATTTGACCAAGCGTCCCAGAGAGAGTTCTTGATTGCTGTCCGATGTACACAGTCCGCAGATAAAAACCTGAGAAATTGACGAATGATGTAAATAAAGATGAAAAATAAAATAGGATTTTAACTATCAAAAAAAATAAGCAGCAGTTGAATCTTGACAAAGTTACAGAACATAGTTACCAAAGCAACAAATAAGGAAAAATAAATGTAACAGTTTTATGACATTGAGCAACTTGCAAGTCTAAGAAAAAGTGTCCTAAAAAATGCATTAACATTATAATAAGCTGTACTTTCATAGAGGTTTTTGATGCTTTTAACTTTTTCTACCTTATAAAATGTGACATATTGTTGTTCTGAATTTTTTGGATGAAATCTCCCGTTATTACAGAAACAACTTCAAACGCTCTCAATGTCTTTGTTGAACACAGAAAGGTTGAAATATTCTCTGTGGAACTACTACAAAAAATATTTGGATAATGACATCACTTACTTTGCCATCATCAGAACAGCTGGCTATGAACTCGCCACTTATGTCAATGCTGATTTGATTGACTGCTACAGAATGCTTCTTCAATGCTTTATTAGATACAATATTACCTTGGTGATCCAAGAGATAAATCTTTCCCCAATTTGCTCCAACAACTAAGAGCTGAAACAGCAAAGACATAGCATACCTAGTGAGACATGTGTATGAAGAGGCTACAAATGGATATAAATTTACAACCTGGTATAATCGGCACCTGGGTCACTGTCATCCTTAATGATATTCAATGCTTACGGACCATAAAAGAAGATTTGGGATAAAATTTTTGTTCTAGAATTAGAATCATAGTTCAACCATTGCGCTCTAGCAGTTTGTAAAAAGTACAACCGGGTAGATAGAAGACTTATGTTTTCTGAACCTAATACTGCCATTAGCTGATCACTCTCCTTCCAAAGCTCTATCTGATCAGGCGTCAATAATCTTCCAAGGAATGCTAGATCGGGGTTTAGCACCATTCAAGAAAAGTGATAATCTTTTACTTCTTTTGGCTTTCCAAGATTTTGCAGGCTTTCCAAGTTTTCACGCGATCTGGATGATTATTGACCCTTCTATCTAATCTGCCTTAAACGTACCTATCAGCAATTTTGGTATGTTGAACTTAGTCTCAAGATGAAATGGTGGGAGATAGAAGTGTTGCCAACATTACAAATACGATCAAGGATGCAGAGGATATTTGCCTCCTTAATTAATACCTCTCCCCTCCCTTTCCAGAGATGACCTCTTTTTTTCTTTTTCTTCCTAATTTGCTTTATAGAAAAATTGCTGCAATTTTGTAAAAAAAAAAAATTATGAACATGTTTACTCAGAAATGGGCTAGCCTTTCAATTTTCAAGACCCATTTTGCTGACTTGCCATTTGCTGCCTCCTCATGATTAGAATCTTTTGGAGGGCCTTCCTACTTTTTAAAGCAACCAAACCAGTGATTGAGATGTCTTGGCACCCCTGAGTTAAGCTATAATAGATTCTTCATAGGACAGTTATTTAAGAGAATGAGGAATTTGCATGCAAATTTTTCATTGCTTCATATTAAAGTGCTTAAAGAGCTGATTTCACAGTGTTTTTTATAATTTGTTTCTGATATGAGAAAAAGTATAAAAATAGATTTAAAAGTGAGAAAATGCACCGTCTAGTGACGTCATCTGACAGCATTTCACATTTAAACACATCTATTTTAGCAGATTAGATCATTTTGTCATATCTTCTCCAATTATTGTTCAATTCATGAACCAAGGGTATCCTCGTGTTCAGTTCACTCAGTGGTTTCCATCCAAACACAAAATTCATAAAATTTCAGACAAATTCTCTGTTAATGCAACATTCCTTAACCAAAGAGAATAACAATTCATTGTATGGTTCAACAGTTTTTGCCAAGATTATGTAAAAATAATTTTCTGTGGGGAGGATTATTATACCAAAGTACAAATAATTTTTACACATGCTGATCGAATATAAGCAAAACACTACTAATATGTAAAAATTACCTTTGGGTGCACTGCTACACAGCTGATGGAATCAGAGAATAAAATATTTTTCAGATCGTTGGCCATACGAACATATTTGAGCTTAGGCTCAACCTCTTCTTCTGAGCTTTCATCACCTTCAGTTTCATTTTCATCCTGCAACAATAGGGTTAACTTGAGAGATTGACATTATCACATTTGAGAAAATTTACTGCTAGTGCCCATATCGCATGAGTTGGCAGTTGCTTACTTTATGTTTGCAAGCACCTGTGCTGCTGTTATCCAAGAGCAAGGATTGACCGTTGCACAAATACTTGAGAGTCTCCTGAGAGTCACAGCCAAAAATCAATGATTTCCATCTTATCTGATGCAGATTCTAGAGAGGTTGGATCTCTACCTGCGGACGGTTGGGTCATACTTGTAATCACAGTCAAAGTGAAAGGGAATGTCAAAAGCAGATAAAGTAAGTATCACACAATCTCATCCGAGTCATCCGTTTACTGACAGATACATAATGGCGCAGTTAATTTAGATCCTCAGACTTGATTAGACTTCCAAGATTGTGGTTCTAAACTATAACTTGGAAACGTGTTAATGGGTATGCTGTGATATTACATACGAATTAACAAGTTTATCATTATGTTTTTTAGATACCGCCAGGCATTGAAATGTAATTACATCCAAAAATTAAGAATTCTCCATTGATGCAGTTGCCAACGTGTTACGGGTTGGGGCAATGTAAGTACCACCCTAAAGAATAGCAGCACTAATAAATTAGTTTCTGCATCAGGTGATGCTGTTAAATAGAAACTTGCATACCAAGAAAGGAAAAAATAACAGTCTATATACCAGCTACTTTAATTATCTGAATATATTTTTCAAAATCAAGACCTTCTCAAAAAACTATATTATCAAAGGAGAGTGAACTGCGAGGGAAAAGAAAGTGGTGCATTCTAAAGATTGGGTCATTTAGCCTTAAAAGTTATTTATAGGGGGAAAATGGTATTACATACGTAGGGGCCTATCTAAGTGAGAGATGAACTTGCTTAGGGTGTATAATTTGAAAAAATTACCTTATCACAATCAGTATCAGGCTGACTCATCACTGAATTTTAAAGTCTGCGCCAGGGAAACTTTTCAATGATAGTTGTCATTTATGTTTGAATCAAATTCAGGCACACTTACGCCCGATGAGGAAAAGCACGAGGAAGGAATATTTAATTGTATGAAAAAAAAAATTAGAAAATAGGAGCTAATGCAAGAAAGACACACTGATAACCAAACCTAACCTAAAATATTTGTTGTTTTTCGAATACAGTGTTGCCGTTCTGTTATATAATTCGGTCTTTGGTCCCCCCCCCCCGCCAAAATCTCGAAAGCATAGGTTCCATTGCCGCTGCAAAAATCAGGTCATTCTTTTCGGAAAAGAGAAGCAGAGGAGACAATTCTGCGGCAAAAGATAGAAGATGCAGTACATAAAATCATGAAAGTTAAAAATTTTGTCTTGGAGGGAGGAGGGGAGGAAGCAACAACAATTTGTGCGTCTGCTCTTTACATTTTGCAGGGACTCAGGGAGCGTATGTACCTCTGAAAATTTGGAAAAGCTCTGCGGAAAAGAGCTGTAGAATGCAATAAAAATCTTTACATTCCAATTTGGGTTATTTTTTCCTCTCTTTCTCTTCACAAATATCTGACTTAAATGAACACCACCACTCATTCCGTGCATCATTGCATGATTCTGGTGGTATAGTCCATAGGATGATTGGTGGGAGGAGGGGGGGGGGGGGGCACGCGAAGAGGGCATACGCTCCCCCCTCCCCCGTTCGACCTAAAAGAAGAAGGAAAAACGAGATGAAAGAATGAAAGAAGGAAGGAAGAAGGATACTTATATTTGGTAATTACTTATGAAAAAATTGACGCGGGCTGCATGATAAATCTCTAAATTGTTGACAATTTTCCCGAACCCCCCCCCCCCCCCCCCTCCGCCATCCTTGTTTGAAATGCCTGGATCTGCCTATGGTGTAATCCAGATTAGGGTAGGGGGAAAAAATAATGTAAAATAAAAATTGTAGGATCCTCCTAATATTTTGAATTTGTCACACATTAAATTTTACGAAGAAAAATTAAAAATTACGCTGCGGACAGGATTCGAACCTGTGCGGGATGAACCCATTGGATTTCGAGTCCAACTCCTTAACCACTCGGACACCGCAGCATGTCCGGAAGGAGCGCGAAATTTTGATATTTAAGCCGTAGGTTTTAAAAAATTGCTCCTTAAATATTACAATTTCTTTTATATACCAAGAAAGTCAGTGGTAACAAGGAGAATTTCCAATTTGACCGAAATTTTGTAATTGACAATAAGAATAAACAGATTGAAAGCCATCATTTTTGAACATATCGGAAAGTGCTGCTGTCTAGTGGCGAAAGGATGAAGCTCTATTTTGAGGTTGGACTAGTGCTGCCATCTGTTTGGAATGCCGCAAGTGAATTTTACGCTGTTGCCGCTGTAAGTAAACAAGCGTTAGTTTGTTTTTTTCCGCTGGTAAGCCCAAAGACATAAAGACGGAGCACTAAACGCAAAAAATGAAGCTTCTAGAGCTTCTTTTCAATCACCTCTACTATTGGCTAGAGGATTGGCGGCGAAATCGGGACAAGTTTGAATTCAAATGTAGGGCGGGAACTAATAAATAAAATTGCGGAAACAATGTATTTTAGGTTGATTTTTGCCCAAATTCAGGTACACACTCATATTTTTTTAACTTTAGGTTAGTTTCAGTCCGTCGTCGACCGATTAATTTCATTTGGGAGTAACGTTGATCTAGAACTGTAACGGCCTGTTTGAACCTGCAGAACCACCATGAGCAGAAGAAAAACTAACTTTATCTGAGATTACTGCCTGTTACCGAGCAAAAGTAGGTGTATTATATTAGGACGCAGACCGAACTTTCTTAGTATATTCGTTTTAGGAATTTAAAATACGTTTCAAAGAAGAAATGTGCAAAAATCAAGAGGACAAGTTCAAATCAAATTTCCGTTTGCCGCCATGGATTCCCGCGCTCATTTACACACTCACACAAGCGCGCAGCGCCGAACCTAGCTTCACTTTTCCCCCGTGCTTTTAGATACGAGCGCTCCGTCTTTATGTCTTTGGGTAAGCCTCGCGTTTGCTTCGGACGGGTTCTCGAAACGCTCTCCACATCACCTGTGGAACCGAGAAAATTATAATTTCTCGTACTCACCTCTGTATCGCGTCGCTGTCGTGAATCGTGGCCCACTCAACAAGTGGCAGTTGTAGCAGTGCGCGGTGTGCAATCTTCATCGGCGATAGTGAAACTGAAGTTTTGTTTTGACGTTTTTTCGCGTGTGTTTCGCTCAATTTTTGTGCTCCCGGATTGTTTGTTACTTACTGGATCTTTGTCTCAGCATCCAGCACCGTAAAGTTATCTCTCTCTCCCCTGTATCCTGCTTGTATTCTGTCTATTTACGTAAGTTATCTAATGATAATTCTGTAAATTGTTATCAACAGCCTAATTCTGTATCTCAAGTTACGACTTTTTTTTAATCGTCAGAGTAGTATTGTTTATACCGTAGCACGGGCACAGGTATTGACATGAATGAGGTATCGAAGTCCAAAGTTGCAGAATCAGGCTGCCTGCCTGTCCATTACCTCTCTACGATTAACTCATCTAGCCATTTCATGATTTGTTGATAAGTCAAAATTTTCTCACTTTGCTCCGAGAGTTTACCATGCTCAACAGACATCGGAGAAACGTCAAAACAAGCCTAACCCTCATTTTATGACCGATGTTAGAACAGTCTGCGTGTTCAGGGTGGAATTTTTGAATGTACCAATGAAATATCGAGCGACGTCGGCATCAGATCAGCCTACCCTTTGTAACCCTTCGCCGAAGATGGGGCTAGATTATGTCACACTGCCTCCGTCTGGGTCTTGACACTAATATTTACTGCTGGTGAACAGCATAAAGAGAGATAGAATTTTAATTGATAAATTTAGCGAAGCATGTATAAATGAAAAGAGAACATCTTAATTGAATACTGTGTTTGAGTCATGATGATTGACTAGAGATGCAGGAGCACATGTTTAACCTAGTAAAATAACTGAAGTGCTCATTATTGGATACCACGCAAAGTTGAAATTGACGGAGAACTTTGAAATTCGGTAACAGGTGCATTTGTGAAGGATCTCATTCCCAATTAAGTACCTTATTCCAATTAAATTTATGATCAATCTCATGTGTCAAATTTTAATCACGGTGAATTTGGATGAGGGAATTTTTTAGCCTTACACACCTATGACTAAAGTGCAAAACCACCCATCTCCGTTGTGGTGGTTTAAAATCTCTGCTCCTTCTTACTTCATTTTCTGAAGTGAGAGAAGATACTCGTATAGCATAAAATTTTCATGGAATATTTTGCCAAGAAAGAAGAAAAATTAAGAAAGTTTTCAAGAAAATTTGTTGACTAGGTTTCCAATGAAAAAATAATGTGTGACAGTAAGTCTGCAACGTCGCAAACCGAGATACATAGTTTCGTTCTATGGCCATTGATAGGTTGGGCATAATTTTTTATATTTTTACAAATTCGCCCGGAAAGGCGTGCCGCGATACTGAGATGAAAATCGATGAAACCGCTGAAAAAATTGTGCAGTGTTTGAATGTTCACGGAAATTTGCTTAAAAATGTTTTATAAAACTCAGAGTGGACCTAAGCGCGCAACTATTCGAACTCCGGAGTAGTCATGCGGTATCACACGCAAATGAAGGAAAATCTTAGCTTTTCGGGGGCCTCAATGATTGTAAGTAGGACTCATGCTCGCATCGTTAAATGCGGAAATCAAGCGCGCAACTATTCGAACTCCGGAGTAAGCTTATGGTATCACGCGCAAATGAAGGAAAATCTTGGGTTTTCGCCTGTCTGCCTGACGTGTGTGAATGCCGGGATATTCTCGTGAAAAATGGCACAGGTGCTCTTAATGTGCTCAGTTTACAGTTATTGTTACATTTTTCTCCTCATAATCCAAACATGCTGATGACATAGTAGAGCGGCATTTTCTATTTAAGCACGTGTATTTATGAGTATCAGCAGGTAAAAGTATCCTGTTAATAACAGGTTTCATCCCTGTGGAATCAACCCCAAATGTATGTCGACCCTGCAACTGCAAAAACGCGTATCTCCGTCTGCAACGCTGCAGACTTCCCGGTATAATTTCAAATGGAAAAACATTCAACGTCATCTCTTTAAGCAGGGTTGCCACAGTCAGGGAAAACCGGGAAACGTCAGGAAATTTTAAAAAGTCAGGGGAAAATTGTTATGTCACCTTTATTTGCTTTCTAGAATGGGTCTGACTTTTCGAACAAGAATTTGTGCCGAAAAACCATTTCTAAATATGTTTCATCAACCATGTGGCACATCTTCAGTTGTCAGGAAATTTCACCAAAATTTGTTTGGGAATTTCACCAAAATTTGTTAGGAAATTTCATTTTCTAGATCAGATGGCAACCCTGTTTAGGACTTCCCACATTTTTCCTCCCTGCGTGAAAAATAGGTACTCCGTTTAAATTTAAATTTCAAGGAACTATGTTTGCTTGTTCTTTTTTGATAAAATAAAATGTGGGCAGAGATTTTGAATTACGGCAAACGCGCTAAGCTTTTTTGCAAGAGAAGTATTTTCAGTTTCACCATCGATATCGGTCGCAATATGGATCGCATATAGCAGGAGGGAACCAAAGCGATGATATCTAGTGTCTTCAAAATCTTGCAATTTCTTACAGTCACGGAAATAAAATTCTCAGAGCATTACACTTTAAAACTAACCATTTTTGGTACGAAAAAAACCATCATGCGCATTTTTCAGGTGAAAATGAAAATACACGATTGCGATAAAATTGCGTTGGTCCCTTTTGTGCTAAATGCGATTCATATTGTTTGGCAAAAGTCCGAAAAAGGATTCTGAAGGTTAGCAAAACGTCTGTAATTTTCTTTATCAGAATCTCGCAGACACAGTGAATGGATTGCATTTAGCAAAAAGGAACCAAGAGTATTCCAATGTGGCTAGGATTGAACAACTTAAATAATTTGCAAAAAAATTACAGAAATTATGAAAATAATTACATTTACAAAGGTGATTTTCGTCTTGAAATCATAATTTATGGGGAGTAAAGATAAAACTTTTTTAGATCGATCTGTTTCTATTTGCAAGGTGAGAAAAGTTGCACAATCTTAGCGAGATTGGAATGCTTTCGGTTCGTTTTTGCAAAATGCAATCCAAATCGGACGTATTTCTAATCAAACGGAATTATGTGCATTATGACGTGAGCCCTGGTATACGCGTATTCTTATGGGTCTCAGGGCTCATGTCTTAATGCACATAGTTCCGTTTGATAGAAATACGTCCAATTATCCGCCCCCTCCCGTCAAAGCAGTGGCGTGGCGTGCTTTGCGATATATAGATTGATCGGTCATTTAAACCTATGGAAAAATATCGATTAACAGGGTGCTCGCAGCGAACACCTTAATAATCGATTATTTACCACAGCTTCAAATGGGAAAATATCGATAGATCGCAAAGCACGCCACTCCACTGCGTCAAAGTTGTCATTATGTTATTGAACTTTTCGTGAACTTCGGGGCAAGGTACGATCGGTCGAAGCTCGCGCGGGAAAAAATGATTTCGCGACCCGTATCCTTGGTACGCGGGAACGAGTTTTTCAAGAAACCAGGAGTCAAGAGCGGGCAGCTTTAATAGTCAATCGCCGCGTTGCTAATTCTCGCGTGTCTTGTCTATTCTGAATAGGTCAGCATCGTGAGCAATTCGGAGATTCCGAAACTCGGCAACGTCGAGCGACTGATCGCTGATCGCGGCTGGAATGCGACCGGCGATTCGGTCAGGGAACGGCCAATAGGTATCGAGAGCGGGTCGGACGATTCACGTATTTGAGCTTGTTAATGTTAACCCTCTTAAAAGCTTTGTAACTTGCGCGTTTCTGTCGAAAATTTTTAAATTATAGCCTCCATGGACCACGAGACAAGGTAACGGTTTTTTAAAATCATTTAAAATTACCTATTCACCTCAATATTGCGGCACATAATAGTACGCAAATTTTCCGGTGGCTACTGAAGAACACAAACAAGAGAGAAACCAAACACGCAATTTGGCCTGGAACGGCGCGACTTAGAGAGAAATGATGGCGAGGCCTTGAGATGAAAAGAAGAAGCCCTCGGTGCGGCGATCAGCATGTAACACATATTAGCGTCTACAAGACTACACGAATACTTCACGCATTGCATCAAACACAGAGCGGCCATTGCGATCAGCGTGAAACGCATAGCGCCTACAAGACTGCGTGAATACTTCACGCATTGCGCCAAACTCAGTGCGTTCAGCAGCGGTCGGTCGGCGTGAAACTCATAGCGCCTACAAGACTGTCTGAATACTTCACGCATTGCGCCAAACTCGGTGCGGTCTGCGTGGCGCGGCAGTGGAAGTTAAAATCATTAATCCACATTTATGTTTGTTCTTTCATAATTTGTTCGTTCATTTCTCATGACAGGAAAGCGAAAGCCTTGTCCACACAGAGATAGGTTTACAAAACTTAACTTTCGCGCCAAGTTCCGTGAACTTTTGCTCGTATTGTTGACAGGGCCTTCCCGAAAAATTTGTTCAACACGAGTCAACGCGTCTAATGCACCCCTCCTCCGCTGGCACGTTCATTTGATGGTTTTTATTGATGTTTCAAAACGAATGAGAAGGGGGCGGCAAGTAGATAAATCCGGCCCTGTTAGAATGAGGAGGGGGACTCCTTTGCCGTGCTAAGTAGAAACGCCGTATGGGCCATCAAACGTTGCCAAATCTCCTTTGATTAAATACGAATTTTCATGGAGTTCTGTGAATATTTTTAGTCAAATTTTTCAGAGAATTTTATTTGCAATTTAATCCAAACCATCTGAATAATCCAAGAAAAAACATAGCTATCTCTCATCATTTATCGAAGAAAATTGGCAACGTCTAAAGGCTTTTAAGTTGTTTCTCCTTAGCTTGGCAGTAATGAAGAGTGAAGCACTCTGTTCATCAAAAGCAGGAGGCATTTTGGAAGAGCAACTGTCCTCAGAACGCGTCATAAAAGTAAAACCTCGCATCCATTGCGCCGTGTGAGCTCCCGTTCACTGCAACGGACGAGTTATTTCAGCAATTTTTCTCGCTGAAAACTCAGATGCACGCCTACAAGTTTCGGAAGGCGTATATCATCCGCGGCTCGACTGAAATATCCTAATTCACCAGATTTCAGCCAATTAAACAGATTTATATCGCGGGTGAAAGTGTAGCGTGAAATTTGAAACAGTCCCTCGCGCCGCATTGCGTGTTCAGTGATGTAAGGTCCAAGAGTCAACGTCTGCTCAGCATATTCAGAATTCTTGCGCGGATCAGCTCAACTTGACTTTTTAACGCTTTAACTGCACGAATTCGAGGTGCATCTTCAAATGACCCGTTTTAAGCAATAAGGGGCCAGGTCACTTCAGCCATTGCCAAATTTCACCGGACGGTTTACTCTCTTACCGGAGAACAGTATAGTGTAGATTTTTTTGAAAATTTAAGGGATTTCCTCTGTGCCGTGAAGCGAATTTTCTGAAATTTTCAATTGAATCTGTATAATCGTTCTCTTTCATTAAAACAAATTGTTCGATGAAATTTGGCAATTCCTGATGTGACTTAGTGCTTTTCTCCGTAGCGCGGTGCAAATGACGCACTAAAGAAGCAGCGTCTTCTATAGCATGACAAGGTCCTTAAGAAAGCTGTCGATTCATTTGAAAGTGCGTACGTTTTTTCTCTCTTATCATGCTTTTTTATTTTTATTGACAACGGTCCAAAAAAACGGCCTCCAAAAATCATAAAATCGAATCGGTAGTGGCACGGAAGATCATAATGTGAAAAGGAATTTTTACCGTCTGTCGTAAATTAAACCAGAAATTTTCTCAAGTCTTTCACTTTTTTTAGCGATAGTGTTTTTTTTTATTCTTATAGCACTCACATGCTTTTTAAGTGGCAAAAAAAAATGCGTACTTGATGTGAATTAGAAGTTCTGATTTGATCTAAAATCCGTAGTTGATGAATCTTATCAAAGTAGAGGAAACCGTTGAAACCGCACTGGAAAAAAAAAAAACACATTGTATCCAGAGTCTAGACTCTTAAAGACATCGACAAGAAGAAGTTCTCTTGATTCAATCAGAATCTAGCTTAAATCAAGAACCAAGCCTCTTAATTTTAGCGGATTTCGTTTTGATTCAAGCAAAAATCCGATTGAATCAAAAGTATTTTTTCTTGTCAATGTTTTCAAGAGTCTGGACTCCAGATCCAATGTGTTTTTTTTTCCAGTGCGTCTAACTAACGCGGTGAATGACGTCATACATCGTATTTTTTGAGGGGTAATATCTCTGTTGAAATTGGACGTAGAAACTCAGTGTTCGGATATTTCTCATTATTATTTGCTAATCCACCAGCTCAAACCATCGAAAGGCGATTTTTTGACTAATGTGCTGGTTACACGCTCAAATTTCCATCAATTTCCGATCAAATGGTGACTGGTGCGCACCATCTACCATCAAACTGCGTCCTGCAAAAATTTGATGGTAGATGATGGAACTGTGGGGCTCACCCTTCATCTGATTTCCACACAACCGTGCTTATTTCATGCTTATTTCAATCAAAACGCTGTTTTAATTAATTTTACTCATCAATCTAGATAACTCTCGACTGCCATCTTGGTCATCACTTTGATCGGAATTTGACGGAAATTTTAGCGTGTAACCAGGCCAAAACGCAACTGAGCCATTGCTCCGCGAAAAATGCCGAAAGCATCGGAGGAAGGAGAAGAAAGTTACTCTTGACATGGATAGCGGGAGGCCCGGAGTCATGCGCGCGGCGTCGCATGTCGTGCCTTGATGGGCATGCGACATATGGATCGTGGGCAATAACCAAACAATATGTATTAAAAAGGAAGATTGAGTCGGCTGTATAAGGCATGAAAGGAAGAAAAATGGTAAAAATATGGCGGGATCGCTTCGGCGGCGCTCCGACACGAGGGAGTCCGTGACACTGTTTCCGAAACCTCGGCGCTAACTCAACAGCGCGCCTTTGCCGGCTTGTAGACAGAAATCGAGGAATTTTTTTGCATACGGGCGTAAATTTGTCGCAAATGGAGAATCTGCATGTGTTGCCGCAATCAGACGCTGAATTTAGCACCTGAATGTGGAAGTCAACAGTCATCGCCCAACCGCTGAAATTTAGCAAATTCGAGTTATTTTCATCCAGATGTGTATCAAATCTACTCGAATAGCTCAGAAAAATTCAAAATTGGTCCGATGGTTGCTGAGAATCGTTGCTGAATTTTGCGCGGCACGCGCAAAATTCAGGCATCGGGCCGATGACGTCCACATTCAAGCCACATTCAGCTCCCACATTCAGCGTGTGATTGCGGTGTATGAGGAATTTGCGATTTGACTGTTGATTCTTATGTGAAAGTTCGCGAGAAACACGATGGTGCCACTGGTTTTCTCTGAAATCATCTCCCAAGCTCAAAAAAAGCTCTCAAAGTGAAACCAAAATGGAAGGGATATCCCACGCTATCCTGAGAGTCCACCTCTACATCAAGACAAACTCTCCATGCAAAGATAGGGAGCAAACACATTGACAGGGCTGCCACTTTATTTGGGGACTCCAAAACTGAAAACACGGCAACCCTGCTAATGTATTTGCTCCCTATCTTCGCATGGAGAGTTTGTCTTGATGTAGAGGTGTACTCCCAGGATAGCGTGGGATATCCCCTCCATTTTGGCCTCAACTTGAGAGCTTTTTTTGAGCTTGGGAGTTGATTTCAGAGAAAACCAGTGGTACCATCGTGTTTCTCGCGAACTTTTACATAAGAATCAACAGTCAAATCATAAATTCCTCACACATGCAACATCTCTATTTCAATATCCAGTCCGCACTTCCGCAGGGATCCAGAAACTTCCCATCCTTTCCGTTTTGAAAACCCGCTTTTTCGCGATCTTTTTCCAAGCGATGTGAAGCGAACACGCGACCTCTACTTTCATTAGAGTCGGCCTTCCCATTTTTGGACGCCAACGATCGGAAGAGGGGGGGGGGGGGTTCTACATTCCTCCTTTGCCTCCCTCAAGATTTGTTAGGGCCCACAAGGTATTTTGTCCTTTGTCTCTGTTCCTGGCTTTAAAAGTTCAGAAGTTCGGCACCAGTGGGTGAGTTCTGGCATCAGGCTGTATTGCGTTGACAATTATTCTGCAGTGATAAGGGCACAGAGCGCCGCGCGCTGCGGTACAGTGGGAAATGGCAGACGGCACAAACGCATGATAATGACGTATGATCCAGACTACTTTCGTCATTCTTATCATCGTCAATTTTTCTTTTTAAGATTTCTTGTCTTACTTACGTTATTATTCGATCAAGTGAAGTTCAGTGAAAGTTCTACTCGGATCGCATTCAGCTGAAGGAAACCAGCTCGATTAGATGCATCGTTGTGTTAAAAATCGTGCGTCTTTATCTTAGTTGAATCAATGCATGCTAAAAAGGCGTAAGTCCAAAAACTCATGAGCTTGATCCCTGAATTCCTTCGCGAACGAAAACGAAAGCCAGGGCTTATGAGTTTTTGGACTCGCGCCCCTTTAGCATGCATCGATTCAAATTTTAGAAAAACGTCTAGAATGGCAAATGTTTTTTTTATTTATCTTCGAAAATATTTGCTAATTTCGAAGTTCTATCAGTTCAGACCCTGTTTTTAGTGGCCCATTCTTGCCCAGTAGCCTGATCATTGAAACTATTTCGGCCCAACACGGGGTGTCTACAAGTCCGGAATTTCCAGAAAGTCCGGAAATAGTACTGATTTTTTAAGGGCGGTCCAGGGGTACCGAAAAGGTGCGGAAATTCCGCAAGAAGGTCTGAATTTTTTTTTCATTTTTTGTCATTTTGGTCGCAATTTGAGCGAGAAATGCAAATGTTTGAAATTTGTCGAATCTCGCTAATTGATGGTACTGAAAAAGTACTGCATTTCTCTGTTGAAGAGGTACTGAATTTCTCGGGTATGTGCTGAAAAAGTGCTGTAAAAGCACTCATTATCGGGCAGCCTGTTTTAGTAGACACCCTGCAACACAAGACAAGACACAACAATAAATCGCATCTCGATGTCTTATCGGGCCGCTTTAAGCGTTCAATAATCGGCCTGCAATCTAGCGTCACATCTTTTATATAGTGATCGTGGACGTTTACTTGAGGAAAATCGTGGTTCAGGTGCGTCGTAAACTGGAATTTTTGACCGAAGTCAAAACAGTCGCAACTTTCCATCACAACAATCTCGCCCCGTTCACAAGGCTGATTATGCGGAACGTCAACTGGTCCGGCGACGCGGCATGGAATCGGAACGTTGCTTTCTATTTTCGTTCCCGGAGGAAAGCCGACGCTGAAATCCCAGGAGCTTGAAAAACGCCCGAGTTTCTTGGACTCGACATTCTTGAATGAGCCGGCGAGTCGCGTAAACCAGAATCCTCCCCACCGTGCGTCATCCATCCGTCAATCCACTTGCCCGGTTTTTTACCATCTAAAGTCAGAAACTCAAACTCCCAGCGGTCAATCATCTCGTAATAAGCGACCTCACTCCTGCGTTGCCGATCAGTGGCGTGGCGTGCTTTGCGATATTTCGATTGATCTCCCATTCAAACCCATGAAAAAGGGTCGATGAACAGGATGTTTTCGAGGAATACCATAATAATCGATTCTTTACCCTATAGCTTCAAATGGGAAAATATCGATGATCATTTACGCCTCTCGACTATAGATCGCCACTGCCGATCAGTAGCGTGGCGTGCTTGGTGATATTTTGATTGATATCCTATTTAAACCTATGGAAAAGGATCGATAAACAGTGTGTTTTCGAGGAATACCCTAATAATCGATTCTTTACTATAGCTTCAAACGGGAAAATAACGATGATCGATCATTTACGCCTCTCGACTATAGATCGCCACTGCCGATCAGTAGCGTGGTGTGCTTTGCGATATTTCGATTGATCTCCCATTTAAATCCATGAAAAAGGATCGATAAACAGGGTGTGCTCGACGAACACCATACTAATCGATTCTGTACCATAGCTTCAAATGGGAAAATAATGATGATCGATCATTTACGCCTCGCCACTGCCGATCAGTCGCGTGGCGTCCTTTGCGATATTTCGATCGATCTCCCATTTAAAGCTATGAAGAAGGATCGATAAACAGGATGTTTTCGACGAACATCATAATACTCGATTCTTTACCGTAGCTTTAAATGGGAAAATATCGATGATCGATCATTTACGCCTCGCCACTGCCGATCAGTAGTGTGGCGTGTTTTGTCATATTTCGATCGATCTCCCACTTAAACCTATAGAAAAGTATCGATAAAGAGGGTGTTTTCGACGAACACCATCATAATCGATTCTTTAGTTTCAAATGGGAAAATATCGATGATTGATCATTCACGCCTCTAGCCGCTGTTGTCGATTGTTAGGAGTGAATGGATCAGTCGACAAAGTACGAAGTAAGCCCTCTGATACGTCGATGTCCTAACACTCCTAACTGCGAAATCACGTATCTCCGATGCGGTGTTTCAAATTTCTGCTCCTATTTGATTTTTGCTGAGAGAAACAAGCCAATTTTTCAGTTTGAAATTCTTACTTACAGAATATTAGTCCACCAGAGAAGAAAATCAAGCAAATTTTCAAAAAAATGTCTGTTGACTAATTTTTCAATGAAACGATGAACTGTGACAGGAAGTTTACAACGTCGCGACGGAGGCACGTGGTTTCGCACTTTGGACATTGACCTGTTCCTATTAGAGAATTTTACGAAGAACTCGATCTGTGCAACGGAAATTACTGAAATCAACTCCTAACCGCGATACTAGTGTTCTTAGTCTCTGTTGGTCATAGAAATTTTGAATTCCCCGCTCAGAAGAAAAACAATGGATTACTTGAATCAAATGCCGCTTTACAACGGCTTTGGCAGGGTTCCTAATCCAGAAATGTGCCTTCCTCGCCGTGTTAACAACGTGCTACAGCGGAGCCGGAGCACCGAAATCGAGATCAAATATCTTAGTTTGGAGGTCGTCTTCTTCCTCTACAAACGACTAGGGCATAGCTCTGTTTGTCAGGAGTTAGTATCAGTAATTTTTCCTACGCGAATCGTGCTCTACGTAAAATTTTGGTCAAGAAACATTTATCAGAATGCTTCAATTCGTACCTGATCTACTGGTTCAATTCAACACTGGGAGCAAGAGAAATAATTGTATTGC
The DNA here is from genome assembly GCF_918797505.1 of Bemisia tabaci. Lineage (NCBI taxonomy): Eukaryota > Metazoa > Arthropoda > Insecta > Hemiptera > Aleyrodidae > Bemisia > Bemisia tabaci. Next base: position 13,158,784 of record NC_092799.1, on the reverse strand, counting down.
GAGCATCGTAATGCCATAAAGATGGCGTTCAAATTGCGGTCTACCGCACTATGAGTGATTATGATTTAATAAGGGCACTCGCTACTTTTTTGCTGGCAGAGGTGAGCGTAAGGGTCAAGGGAACATTGTGGTCTAGCATGAGCAATGTGGCGCCGGTGTTTTTAAAAGAAGGGAAGAGGATAGAATTTTTTTCAACCTGACTGAGAACATTTTTGTCAGATACCTTGGCTTCCCTCATGACGTCGTGCCGCAGCATGGATTTTAAATAGGGGAAAGCCCTAAACTCCAAGGTGTTATCAGTTTTTGATGATGGAAACCAAAACTTTTTAGCGCCGGTTGACTTTGAATTCCTATCCTCCAATCAAGAAGAAAAAAATGACCGTTAATAAATGGAGATGTTGCATGTGTGAGGAATTTGCAATTTGACTGATGATTCTTTTGTGAAAGTTTGCGAGAAACACGATGGTGCCACTGGTTTCCCCTGAAATCAACTTCCAAGCTTAAAAAAAGCTCTCAAGTTGAGGCCAAAATGGAGGGAATATACCACGCTATCCTGGGAGTCCACCTCTACATCAAGACAAACTCTCCATGCAAATACATTAGCAGGGTTGCCGCGTCTTCAGTTTTAGAGTCCCCAAATAAAGTGGCAGCCCTGTCAATGTATTTGCTCCCTGTCATTGCATAGAGAGTTTGTCTTGGTGTGGATGGGGACTCTCAGGATAGCGTGGGATATCCCCTCCATTTTGGCCTCAACTTGAGAGCTTTTTTTGAGCTTGGGAGTTGATTTCAGAGAAAACCAGTGGCACCATCGTGTTTCTCGCGATCTTTTACATATGAATCAACAGTCAAATCGCAAATTCCTCATACATGCAACACCTCCACTCTTATCCTCCAATCAAAAAGAAAAGAATGACCGTTGATAAATTGAAAATCAGCCCACGGGTACTCGGAGTGTTGTTCAAATTAATAAATTAACAAGATGACAAATCTTTGCAACAAGAGGTAACTGAACCGGGTCTAACAGCTACCTTTCCATGGAAGAACGCCGTGTGAACATTCGAGAGATGCCAAAATCTCCTTCGATGAAATGGTTATTTTTTAGGAAAGCTACGAATATTTTTTCTCGAATTTTTCAGGAACTTTAGATGGAATTGCGAACAAAATCATCTGAAAAATTGGAAGAAAAATATTCATAAGTTTACCAGGATATTCATATTTTATCAGAGGAAATTTGGCAATGCCTGAAGGTTCATACGACGTTTTTCCTCAGCACGGCAGAACAGACATCTCATAGTTTCTGTGTACGTCCTGGGGATCTGTTCATCCGTGCGTTTTTCCTTCCTGTCGCGGTTCGCGGAGTTCCGCGGGAAATTCGGATTGGATACTCATCTTCTATAATCAATTTATTACCTCACATTTCCGATACGAAAGTTATTCCATAATCGCTTATGGCAACCAGGCCGTTCGCCATGTCAGAACAAGCCTAGTATGGCAGGTTGTTTACTTGAGAAAATTCACTTCGAGTGTGATGGCTCGCAACCTCGCGGTGCACATAGTCTGCTCTGACCTCTCGTTTCGGAATCGGAATCTCGCTTAATTGCTTTGCCCCGACGTCCCGACGTGTATGTGCTTAAAATGTCTCTTGTTTGATATTTGGTCTCGTATAACCAACAATTTTATCCGTTGAAGAAAATTTAAGAGAGGTCAAAGGATCAGTTTTGTACAGAGATAAAATGTGCTCTCCATTATTTGGACGTATTTCTGTCAAATAGAACTGATGTGCATTATGACGTGAGCTCTGGTATGCATATATTCTCATGGGTCTCATGGCTCATGTCTTAATGCACATAGTTCCGTTTGACAGAAATACGTCCATTTGGATCGCATTTTGCAATACACTGAGAAAAAATCTCGGTGTATTTACTAAGAAAAGGGTAAAATTACCAAGAATTCAGGGTTCTATTTGATCCTAGTTTTTCTTGGTAAAATTACCATTTATGGAATTGGTATTTTTACCGAGAAATCTCGGTAAAATTATTGAACTTTCTCGGTAATTTTACTGGACCTTGGTAAAAACGCCAATATTTTTTATCGACTATGGTAGAATTACCGAGATAAAATAACAAAGTTACCGGGAATTGATTACCAATAAAAGTGGTATTCTTACCTGAAAAAACAGTAAAAATACCGGTTTTTAGGTAAGCTTACCAGTCTGTCTAGGTAAAATTACCAATGATTGGTAAAAAAAGTGAGATGGTAAAGGTACCAACGGACCTTGGTAAAAACGCCGAGAATTTTTTTTCAGTGTAGGAAACCACTATCCCTGGCTCTTCCATAAAAGCACCTTTCTGCATAGGGAAACCAATAGCATGTATGTTGTTTCTAAAATGAAGCAGAAATAGTGGTTCCTTATTGCAAAGTGTAGTCCATTTAGGGGAGTTACACATCTATTCAGTTTGAGGCTGAATCCGTCACCGAGCCGCCGCGACGGCTTCGTCACTAGCGCTTTATCATTCCCATATTCATTCTTATGGCCCGAGCACTAACTCTGCCACGCTAAGGAAGAACGCCGTATGAACATTCGGGAGTTGCTAAATTTACTTTGATGAAATGTTTATTTTTAAGGAAAATTATGAATATTTTTCCTTGAAATTTTCAGGAACTTTAGATCAAAGCACGAACAAAATTCTCCGAAAAATTGGAAGAAAAATATTCATAAGTTTACCAGAGAATTCGTGTTTTATCATATACATATTACAATTTGGCAACGCCTGAAGGTTCATACGGCGTTTTTCCTTAGCAGGGCAGAACTAGCACACCCCATCTTTCCCACCTGCATGCACATTGTTCTGTTTGATAGAAATACGTCCAAGAACATTTTACGTAGCTTCCAGGAAGCACCAGAGACAAGAGACCCTCCACTGGCTCCCTAGCGACAGGTAGAAGCTTTTACTTTCGGGGTTTCAACAATTCCTCATGGACAATTATTGGGAGCAACAGTCATCACCCTATTTTCGGCTGTTGACTTACCTACATGGTCGATGATGAGCTTCGGATGACGTCATGAGCCAAACAACTTTCCCAAACGTCGGCCATTTTCGGCTTGTTTGCAAAACGAAACTGCCAACACGTTGTTGAACATCAACCATGTAGGTCAGTCAACAGTAGAATGCTAAAGTCCCGAAAGTAAAAGCTTCCACCATGGCCAAGATACTAGTGGAGGGTCTCTTGTCTCTGGGAAGCACCCACGATCCGTCGTCATTTCGTCACCTTCCAGGCAAAGTATCACAAGCGCCATGCGACGTTTAAAAATTTTCGCCGCCTTTTTATTTTTTTACATAGAAATTATTGGTTGAATCTGTTCGAAAATTTCATTGAATTTTATGGGCAGCACAAAAAAAAATCAGTGAAATTTTCGGACAACTACAACCAACTATTTCTCTGTAAAAAAATAAAATAGCGGTGGAAACTTTTAAACGTCGCATGGCGCTTGTGATACTTTGCCTGGAAGGTGACGATTTTACCTACGGCTAACCTTACTTTGTGAGGTGTAACTCGTGGTCAGAGACAAGAGACCCTCCACTAGTATCTTGGCCATGGTGGAAGCTTTTACTTTCGGGACTTCAGCATTCTACTGTTGACTTACCTACATGGTTGATGTTCAACAACGTGTTGGCAGTTTCGTTTTGCAAACAAGCCGAAAATGGCCGACGTTTGGGAAAGTTGTTTGGCTCATGACGTCATCCGAAGCTCATCATCGACCATGTAGGTAAGTCAACAGTCAATAGGGTGATGACTGTTGCTCCCTAATAATTGTCCATGGGGAATTGTTGAAACCCCGAAAGTAAAAGCTTCCACCTGTCGCTAAGAGGCCAGTGGAGGGTCTCTTGTCTCTGGGTGTAACTCGTGGTGCCTTTCCTCCGGAATATTTTCTAGTTTGTCGAGGCTGGACACCGTGAAAAGCGCCCCGGCAATTTTCTCCGCGGAGGCGAGGGCGTGGATTGCTGTGTGCGTCACGTCCAGTCGTCACGCGGTATTGTTCGCTCTCGGCGGTTGCCGCTACGCATGCTGCCACATTCGCGAAATTTGCTCGTTGTCTCTTCAAACGGAACAATCCTAAAACTCAACTTGTTTGGATAATGAACACCCGGCGAACGGAGCGAACAGTCTTACCGGCACATTTATACGCGTAACACGGACTCATACTGACCGTACCGGTGTTCGAAACTCACCTTTGAGTTTTAGGACTTTCAGGAGCCATGTGGCGCACCAAGCTCGATTTTAGGGGCCATTAACGATTTTTTAGGGGACAGATTGGCTTTTTGCTTATATATCTCGGCGTAATTAGTGAAAAGTTAGACGCAATATGTTTTAGATACAGAGCTGGTAACTGTCACTGGGGAGAAATTTCGAAAAATCACCTAACAGAAAAATTAGGATTTTTTTTTTTTTTTTGGGGGGGGGAGGGATTTTTAGGGGCCACGTTTGCGCAGAGCCTGCATTTTCGAGGCGCCATGACCGATTTCTTGGGCGCATGACCGATCTCTTTCACCGTCTCCACGGGACGTGAGGTTCATACGGCCCTGCGACTAGTTTGCGGGGGAAGATAACTTAGTTAAAGTCGAGTATTTAACCAGGATTAAAATAATAATTGCACTCAATTGACAAGTAGACACATTATTTTAACTAAACAAACATGAACAATGGAGTAATCAACAAAATATCACACAATTCGTCTACACTTCTTCTTCCTCTCTCAGTGGGTCCTAGGGTACAAGAACCATACTTGGTACTGGGAAAAATATCGATTAACTCAATATTTTCCCCAACTTCGGAAGTGGGATTTTTCCCTGGGACCAATCCCGTGAAACGTCCCGTGGAGACAAGGCCCTAGATGCGGGTGAGTCTTGAGCGGACGTTGATTTTGAGGACCGTTCCCGACCGGAGTCCAGGATCCAGGACTCGGGAGTGCTACGGGCTCGGTCCTTGACATCTGTTGGCACGACGACGTTGCGTCGACGGCGCGGCCGGCGTCGTCGTCCCCTGCTCAACCTTGACGGTTCCCGCGGTCCCGCTCCCACCCCCTCCCGCCGACCCGTGACTTACCGTCTCACCTCTTTCCGCGACCTCAGACAACAGACGGGACGCAGAGGTCGTCCGCAAGCCGCGCCGCGTAGCCAGGAAGATGAGCATCGCAGGTGCAAGCGCGAAAAGAATAGAGCCAACAGTCCAAATACAGTCACCGGAGACCTATTCCGCCGTGCCAAGGAAGAACGTCGTGTGAGCCTCCAGATGACGTCGTATGGACTGCATTTTGCAATTTGGAACTATAAATTCTGGCCCGGTTAAAAAACAACGTATGTGCCATTAGTTTCCCTATGCACATAAGTGTTTTTTCAGATGAGCCAGAATTTATAGTTTCAAATTGCAAAATGCAGTCCAAATACAGTCATCGGAGACGTATTCCGCCGTGCCAAGGAAGAACGCCGTGTGAGCCTCCAGATGACGTCATATGTTCTCCAATGAAAAACGAATTTCATGGGGAAATGGATCACTAGACAACAGGGTGTCTACAAAGTCTGGAGTTTTCGGAAAGTACGGAAATAGTACTGACTTTTCAAGGGCGGTCCGGAAGTACTGAAAAAGTGCGGAAATTTTGCAAGAAAGTCCGGAATTTTCTTCATTTTTGTCGCAATTTAAGCGGGAAATTCAATTTTTTGAAATTTTTCGAATTTCGTCAGTTGAAGGTATTGAAAAAGTACTGAATTCTTCTGTTAAGGAGGTACTAAATTTCTTGGTAATGTACTGAAACAGTACTGTAAAAGTACTGATTTCTGGCCAGTCTGTTTTAGTAGACACCCTGGAAAAGGTACTAAATTAAGCATTCTGATACATGTTACTTCGGCAAAATTTCACCTAAAACACAATTCGCGCAACGAAAATTACTGAAATTAACTCCTAACCAAGATATTCATTGTTTCTTGACGCGTGAATTCAAACCTCCCGCTCATGAAAACTCAGTGGCCTGCGTGAGTCAAATCGCACACTGAGCGTTACCGTGGCAGTCTCTGCAATACGAAAATATAGAAGCCTCAATCATGACGCTTTGGCTTAGCTACAGCAAATTGTTTACACTTTGAACGATAAAAGTTGGGAGAGGAACAGTGCTCGATTGAGAAGCCTTCGAAAACCGTTGTGAGGCGCTATTTGACTCACGTAGAGTATTGAGTTTCTTGTGACCGGGCAATTCGAATTTCCTATAATAAATGTAAAATTGAAACGTTAATATCTTAATTAGGCATTGATTTCATTAAAATAAGAACAAAACTTAAACATGTACGCAGGCTGTCCCAAAAAAACCGAGACTGGTGCTTTAACTTTTGAATTCAGGCAGATAGAGAGTTGATCTTGGTTGCGTTGAAAAGAACGACCCATTTTCTATTGAATTTCACCAAGTTCATTCTAATAGTGCAAAATTTGCGAAGTTTTTTTTTTTATTATTTTTTCAAACCTTCACAATTTTGCGAATCTTAAAGTTAATGAAGCGAACTTAGTGGCATTCAATAGAAAATTCTTTTCAACGTAACCAAGATAAACCCTCTAGCTGCCTTAGTTTCAAAGTTACAGTATTAGTCTCAGTTCTTTCGGGACAGCCTTTACAATGATTACATAGTTTTAATAAAGAAGTGTCTCGGGGAATAAAAAGAGTGTGGCTACTCCGGGCGAAAAGGAATGCACAGTACATTAGCTTCAAGACAAACAAGTACGTCAGTAAGTCACTGTACCCTCCCCTTCCCCGGCTGGATTTATATCAATAAAATTAACTGCACTTTGTTCAGGTGAATTTTCGTGCTTGGAGTGTTTCATTAGCCATGTCCGGTGCACGCTGCATTGAATCTAACACCGTCATAAATATTCTCAAGTGCAGCACTGCTGTTCATATCGCGGCTTTGTTTTTGAAAGAGCGCAAGTCAAGTTTCAAAGCAACCCAGGGCCCGAGTCGATATACGTTCCTGGGAAGGCGGAGCCACGAGTTCGGTCATGTTATTTTGTCGGAATTGAAACGATGTCTTAGGGGATGACACGGGAAGGCAGGGGGTGAATCAGGGTACGAGTGGCTTGTTGCTGTGCTAAGTTAAAATCCCGTATCGGTATTCGGTTGCTGTCAAATTTCCCTCAATAAACTACGTATTTTCGGAACAAGGTATGAATATTTCTCTTTGAAATTTTCTGACCATCTAGATCATACACATTATGAATAAAATTCCATGAAAAAAGTAGTTATTGTGTAATTCCGACCGCAGAGCCTAATTACACTTCCTCGTAGTAAAAATTTCATTCGAGTTTTTACTTAGAAACTATTGGGAGTTTCTGACTGAAGTTATCACTGATTTCGCCTCTGATTGTATGCAAAAATCTGAATTTTTTTTCGGGACAGAAATTTTCCTGTCATATTCTTGTAAAATAATTGAAATGAACTAGCCTTGTTTCGACCTATTGTACTACATGTCCCTGCAATCTGACGCTTCAACCCTGGAACACTGTGTAACAAAATCTGGAGAAAATCAGGTTTTTATGAGTAGAAACTTGGAGGCGTTTGAAGATTCATAAGTCATTTTTCTTCATAGTTCATATCCCGCATGAACCTCGAGGAAATCCGGTTATTATCTGTAGAAATATGGGAAGTTCGAGATGTTTTACGAAATTTTTCCTCAGCTAACATCCTGTATAAAACATGTAGAAAATCTCGTTTTCACTTGCATAAATTTTGAATCCATTTGTCGTTTTTTCTCAATAAACACCTTCCTAGTACAAAATCTCGCAATAACCAGGTTTTCATCAGTAGAACTTCGGAAATTTTGAAGGTTTATACGACGTCCCTCCTCTAGGGTGTCTACGAATCCGGAATTCCCGGAAATAGTACTGATTTTTTAATGGCGGGCCGGAAGTATTGAAAAAGTGCTTAAATTCCGTAGGAAAGTCCGGAATTTTTTTCATTTTTTTCATTTTTTTCATTTTTTGTCATTTTTGTCTCAATTTGAGCTAGAAGTTCAAATTGAAAATTTTCGAATTTCTTTAATTGGAAGCACTGAAAAAGTACGGAATTTTTTTGTTGAGAAGGTATTGGATTTCTTGAGAATGTACTGGAAAAGTACTGTAAGAGTACTGATTTTTGGCCATGGTGTCTGGTTTTTTAAAAACCGGAATTCATCAGGGAATGAAAATTTACCGGGAAAATCAGGGAAAATTCAGGGAATCTGTTCCAGAAACCGGGAATCTCTTTCATTGACAAGATAATATCAACATCAGGAACATTTTTTAAATTAAAATGTTGAATGTACACCAAAGAAAATGGCCGTAAGAATAATTAAAATCGATATTCATATCGGAAACTCTGGAAAATTATATTCTTTTCCCCAAGAAAATCCCGGAAAAGTAGGAGAAAACTTCGGTTTCTCATCAGGGAATGAGCTCCTGAAAATCAGGGAAAATCAGGGAAAAATCAGGGAATGAGCTTTGCCAAGAAAAGTAGACACCATGTTTTTGGCCGGCCTGTTTTAGTAGACACCCTGTCCTCAGCAAACACCTTGTACAAAAGTTCAAGGAATCCGGTTTTTATGAGTAGAAATTTGAAAGCACTCGAAGGCTCATACGACGTTCTTCCCGAGGGCGGGAGGATTGAGGCCAGGACGGGGTCCCCTCGCCAGGGAGAGGGGTGCGTGATTTAAATGCTTCGACGAAAGATGGGGCGCGCGCGAGCCGGGGGGGGGGGGGGGGGGCGAACGCGGATAGGACGCCAAGGTCCATGTTCGAAATGTTAATTACTCACATTAACCATTTCGCATGGGACACGCGCTCCCAACGATGGCGCGAGTCGCTATTTCATAGAGCCGTCGCGCGGGTCGACTCGCGAATAGCTATTATTGTCGACCGCGTGGAGTTCGTCGGGTGTAGCGATTCTCGCTCGCGAAAAATATCTCGGCGAACTCAGGTACTACTACATCAGGGGGCTGTGCGCTAAAATCTGCCGGAGACTTTAACGAGAGTGTAGAAAAATGGCCAATGGACCGAAAAATGTATTGGCGAACCCAGGTACTACTACATCAGGGCTAAGCGGTAAAATCTGCCGGAGACTTTAACGAGAGTATAGAAAAATGGCCAATCGACCGAAAAATGTCTTGGCGAACCCAGGTACTACTACATCAAGGCTAAGCGGTAAAATCTGCCGGAGACTTTAACGAGAGTATAGAAAAGTGGCCGACACTGGAAAAAAAACACATTGGATCTTGAGTCCAGACTCTTAAAAACATCGACAAGAAAAAATACTCTTTTGATTCAATCAGATTTAAGCTTAAATCAAGAACCAAGCCTCTTAATTTAAGCGGATTTCCTTTTGATTTAAGCTTAAATCTGATTGAATCAAGAGTCCTTTTTCTTGTCAATGTTTTCAAGAGTCTGGACTCTGGATCCAATATGTTTTTTTTTTTCCAGTGAATGGACTGCTAGACAAGGTACGAATTTAGGCATTCTGATATCACCGAAAAAAATAGTTGTTGCTGAAGACAGTACCTTCTGTTCACAGGGCTCCTGCAGTTTCTTTGTTACACGTACAGAATTTTGCTGTTGTGAGAACAGAACTTCGACCGTGGGAACAGAGTATACTTTGTCCTCACAACGAAAGCTTTTGTGACTGTTACAAAAGAAGTGCAGGAGCCCTGTGAACAGGACTATTTTTTTCAGTGACATGTTTCCTAACTAGAATTTCTCTTTGAACACGATTCTTGTATCGAAAATTCCTGATAATTACACCTAGCTAAGAAATTTACGCTTTTATTTTACATTGGTTACGGGAATTTTTAATTACCCGGTCACCAGAAACTCAATTCTCTACGCGAGTCAAATCGCACCTCACAACAGTTTTGACCGGCTTCTCAATAGAAAATTCTTCCTTTCCCACCCTTTGTCGTTCAAAGTTTAAACAATATGCCTTAGCTGAGCGAAAGCGTCAATATTGAAGTTGCCAGATTCTCATATCGCGGTATTTGTCACGGTAAAGTTCAGTATGCGATTTGACTCACGTAGACGATTGTGTTTCCATGAGCATGAGGTTTGAATTCACGAGTCAAGAAACACAAATATCTTACAATTAGTTAAAAGTTAATTTTAGTTATCTAATTGCTCCCTATGTTTCATTTTGTTAGTTCCAGGAAACGAAATGAGGTAATGCCTTGAGACCTCTTATGATTTTTCCCTCAATTATCAAAAATAATCGGGAAAAATACCAGAAGAAAGAAAATAAAAGAGAGGAAATTAGGCAACGTCCAACGTCGTTTGGCTGATTTTGGTGAAATTTGTCTATTAATTGCATTTATTGCATTTGAGTTCCGAACGACGTCAAATTCGACGTAATAGCTCCCAAAAAAATCAGTTCTCAAGCTCTCGTGTCGTAAGATTTTAACGTCATCGCTTACTCGGGCTCTATTTACTGTTTATACAAGTCCGCGCAGCCGCCTCCTGCTCTGCCGCTTAGCAAACACGCCGTCTGAGCCTTCAGACGTTGCCATATTTCCCCTAATGAAAACTGAATGCAATGGGAAAATCATGAATATTTTCCCTCCAATTTTTCAGACAATTTTCCCCGGACTTCAATCCGAAGTATCCGAAAAATTTCAAGGGAAAATCTGCATAACTTCCCTCAAAAATAAATATTTTGTCTGGGGAAATTTGGCAACATTTGAACACTGATACGGCGTTCTTCCTTAGCTCTACAGTGCTTACCCTTTACTTGTTTAACGGACTTAACGGGGCTTCGGTCGCGTCGCCGCGTGCTTTCCGCTGAAATTCCACAATTCCGTCTCTAGGTGCCGTCCAAAGCTCGTCGGTTTTGCAGCGCAGCCCAGCCATGTCGCTTCGGACGAGATTAAGAGAAAATGATGGAGGAAGAGGAGAAATTATTTTAATTTCCATGATAGCTTATCGTGCTGACTGCGTTAATGGCGAACCCCAACTCCCGCTGCCTAATTGTCTGCGGATCTACGCTGTCGTGCTAAGGAAAAACGTCGTATGAACATTCGAGAGTTGCCAAATTTCCCTCGATATTGTGTTCATTTGCTCAAGAAAGCTGTAAATATATTTCCTTGACATTTTTGGGAACTTCAGATAAAATCGCGAAAAAATTATCTGAAAAATTGGAGGGAAAATATTTACAAATTTTCCCGAAAATTCGTGATTTACTAAAAGCAATTTGGCAGCGCCTGAAGGTTCATACGCCGTTCTGCTTTAGCAAGGCAGTACGATCCACCTTTTTTTTCTGTTTCCTCGCGTCTCCTCCGTTGTCATTATGAACGTATTAATGCTGAAAGAACTTATGTTCATAGGTTTTGTGCGCAACATAGTTTCTTTTAGCATAAATCCGTACTTATAATTCTTTTGCATGCGGTAGAACGGTGATGTCGCCCCGATCCCATCGACCGAGTGACGGATCCGAACCAGTAGCAAATATTTTTTCTTCTTTTTTTTCTCTCGAGGGTTTTTAATTCATTTACTTCATGTTGGATTTAATCAGGTGTGGAGTGTGAACCTTAACCCGGTGTAATTAGTGAGTTACTCAATATTTTTCCAAAATTCGCAAGTGAGATCTTTCACTGGGGTCCTGTGAAGACAAGGTTATACACGCTGTAATAGCTGATTATTGAAATTGATAGACAAAGTGATCGATATAAAAGGCAGAGGCATAGTAGAGCGATCCTATCGGTGGTAACGGGTGGTTGCAATAGGTAAGTAATAGACTAACTGACAGCAACTGACAAGAGACTCCACAGGTAGTTCACAATTTTCCCCCTTCGTATTTAAGTGCCACCTAGAGTACCTTTATAGACAGAGTATGGCCATTTCTGTTCCAGTTTTTCATTGGTCGCGAGCGATGGCTGAATACGATGCTCTCAGGGCCGTAAATAAACAAACAAGATGGCCGTTATCAGCAAGCAAGATTGAGGTTATGCACATCTTACATCCTCCTGTGATAAAGGTGAAAGGCAATTTAACAATGTTTTCATGTGTTTTTCGTGTGCTATTCGTAGATATGCTAGTTTAAATTGTTACTTCCGCATAATTGAAATTATTGTCAAATTTAGCTTCTCATCGATGTACGGTGAGCGCATCTGTTACGGTGAGGCCTGCCGCATCTTGTTTGTTTATTTACGGCCCTAAGAGCATCATGAAGCCTAAAAACTCGTTGACCAATCAAAAAGCGGAACAGTTTTCCTGTAGTAAAAAGATACGAATGGCCATACTCTGTCTATAAAGGTACTCTAGTGCCACCCGTTTCAACAAATGGGATAGCTCCACACTCCCTATTTCTTCTTTGTCTATAGCTCTGTCTATCAATTTCAAAAATCAGCCCGCTGGAGTAAAATACACTCCGAATCTGACTTGGCTGAGGTAGGATTGCGCGAATGCACCTTTTTTTTACCTTTTTGGAGATGCACAGGATTGCGCGAATTTGTCTGGTACGGATAACTCACATGTTTGCGCGAATATTCAATATTCAACGAAGAAGCACTAATCAGGTTATTTTCTATTAATGTAATTAAAAAATTATTAAATATCATCCGATTTCCTGAATCATTACAATGAGGATACATATTTCCCCTTAGATTGTGGTAAAAACTGGAGTCGACAGTCAAGAATGATGACACGCAGTCCTACAACACTCATACAGTCTTGTCGGCGCTAATATGCATTCCGCCAACTGACGCGACTGCACTGCGTTTGGTGCAATGCAAGAAGTATTCATGCAGTCATGTAGGCGCTTATATGGGCTTGACACCGACCGGACTGTTTGGCGCAATGCGTGAAGTATTCCTACAGGCTTGCAGGCGCTAATATACGTTTAACACCAGCCGCACTGTGTTCGGCGCGATAATTCGTACTCGCGTTAGAATAATCGCGGCATCGAATAGTGGAGCTCAAAAGGCCCATGTTGTGTTTCGACGCCGTATGAGTATTCCCGCACCTTGCCTCGTCACCTCCGATTAAAATTTTTTTCCGAGAAAAGTTGGGTTAAGAAAGTTTTTACCCACGACCAGTATTCAATAATTTCACTTCATTCATCATCAGAACGTAAGACACCGATGACTTGTCAACAAACTAAACTAGCGTTAACATAAAAATGCGTGTATTTTCCAACTGTGTTCTGTTTTGCCAAACTTCTACCTTAAATTAACTTCATTTCAAATTCGCGCATTCCTGTACTGCCGTGCCGTGGAGAAACGCCGTGTGAACCTTCAGGCGTTGACGAATTCCCTTTGATAAAACACAATTTCCCTGGTAAATTTATGAATATTTCCTTTCCGATTTTTCAGATAATTTTGTTCGCAATTTCACCTATTAAGATTCTGAAAGTTTAAAGGAAAAATATTCATAATTTTCCTCGAAAATAGACATTTTATCTAAGGAGATTTGGCAACTCTCGAATGTTCGTACGGCGTTTTCCCGTAGGACGCTAGTGTAGCAGATGTTGAGGTTTCTATTGGCGCAATGGCCCACTAGACAAGGTACGAATTTAAGCAATCTGATACATGTTTCTCAACCAAAATTTCACGTAGAACACGATTCACACCACGAAAACTACTGAAACCAACTCCTAACAAAAATATTAACGTTTTTGTTTCACATTGGTTACGAGGAATTCGAACTGTCCGCTCACAAGAAACTCGAAGCTCTACGTGAGTCAAATCGCGCACTACGACGGTTTCACCAAGCTTCTCAATCGAGCTATGTTCATTTCCCACCATGTGGTGTTCGAACTATAAGCAATTTGCTATACCTGAGCCAAAGCGTCAAGACTGAGATTGCCAGATTATACCGCAGAGACTGTCTTGATAACGTTCAGCGCGCGATGTGAATCACGTAGAACATTGAGTTTTCATGAGCGGGTGGTTTGAATTCACGCATCAAGAATCATTAAACGGACGTATTTCTATCAAACGGACCTAAGCGCCATAGGGTGAGGAAGGTAGAGGGGGGCTTGGATTGGCGGCGGAATCGGGCGTCCTATATTCGCAATGCTTTTCTATGGCGCTTAGGTCCGTTTGATAGAACGTGCTATCCGAGATTCTAAATTCCTCAGAAGGAACTCAAATTGGCGCTTAGTTCCGTTTGATAGAAATACGTCCAAATATCTTCGTAAGGAGTTAATCGCGGTAATTATTGTTGTGCACATCGTGTTATACGTGAAATTTTAGTTACGAAGCATGTATCAGAATGCTGAAATTCGTACCTTGTCTAGTGGTCCATTCTTGTGCATTTTTCGCGCAATCCTTGTGCGTTTTGCGCGCAATCCTTGTGCGTTTTTCGCGCAATTCTTGTGCGTTTTTCGCGCAATCCTCATATATCTTCTTAGACCTTACGCTTAATCCTGGATTACCGTCCAACCGTGTGGTCGATGAGGATGATGAGGGGCTCCGTCGGAGCTTTGCATCACAGATTGTGGGTGGGAGTGTGGATGTGCTGAAACCGGGATTTGATTTGTGCAGGTGGGAGGAGTCTGCGGCGGCGGCATTGTGAGGCGAGTGAAAGCTGCGCGGTGCGGTTGTGCGGAGCGGGCGGTGCGGGTGTCCGGCTGTGCCGCGGCCCGGGATGCTGACGTTTCCCCGCTGGGCCGCTGCCGCGTGAGGAAGAGGAACCGAACCGGAGGAGCGCGACCGGTCGAAGCGAGGGTGGGACCCGGACCCGGGACTTCCGAGTCGTAGACCAGGACCCTCGCCCGTCACCATGCGCATGAACGGCGGTCTCCCCCGTCACGACGAGCCTCCGAACGCTCCGCATGTTCCACGTGGTAAGTGAGCTCTGCTTTTTTACAAAACATAGACATTGATTAAAAAATCGAGCCGCAAGCCAAAATAAACTAGAGTCCCTTATATACTGAGAGTCAAGACTAGAGTCCCTTTATACTAGTCTACACTGAGAGTCAAGACAACACCCCCTCATGGAGTCTTAAACGGGAATAAAGATTACAGAAATTGAACGTCTTTTGTAATCTTTGATCGGTCCATTCTCAAATTCCTTTCTTCGTTCCTTTTCTCATTCCGTTTGTTCCTTGCCGAACCCGTAATTCCCTGGTCCACTCCAGATTATAATCTTTGCAATCGGTGAAAATGTAATCTTTATTCCCGTTTGTGACACTGTGGAGGCCTAAAATACGGGAACCAATCAGAAATGGATTCACATTGTCTTGACTCTCAGTATAAAGGGACTCTAAAAAAATCGAGCTGCAAGCCAAAATGAACAGGCTCAACACGGCTCATAAGTTTGAAATAATACGCGTTGATTTTGGCTTGTAGCTCGATTTTTCAATCAATTACTATGTTTTATACAGCTTTGTCAGCCTTTGGCAATACAATGCTTTGGTGTGGTTCGAATTTCCGCTTGCATGATGCGCGAGCAGGGTTGCAATTTTTCGTGAAAAATAAAATCTTAAAATTTCATGTGGAATATTTCATGGAATTTCTGAAAAATATGAGAAATATTTTTCGAAATTAAATGCAAACTTAAATAAAAAGCGACTGGTTTTTGCGTTTTGGTGTTGTGTGCCTGAAAAAACGTGAAGGCTCAGAAATCTCAAAATGTATCTTGATCAGGGGATAAATCCGTATAATTTACTTTTTTTGTGTCATGATTTTTTTCCGGTTCTGTCCCTCATTTTTCCGATTTGTGCGTTTTTTAACACGCATCAAAACATGCCTCGATAAACGCGGAATCGCCCCTCAGACGCGTGCATGAATGAAAGTGGAAGAGAAAGGGAAAATCGAACTCGCTCGAAACTGGCATTGCCCAATTCTGACGTACTGAGAAAGAACGCCGTATCGACATTCAAACGTTGCCAAATTTCCCTCGTTGAAAAAGTTATTTTTGAGAAAAGCAATGAATATTTTACCATCAAATGTTTAGATACTTTACAGTAACGTGCGAATACAATTATTTGATAAAATAGAAGAATAATATTCACAAACCCAGAAAATTGGTATTTTGTCAACGGAAATTTGGCAGCGTCTGAAGGCTCTTATGGCGTTATTCCGTATTGCAGCACGATACGCATTTAGTATTCATTGTCGTAATAGTGAATAGTCCATGCGCACATCAAACCAGGAACAGAGAAACGTGAGTTGGTGGCCCGAGTTTTGATGCCGAGCACAAGTATTGAATTTTCGCTATTTTGGCGTCTAGCAATTGGATAATATTACTGCCGGGCTAAGGAAAAACGCCATATGAACACTCGAGAGTTGCCAAGTTTCCTTCCCTAAAACGTTTATTTTTTCGGAAAGCTCTGAATAATTTTCCTTGATATTTTCAGGACCTTATGTGAAATTGCCAACAAAATTGTCTAAAAAAAGTGGAAGAAAAATGTTAATAAATGTTTTCGTGAATTTGTAATTTACTAAAAGAAATTTTGCAACGCCTGAAGGTTTATACGGCGTTTTGCCAGACAGTATAGTACCAGTAACCTTTTAAGAAGAGAGTCAGAGCTCCTCAAGTTTTTATGTCATAAACCGTCAGGAACACTGCGACTTTTTCCCGAATAATCCATCAACTCATTACTATCATCAGGGCCGGATTTAGGGGGTTGCCACATGAGCCGCGGCCCATGGCGGCAAATTTAGGGGCGGCAAATTTTGCAATTTTTTAAATGTAGCTATATAGAAAAATCGTATTCAGAAAAAAATTACAAACGAAAAAAGGTGACAAAATCTCTCATTTATTGAGAGTATATCTCTAATTTTGCCGTCTTTCTGTCGTGATACAATAGACAGCATCTTTAATGAGTCGAGTTAAGACCAAGAGAGAAACCGAACACGGAATTTGGCATAGAATGGCGCGGCGCAGAGAGCAATGATGAATAGAACTTGAGATGAAAAGGAGAAACCCTCGGCGCGGCGGTCGACATGTAACACATATTAGCGCCTACAAAACTGCATGAATACTTCACGCATTGCGTCAAAGACAGTGCGCTCGCTGCGGTCAGCAGCGCGCGGTCGGCGTGAAACGCATAGCGCCTACAGGACTGCATGAATACTTCACGCATTGCGCCAAAACACAGTGCGGTCTGCGCGGCGCGGCGGCGAAAGTTAAAATTTTATGAAACCACATTTATGTGTGTTCTTTTATAATATTTTCGTTCATTTTATTCAAATGGAAGGCCTTGTCCACACAGAGATAGGTTTACGAAACTTAACTTTCGCGCCAAGTTCCGTGAACTTTTACCAGTAGTGTTGACAGGGCTTTCGCAAAAAATGCGTCCAACACGAGGAAACGCGTCTAATACACCCCTCCCCCTCCGACACGTTCTTTGATAGTTTTCATTGATGTTTCAAAACGAATGAGAAGGGGGCGGCAAAATGCAGGCGGTCCATAGGCGGCAAGTAAGTAAATCCGGCCTTGACTATCATCATCACCTATTTCAGGTATTTCGGAGGGAAAGCCTCTCTGATATTTCTTCTGATCGTAGGCTAAAATCAGTACAGTCTTGGCCGGATATTCTGTCGTGCTAAGGAAAAACGCCGTATGAAACTTCAGGCGTTGCTTTTCTTCCGATAAAACGAAAATTTCCTGGTGAACTTATGAATATTTTTCTCCCAATTTTTGTTTGCAATTTCACCTAAAGCTCCTGAAAATTTCAAAGAAAAATATTCATAACTTCCCTGGAAACTAAACATTTTACCGACAGAAATTTGGCAACTCCCGAATGTTCATACGGCGTTCTTCCTTAACACGGCAGTAATAGCACAGTCATTTTTCTGTGAATAAATCCATTTTTTTGTCGATTAACTGAGATGAAGATACGTTTTTTCGTTTGGAAAACGATGAACGACTTGTTTTATCCTCTGTGTAAGGAATTTATAATTTGGAATCTACCAAAGAACTTTCATTTATCGACTAATTTAGAGAAAGCATGGATTTCTAGGGAAGTTCCGCTCACATTTCGATCAAGTGTCTTACACGTTAGGGTCAAACTAATCCAGTTTTATTCAGTGTTTAAAATTTTTAGGAATACGGATCGCCGATTATGACATAATTTAACGGTTTTTTGAGCTTTGTTGACCATGAATCACTGTCCGTTTTAATGATGTCATTCATACACACATGCCAGTTCATCACGACACCTGTTCTCAAATTAGGGCTAAAATAATCCATGGCCATGCTTTTGAAATTATTCATGCCATGTTTGATGGGTTCTAATAAAATGGAGAGAAAATTATCACTCTGCACTCTTTCATTTTGCCAAGGCTATGAAATAACAGTTCCTCCATATGAAATTGGATTCTGCCGAAATCATCATGGTCGAGTTAATAAAAAATATCCCGTGGATCATTCCGTCCTTATTTTGCCTTCTTCCTTTACCTCATTCCCTTTTCAATGATTTCATAATGATTATTGACATTAATACCTCGCGCTAATGTGGAAGTTCTGAACACGCGTTAGGTGTACGGTAACACATTTTTACTGATGGCAATTACATTTTCGTATCTCAAGCAATTTTATAAATTGAAAAAATAGACAAATCTCGACCTTTCAAAAAAGGAAGACGCCTTCGTATGATCGGGTGTCTTGCACGTCCTCTTCCAAAACTTTGACTTTCATTTGATGCTTAAATGAGATCTGAAGGCTAGCCGCAGCTCAACCCTGCACAAAATATTTCGTGAACTGTATAAAAAGGCAATTAGAATCCGTCAAAATCATGCCGTTGGGCAAAGTTTTTAATTTTTCAGACTCGTGAGGTCGTGAACTTTCGACTTCACCGTCAGCCGCCTCTCTCTTTCATACACCGCGCAGGAAAAGTAATTTTTTCTCCAGAGATTTGAGCGCCCAAAATTCGAACTCCCCTTCCCTTCCCCTCTCGCCTACTCCAGGTTATTCAAAAAATCAACTCGCAGACGAACTCATTTATGGTGACTCACACAAATCCAAACAGATCCGTGCGCCTGCTAAGCGATTATTCGTGTTCTCACTTTCGCAGCAGATTTTTTATTTTCCGTGGCGTGCATCACCGACTGGGAATAATCTCTCGACGCAAAGAATCCTTCGTCGTGATTTCTGTTCTCATTAGATCCTTTTAAGGAGCTGAGTGAAAGGATTGCTGTATTCCCGAATAAGTTCGCCCGATTATAGGAATAGCCATTTTTCTCTTTATCCGTGGAGGGACTCTTAGACAAAATGATTAAGGAAACGTGTACGAATTTTTTTCACCATAAAAAGAGAGGACCGATGAAAATGTGTATCGACAGTGTAAGTCGACAATCACATAACACGTTCGCGGTGTCTGAAAATCTCAGCCTCTATGTTATTTTTTAAAGGAGAACAAATTGACATCATTCCATGAAGTTTTTGCAGAATTTTCGTTCGCACAGAGAAGAAAAATCACGGCAGTTTCAAAGAATTGCCGTCGAGTAGTTTCTCGTTTAAAAAATAAAGTATGACAAAAGTCTGCGACGTCGCAAACAGAGTTCTGTAATTGCCAATTTACACCGTCGATATATCCTTAATTCACATGAACAAATTGTTTATAAAACGCTCTCTGGCACTTTGCGACACTTATAACCTCTCTTCTCCCAATGCTGAACTTTCTTTATGAGCCTCTCCTCCGTCTATCTGTTGACGCATGTTCATGTAGCCAAAGCGAGCCATGCGAGTAAGCGAGTTCATGTCACCAAGTGAGCTGCGATCAGCGTAGTTATGTCCTCTTACTAAGTGTCATTATCACCTGACTCTTTTTTTTTTTTTTTTTTTTTTTTTTTTAGACCTTTGGTTTGTCGTCCGCGCCTCCTTGTTCAGGAATTGGCGGTCGACTCTATTTTATGATCGTTAATACCTCAGACCTGCTTATTTCTAGTCAGAAATCCCGGCTTACCTCCGCCAAATCCGTCTCAGATGTCTTGGTCATGTTTTTGATAGCTTTTCTAAGTACCTAACCTCACATTCTTTAACTAAAATTCCTCTCATCCTGGCAAGCGCCATCAGGTGTTGCTAAAATCGCGCAACTTTCTCTCTCGTCTATCGGGAATCCTGTCACCTAAGAATAACATTTCCTTTGTTGAAATTAAGGCCATGGTTTAGAGGAAATTTTCAAAATAAGGTTCTTTTAAAGCAAGAAACACTTGGCCTTTTAGCTACATCTAATGGTGCCTTTCAGGTATCGAATTTCCACGCCTTATTCATATTTACCTTATAGTTCTCTGACCTCTCGGAAATGCTGTTCGCATCCTACGGATCCACGATGTGACGCCGAATCAAAAACGTCAAAGTGGTTCGCTATTCTGCCGTGCTAAGGAAAAACGCCGTATGAACATTCTAGAGTTGCCAAATTTCCTTCAATCAAATGTTTGTTTTTGAAGTTGATGAATATTTGTCTTTGAAATTTTCAGGGACTTTCGGTGAAATTGCGAACAAAATTATCTGAAAAATTGGAAGGAAAATATTCATAAGTTTTCCAGGAAATTCGTGTTTTATCGAAGGAAACTTGGCAACGCCTAAAGGTTTATACGGCGTTTTTCCTTGGCACGGCAGTCTTCCTCTCTCGTTTCTCACGTATCTCTAATTGAATCTACTCCATCCCCACCCGCACACCGTCCGGCCAGCAGGATCACTAAAGTTTGGCTTGAGCTATCGATCAAATGACAGTGCAAGGCGTTTAAGACTCGTACATCATCGCAGATGAGTCTTTTTTGTCGTCAGTGCCGCACAGCGGGCCGATTATTGAAACTTATAGACAAAGCTATAGACAAAGACGACAAAAGGGATCTGGAGGAATCCTATTGGTGGAAGCAGGTGGTGGCAATGGACATAGAAGATAGGTAATAGACTAACTAACGGCAACCCACTGAAGACCCGACAGTTATAGTCCATCATTTTCTTCGTTAGTCTATAAGCACCAACCATGTCAAGAGGATGTCCAACCATGTCGAGGATCGCTCCATACTTCCTATGTCTTCTTTGTCTATCGCTTTGTCCATCAGTTTCAATAATCGGCCCGCAGGGGAAGAGGTCGGACAAGAAATTTTTGACTAACAATACTCCTGTATCGTTAGACGTTTATTTCGTCACAATATATCGTAAAAATATGCTGTTGTACGTCACAAAATCGTGCGAAATATTTGGATGATTTTAGGATGTAAGCCTTAGTCACATTAATCCACATGAGTTGCAAATCGGGAACCTTCGAAGGAAGGAGAAGAAAAAAATTATCAGCCTCCACAATTTTTAGGGCACGTCCACTATTTGGTCGCAACCGATGGGCAACAATTGGACCGCGTTTAACAGAAAGGAACCAAGCCACATCAGCTATTGAAATTTAACCGGGCAATTTAATTTTTTTACGAGAGAACGTTTGTACGGATTTTTTTTAAAAATTTAAGGAATTTGCTTTATACTATGGAGAAAATTCACTGAAATTTGCACAAAAATCCGCACAACCGTTTTCATGTATAAAAATAAATCGCCCAATTAAATTTGGCAATAGCTGATTTGGCTTGGTTCCTTTCTGTCATGGTGTCTAGTTTTTTAAAAATCGGGAAAAACCGGGATTCATCAGGGAATGAAAATTTACGGGGAAAATCAGGGAAAAATCAGGGAATCTGTTCGAGAAACCGGGAATCTCTTTCATTTACCAGATAAAATCAACACCAGGAACATTTTTTAATTAAAATTTTGAATGTGCGCCGAAGAAATGGTCGTAAGATGGATTAAAATCGATATTCATATCTGATACTCAGGAAAATTATATTCTTTTCCCCTATAAAATCCCTGGAATGTAGGAGAAAACTTCGGTTTCTCATCAGGGAATGAGCTCCTGATAATTAGGGAAAATCAGGAAAAAATCAGGGAATGAGCTTTGCCATGAAAACTAGACACCATTTAGTTTCTGTTCAACGCGGTCCCATTTGCACCCGTGTTTGAATTTTTGGGAGACTAGGTCCCTTTTTACAGATTCTGTCAAATGTAATTTTTAAATTTAGGAGTGCCTCTATTATGAATTTTCACATGAAAAACAATGTGACCGTTTTTAAACCTTTGTATCGACGAAGCTTTAAACTTTTAAAGCTTCCACACCGTGTCCGAGTTTTTCCATGGACACGTTCCTCTGTACGCCGCACCGTCTATTGGCGCTCCCACGCTAAGGCGGAGAACAATGACTCCTTACTAAGTTTTATTAATCACTTGAACATTGAGCACTCTCTGATCCAGCGGATCGAATATTCTTCAACGAGCCTCGCTCATTGCCTTTTACGGGTTTTGGTCCGCGGTCAAGCCCAATCTCTACGACTCTCAGCGACTGAGCTTGGATCAACCGCAAGAATTCAAACGAAACGGAAATTTGCTCGGCTCATATTTAAATGTGACAAATCGTCGCTCCTCTGACGTAAGGGCGTATCTCAATTTCAACGTGAGCCCTGTTTTACATTTGAATCCACGCTTTTGGGGGCTCATGCGGAAATTGAGATACGCCCTTACGTCAGAGGAGCGACGAAATACCACCATGCAGCTAAATCTGATCCTCCATTGCTGGAGCTTTTGATGCGTGCCCGAATGACGACATTTTTAGATGAAGTTATTTTATTGTCTGTTCTTTATTCGCGTCGATTTTACTGCCTGTCCTTTATCGGTGATTTTCAGTCGTGAGCGGTGTGACTTTTTCTGGTGCGATTCCAGTAATTCTCGTTGAGAAAACTACGTGAAATGTTTGTTAAGAATTGCGTATTAGAATGCTTAAATTCGTACTTTTGTATACTCTGTATTGGTCCATCGTATTTTGAAAAAAAGAGAATTTTATGCACAAGGAAAGATTATTTAGAGTGTACCAATTTTTCCAACAGATATTAGCTCGAGGCTTGGAGGACAAGGCGCATAAGTGCAGTTTTTGCTATTTTGAAGGGCTTCGAGGATAAAGGCACATAAGTGCAGTTTTTGCTATTTCGAGAAATACGTGTTTGAACTTCCGAAATAACATGGAGCCTCATGGCGGAAAGAAAGTTTAAACTGACTTTTCAATGCCAAAAAATTGGAATTTTGGAGCGAATTTTTCACAGAGTTTGCCTTAAGACTAGTTTTACTTGAAATCATCAGTACCTCAATACTTTCAAAAACTGCACTAATGCGGCTTGTCCTCCAAGCCTCTTATTTAGTACCTGAGTTTTTACCCAAACAAGACATTTTATTCTCGTAACGATAGCCTTTACAGAAGCATTACTGGTAATGAAGAAAGATTGGTTCGCACCTTCATAGTCAGTGGTTCAATCAACTCTCCTTAAATTATTTTTGAGCTCTTGCAAGTTTTGAATTACGTAATTTGTGCTTAGCAGCAATGCGTGAAAGTTTGATGAAAAGATAAAGAAAGGCCGGGGAACAATTTTTTTTATTTGCAAGCTCATCCTCATCCGTTTTTTGACGGTAATGTCCCAATTCTGCGCGCGGTGAGCGCAAATTAGAAATTCGACGGCCAAAAATTACCGAATACAGAGCCCTCCAACTTCACCGGGCGTCATTCGGGGCAAGTTTACTCAGAGGGAGGAGGAGGAGTAAAAACGCCGAAAAAGTGCGATAAGTAATTTATGAAAGCTCCTTTTTTTTAACACTTAGGAAATAAAAAAGATCTCAAGAGCAATTTTGAACTTTTTTTCACCTGTAAATATATTGGACTATTTAAGAGCCGATAGAAATTTCAATCCGCTATTTCATGAAAACCCTTAGTTTTTTCCAAGGAAGCCAGACCCCCACCGGCTTCCTCCTGGCTCCATCCATGGTAAGAAGGAACTTATTTCACCTGATGCCTCCTAGTTGTATCGAAAAGAAATTTCATTGAATATTTCCCGCAAAAGATGTTCATTATTTTACAGAGAAGCGAGGATGCATCCTGTGGTTTCAAAGAAACCATTTTTGGGATACGTTCAATCGAATTTCTTTACGATCGAAACCGGAAATTCTCCCCGCGAAACTCCCGCCCTTCTCTCTTAGAGTCCCTTTATACTGAGAGTCAAGACAATGTGAATCCATTTCTGATTGGTTCCCGTATTTTTGGCCTTCACAGTGTCACAAACGGGAATAAAGATTACATTTTTACCGATTGCAAAGATTATAATCTGGAGTGGACCAAGGAATTACGGGTTCGGCAAGGAGCAAACGGAATGAGAGAAGGAACGGAGAAAGGAATTTGAGAACGGACCGCTCAAAGATTACAAAAAACGTTCAATTTCTGTAACCTTTGGCCGGATTTACCAATAGGCTACATAGGCTGTAGCCTAGGGCGGAAACATTCTGAGGGGCGCAAAATTTGGGAGAATTTTTTTTTTTTATTTTTAAATTTAAAGAGTCTTTTGTTACTTTTAATTTTCCAAAACCAACTTGCAAACGTGAACGTACCCCAAAACTGTTTAAAATCGTGTTTTTTTAAATGTGAATTTGAACTTTTTCCTGACACCTTACATCCTCCTTCTGATCTGGAGAGGAGGGGCGTCTGGAGGACCCCCGCCCCCCCCCCCCCACACGAGAGCGCCTACTTTTAAGGGCGCCACACTAAGTTTAGCCTAGGGCGCTAAAAATGTAAATCCGGCCCTGAATTCCTTTATTCCCGTTTGTGACTCCATGAAGGGTGTTGTCTTGACTCTCAGTATAAAGGGGCTCTAGTCCCACTGTGCGACACGACAGCATGCCGCAGCAATTATTTGCTCACTTCACGTCGACTCATCTTCGCTTGTTCGCGTTTTATCTCGGTTTTGCGCGTGCTCAATTTCGCGAAATTTTTTGCCCGATTTTACGAGCCGTTGTATTCGGTCTCGCGTGATAGCGAAGATACTGCGGTCCGCTCACCGCCGTCACCGAACCGAGCACCTTCATCCTGCCTCCTAGGTGGTATCGTTTCGCGAAAAGCCGATTTCGACGGAAATTTGGCAATCCCCCCGCGGTATTCGCTGTACGTTACCTCCCAGCGGAGTTCATTATATAGCATCGACTGGAATCTGATTAGTGCCGTTAGGTGTCTCAAAATGTCGGCTAGATCGCAGGGATACGGGGGGGGGGGGCATAGAAAGTGAATTTGAATGCATGAGAGCATGCGCCGCTAGGAGAGCGCTCAGCCGATCGTGCCATAGAATTTTGTTGTTGGCTTTTCAGCCGTTCCTCTTCGTCAATTTATTCGCAATGTTTCTTTCTTTTTGTTAGCGATATGCCCTCTTGCCTCGTTCTCTTTTCTCTCTTCTTTTGTTTGGGCTTTTTCGAGCTTTTTTTACGACTTCATTTGGATCGCATTCAGCAAAAAGGAACCAGCGTGATTACAGTGTTTTCAAAATCGTGCAACTTCTTTTTCTCTTTTGAAGTTACTGAATATATGTACAGTTTAACACTTTATCAAATGATTTCCCCTTTAAAATAAACAATTTTTTGGTGGGATTCAAAAACTATTTGCTATTTTGGGAGGTCAGTAAATTATTAACATTTTAACAACACTGTAATTGCGCTGGTTCCTTTTTGCTAAATGCGATCTATTTAAGATGTCTTCTGTGCGGAAAAAGTATGAATATACTGAATAATCACGGATTGCAGTGGCGCGGCGTGCTTTGCGATAAATCGATTGATCTGCCATTTAAATCTTTGAAAAATAATCGATTATCAAGGTGATCGCAACGAACACTGATAATCGATTCTTTACTACTGCTTCAAATGGAGAAATCTCGGTAATCGATCCTTCACGCCACGCCACTGACGGATTGTTAATGGTCGGCACGAAGGTACGGAAAACGCACTAATTTTTTATATAAAACTGTGTAGATTCGATTCACTCCAAAAGAAAGAGCCGTGAAAGAATGCAATTTTTGCAAATAACTTATTCTATGACGTTCTTGCAAAATTTTAGTCAGGTTCTACATATATATCCACGTCAATCAGATCATTCCTCCAGATCTCCCGCATTCCGCTTTCCAAATCCGGATATGCTTATATTTTGCGAAATTATGTCCTTGTTAATGGTTAATGGACAATTTTTTTCAAAGCCTGGAAAAATGCAGAAATGGCAATGAAAAGGCAAAGGGTTTTAGATGATCATGTGATAGGAGACACTTTGTCATTGTTTGTCCAGGTACTTGAAAAACCTTTCACCTAGCTTTGATTGTACTTGAATTGGACGTATTTCTATCAAACAGAACTATGTGCATTCAGGCATGAGCCCTGAGACCCATAAGAATATTTGCATAGCAGGGCTCACGCCATAATGCACATAGTTCTGTTTGGCAGAAATAAGTCCAATTCGTCGTTTCTCAGACTAAAGAACTTACCTACATTCCAACTTTGCAAAGTTTCCATCCGCAAATTGTATTTTAACTAAGAAATTGTGGGAATTTTTAACTGAAAATCTCACTGATTTTTCTTTGGATTACCCGCAAAAATCAGTAAAATTTTGCAGAAAAATCG
This sequence comes from Bemisia tabaci, assembly GCF_918797505.1. Lineage (NCBI taxonomy): Eukaryota > Metazoa > Arthropoda > Insecta > Hemiptera > Aleyrodidae > Bemisia > Bemisia tabaci. The sequence goes on along the minus strand of NC_092799.1, from coordinate 13,132,330 downwards.
CGCAATATTCCGCGTGAAAAATTGAATTCTTAGCATCAGAATAAAGAGACAAGGAGACCCTCCTGAGAGTATAGTAATTTCTAATTTTGTCGTTTTTCGGTGATACAAGAGACAACATCTTTAATTAGTCGAGGTAAGAGAGGAACTAAACACGCACTTTGGCCTGGAGCTCAGCGCAGAGAGGAATGATGACGAGCACTTGAGATGAAAAGGACAAGCCCTCGGCGCAGCGGTCGGCATGTAACACATGTTAGCGCCTACAAGACTGCATGAATACTTCACGCATTGCGTCAAACACAAGTGCGGTCAGGAGCGGTTTGGGTGAAACGCATAGCGCCTACAAAACTGCAGGAATACTTCACGCATTGCGCCAAACAGAATGCGATCAGCGCGGCGCAGCGGCGGAAGTTAAAATGATTAAACCACATTTATGTTTGTTCTTTCATAATTTTTTGGTTCATTTCTTATAGATGGAGGACTTTGTCCACACAGATATAGGTTTACGGAACTTAACTTTCGCGCAAAGTTCCGTGAAATTTTGCTAGGAGTGTTAACAGGGCTTTGGCAAAAAATGTATCCAACAGCGAGTAGGTAAACGCGTCTTATGCACTTCTCCCCCTTCGGCACGTTCACTTGATGGTTTTTATTAATGTTTTAAAACGAGTGAGAAGGGGGCGGCAAAATACAGGGGCGGCAAGTAGGTAAATCCGGCCCTGCTTTGCATCAATATTACAATTTTGTCGTTGTTACGTTCCTTCGTCGGGGAAGAGACGAATTCTGAACCCTTAAAAATAAATAGTTAAGTAAAAAAACTCTCAAGATTCTCACTGAGCACGTTTTACCCTACAACCATTCAGATGATTGTATCATTTTTCTGAGTTGTCTCCTAAAATATTTAAAATATGGATATTCCGCTAATAAGGTTTTATTGAAAGCCCCATCAGCACTCAACGAGTGTTATTAACAGTGTGTCATCGAATTTTAAATCTTTAAAAAGAAGAATAATAATCAGTGAGGCAGGTCATGGACCAAAAGTCAGATGGAACCCATATCCTCCCTCAGCTTATTGTGATGCCGTATTTCCGAAAAAGGCAGCATGCGGTGTTGCCAAAGTTTCAGCCGCATACTGCTATCTAAGTCGTGAGATTTCTTTCTTCCGAAGAAAAGTTGACGCTGTTTGGAGAGTGCCAAGGAAAAACACCGTATGAGCCCCCAGACGTTGCCAATTGTTTGTATAAAATTCGAATTTACAGTGAAACGTGTGGTTATTTTTCCCAACTTTTCAGAGGATTCAAGCTGCAATTGGATTGCATTTTGCAAGAAAGAACCAGGAGCATTGCACTGTTGCTAAGATTGTACAACTTCATCCATTGCATTATAACTACTGAAATCCTGAGAAAATATGAAATTTTCATGGTAATTTTTGTCCTAAATTTACAGTTTTTAGTGAGTACAACAGAAAATGTTCGTAGATAATCAGGTTTTTCTTCCGAGACGAAAGAAGCTGCACAATCGTAGCAACATTGTAATGCTCCTGGCTCCTTTTTGCAAAATGTGATCCAATTTAATCTACAGTATCTGAAAATTTCAAGAAAGACATGAACAAATGTCTTAACTAATTAATAGTTTATGAAGGGAAACTTGGCAACATCCGGATGTTCATACGGCGTTCTCCTTCAGCATAGAGAGTAGTCCTACCGTACTAAGGAAGAACACCGTATGAACATTCAAGAGTTGCCAAATTTCCTTCGATAAAATGTTTATTTTTGAGGCAAGTTATGAATATTTCCCTTGAAATTTTCAGGAACTTTAGGTGAAACTGCGAACAAAATTATATGAAAAACTGGAAGGAAAATATTCACATGTTTACCAGGAAATTCGTGTTTTATCGAAGAATATTTGGCAAGACCTGGAGGTTTATACGGCGTTTTTCCTTAGCACGGCAGAGTAGATGGGTGAAGATGAAGTGGAGGATAAAGGAACAGGAAGTGAGGTGAAGTATCATTATCACCGCACCGGGGCACCGGGTCGCATTGTAATCCGCGGTCGCCTTATGGTGGTCGCAACTTGATTAATGAACCAAAGAGGGGTTGCTCCTTCACCCCCGCGGGGGAGGGGTCCTTGTCTGGCACGTCGTGCATCCTACAGGTATCCGCACCTGTTAGAGGGACTCCTGATCCTAACCTACCCTGCCGCCCGATGAGCCCAATAGTAGTCAGATTTAGTCACTAACGTGCATGCATGGAAAACGACAACGCGATGTGTTCGTGCATGTACTCCTTTCGTCGATGTAAACTATGCGTTAACTTATGTTATTGATTTTTAGTTGATCTTACCAACTTGTATGCATGGAGAATGAAGACGCGAGTTGTCAGAACGACATGCGATTTATCGCATCAATTGGTTCCACTTTTTCAGTTACTCGTCATTTTTCGCGAATTTTGAGATCGCAATTCTGTTGTCAGGATACTAAATAATTTACGCACCAATTTTGAAAAACAAATTCAACGTAATAAAAGCGTTGTTTTTTTAGAGGAGAATTATCGCATTCGATACTGATATCGAAACTGCGCCCGAATGCGATATTTCTCCTCTAAAAAAACAACGCTTTTATTATACGTTGAATTTGTTTTTTCAAAATTGGCACGTGAATTCTTCAGTCTCCTGACAACAGAATTGCGATCTCATAATTCGAGAAAAATGACGAAGTAGCTGAAAAAATGGAACTAATCGATGCGGTATATCGCATGTCGTTCTGACACAAAATAAGGCGACTATCGAATCACCTTAAGGAGAATCTCGATTCATATTTCAAAAATTATCAAAGGATTCCCCGTTCGATTTGTCCTCAGGGCAATTCCAGAGAGTTTGGGCGAGGGGAGTGAGGAACGGATAATGAATGTGCAGTAGGACTTCAGTTCATCGGATCAAACGCAAATTAATTTAGGGCATCGATTAATAAACCCTTGTCGAATGTCGCCGTCAAAAGATGACCTCTTTATTGGTTTCGAGTCGGAAGCAACTTGATTGTGCTTAAGTGCTCCTTTTTTTCACAGCTCGTTCATCGTGCTGTCCGCCATTGCCAGTTTATTATTCTATTGTTTTTACGATCGCACAATCCATTAGATTTACTGATAATTCTATGTAATTTCCTATACTTTTAAACGAAGAGAGGTAAGCGCAAAGAGGTGAGCTCAAAACCTGGTAAGCGCACCATCCGATGTTGCTAAGATTGTGAGTGTTTCCTCTTACCCACTGTTAAGCACCTGAATGCCTTCACATAGTGGACTTTCAAAACTTAATTTATTTTTTTTTTACTAAACCGCGGATAAAATTGCGCATGCGAATGAATAGGGTTTGTAACTTTTTATGTTGTCACAGAACCGTTGGACAAATCGCTTATTTGCCACCATATTAACTTAAAAAACGCGTAAATTCTCATTTTTTACATAACCGCTGGAAAAATCGCTTTCTTGCTATGGTACTGATATGAAAATTGCGTACAATTTCTTATGTTTTACAAAACTGCCGAAAAAATTGCGTATTTTTTAATGTTCATGTATACTCGCATAAAAATGTTTTATGAATCAACACGTGTCAAAGCGGACACCAAGCGCGCAACTATTCGAACTCCGGAGTAGGTATGTAGTATCACGCGAAAATGAAGGAAAATGTTAGCTTTTTGCTTGTCTCAAATTACCGGCGTTTGTGGATGTGGGTATTATGCTCGCATCGTTTCATGCAGAAATCAAGCGCGCAACTATTCGAACTCCGGAGTAGATATGGAGTATCACGCGGAAATGAAGGAAAATCTTAGATTTTCGTCTGTTTCAAATTATTGACATTAATGAATGCCGCGATATTCATGTGGTAAATGAAGTAAGGAATACTCTCTGAATGTTGGTCTCATTTTAATTACAAGACGTCTTATTCATAGACCAGCACTGAATCCCACATTCCGCGTGTTTGATGGTCACGCAAGAGACTCAAACGCAGGAGTAGAAAAGCGAGACATCAATTTTCAAGGGTTGTAAGAACAAGATTATCAGATTTGATATGCTTTTTCAGTGGAACCAAAATGGCATCATCAGTAACATAATTTCCGGAATACGAATGAGTAAATAAATGTATAAAAATTATCACTGTCCACTTCCTAAACCTTGGAGAAGGCTTCAAATTGAGTTTTGGTTTTGGGGTTGCAACTTTCATGAGGTAAATAGACCCCAAGGAGTCCAATGAAAGCATTTTCGACTCCCCCAAGCTCCGAAACCTCCGCTTTGTATAATAAACAACCCCCCCCTCCCGCCTCCCCCCTCCCGCCTCCCCCCTCCCGCCTCCCCCTAAAACTGTCTCCGGGAAAAACGCCGATTAGACGCAATACCAAAGTTACAATTTTCGGAGGCTAGACAGCTCAAAATTAAGTTTTGGGGTGGCAACTCTCACAAGGTAAATCTAACCAAGAAATCCAGTGAAACTATTTTGAACCACCAGAAGCCCCGAAACTTCCGTTTCGCATCATCAACCCCCCCCCCCCCCCTCCAGCTGTCTCAGGAGAAACCACTGAGTATGCGGCAATACCATAGTTTTTTTTTTTACCACCCAATTTTGAGTTTTTGTAGGCTCGGATCCCTTTTCCCGTGAGCGGTTACATTAGAGGCTGCGTAAATGCGTTGATATTGCGTCCAGCTCCAGTTGCGAGGAGGCGGTCAACATCACCTGTCGCCGCTGAGGGAGAACGCCGTTTGAACATTCGAGGGTCGCCAAATTTCCTTCGATGAAATGCTCATTTTTTAGGAAAGGCGTGGCCTTTTTTCCCCTTTAAATTTTCAGAATCTTTCGGTAAAATTTCGAACTAAATTATCTGAAAAAATGGGCGGAAAATATTCTTAAATGTACCGGGAAATTTGCATTTTATCAAAGGAAATTAGGCAACGCCTGAAGGTTCATAAGGCGTTTTCCCTTATATTAGCATGGGAGCGCTGGCGTGGATGTCGGATTGCGCACGCGCATTCCGAGTCGCCGGCGAAATAGCTCCAAAAATGGGCGATGAAAAAAGCGCGACGAGTCAGTGGCGTGGCGTGAATTGCGATTTATCGATTGGTTTGCCATTTAAACCTATGGTAAAGAATCGAGCATTCATGTGTTCGCTACGAACACTCTATTTATCGATCTTTTTCCCTAGGTTTAATGGCATAACAATCGATATATCGCAATTCACGTCAGGTCACTGCGACGAGTCTATAATCGGCAGCGACGAGATCGACGGATTCAGAAGTTAATTTCGTCATACGCGCCTCGTTGTTTTCTTTCTTTCTCTCGGCGTCTTTCTCCCTCGCGCTGGTTTTTTTTTCTCGAGTAATGAAGGTAATTGAATCCTGATTCAGTGCACCGTCGCGCCGCGCTACCGCCATCAGCTCTCGAGCGCGCATTCGTGCAACCAGCGTGGCGCTACAGTGTTGTTCTTCCTCCTGATTATAGATTTCCGTGAGCCGTCAGGCTATTGCGCTAGCTGTATCAATATTGTTTCAAGTATAATATCATTAGTCATGAAGCCAGGAAGTTTGAACGATTTGGGAGAGAATCAGGACTTAAAGCTTTGGAATTCCTATAGGGATAAACAACCAATTGTATATAAAATATAGAAATTTAGACTTAAATTTTGAAAATAATCATTTTGATTTTTAAAAAAAATTAAGACTAATTAAATAAAATGATTATATGAATGTATAGTCTAAAGTTAGACAGTTAGGCAAATAATTAGTTTCCAGCTGTCAAAATGTCCAAACGCCCAAATGTCCAAGATGCAATATGTCCAAACATATTGAATGCTTTTATGGTAAATGACCCCTGATGCCTCATGTATGCGTTATTCAAAAATGTGAAGTCTTCGTCAACTGCCAATCTTAAACGGAGAGATTGAGCCAGTGCAATAATACCATAAGGAATAATGCAATTGACTTACAGAAACACGCGGAGTTTAATCAATGTAAACTGAGATGACTCTTAAAAATTTCAAGTACTTCTTCCCGGGGGAAAATACCGCTAGATAACACCAACGACGCTCTGTAAGCGGTTGAAATATGTTGCAGCAAATTCCATTAGAAATTATTGTTTTAATCAGAACTGTTTTATGGATGTATATGTTTCATTGTTATTGTTGAGCCTCAAGAGCTCATTTAGATTAATCAAGTATATATCCTCCAAGGTTTTAGCAATGATTGATTTTGCGCCTTATGGAACAATTTATTCGTCATACTCGATCGATCGGGTCAAGATCTATTTGCCTCGACAATCAGATCATCACTCGATAAATAATTTAGCCATAGGTACTGCCGCGCAGTAGATTGAGTCAAGCGGAGTGGTCGGACATGAAATTTTAACTGAAGCCACAAATTTTAATGTTTATTTCGTCACATTTTAAAATTCAAGGGGTGCTTTCCGAAGAAAATTTCACGAGGAAACTAATGGTACCTCTTTTAAATCTTCAACATTTTGTATGAACGGAAGTATGAGCTTTTAAAGTTTCCAAATTTTGTCCGGCCTCTCTCATTAACTGGATCCACTGTGCGCCGCAGGCTACATCTAGAGTCCCTTTATACCCAGAGTTAAGACAACTCACTTTTGGTTGGGCTGAAAGTGGCCTAAAAAAAAATCCAATTCTGATTGGTTCTCGCTCATGGAGGCCGAAACGAGTGCACCAAGATGGCGGTACCTTGAATGTGAACAAGAATAATGAAAATATTACCTAATTGTGGTTTATCAAGAGTAAATTGTTATTTCCATTGGTCCAAAATGAAAATAGATTAAGAAATTATTCACAAACCAATCTCATTTTCTTTTTAATTGATCAATTAGTTGATGTTGTTGTTTTTGTGTGACAGACATCGCAGGATTCCTGATCCTTATCCCTCAGTATCGTTCGTTTGGGTGCACTCATTTCGGCCTCCATGGCCAGCCAAGGCCGGCTGCCAGTCAGCTGATAATCGAGTTGTCTTAACTCTGGGTATAAAGGGACTCTAGCTACATCGAAGCAACATTTGCTGCAAAAATACCCGTAGATTCGGCCATTCAGCAGCGCGACACAGCTCACAGTTAATCCGTCACATCAGACCAGGCCGTTAACCTAACAACTCCCCGCCGATTGCTAAAGTGCAAAGCTATATTCTCGCTCGTTTTTTTATCTTTTTTTTATCGTATTTAAGTTCTTATTTCGGTTGTTTGTCAGTTTTAGCTCTTAAGTGCTCGAGTTCCCAGAAAGACCCCTATACAGGATGTAAGAATGATGGCTGCAACTTAAATTAATACCTTCGCGGTGGCAGTGTGTCAAAGAAATGCCCTCAGGCCCTGCACGTGAGCCTTTCAGCTCCCAGCCGCCGTAATTTTATTTGCTGCACAGTGGATTGACTCAATCAGAAAGGACGGACATAAAATTTTTGCCTAAAACTGCAAATGTTGATGTTTATATTTCGTCAGATCTTAAACTTTGAGGGGTGCTTCTAGAAGAAAATAACACGAGGAAACCAATGAAACCATTTTTAAAGTCTCAAAGTTTTGTATAAACGGTGTAATAAGCTTTTAAAGTTTCCAAATTTTGTCCGACCTTTTCTATTGATTCAATCCACTGTGCGCCGCAGGTATCTTTTCGCCTGAAATTGGACCAGTGTGTCTCTTTGATCTGCGAATGGATATTAATTCTCTCGGATCGAATTTATACAAATATTTCGCTTCAGAGTCTCTCACCTCAAATATTTCTTCTATCGTGTTCAGTTCGTCCGTCTCTTTAAGCAAGAGTGTGATATAAACTGAAAGACTTGTCCTGATCCAGGACTCAACGCTAAGTCCAGAAGCGGATCCAGCAATTTGGCAACACCGGGTTTTCTCCATTTAAACCTGTGTTAAGTAATCGATTCTTGTCGGAGTACCTGGCCCCTCCAAGAATCGATACATTTCCATAGGTTTAAATGGAGGAAATCCGGTGTTGCCAAATTGTTGGATCCGCCAATGGCTAAGTCATCAACACAGCTGAAGATACAAGCGCCCTAATTGGGCCTCGTTTTTTAAGCTTTGTCCCGAATATGAGCGTCACCTCATTCACAGCGTAGAGCTGAGCGTTGCAGTGGCGTGGCGTGGCGTGCTTTGCGATATATCGATTGATCTGCCGTTTAAACCTATGGAAAAGTATGGATTAACGGGCTGTTCGCAGTGAACACTTTAATAATCAATTATTTACCACAGCTTCAAATGAGAAATATCGATAGATCGCAAAGCACGCCACTCCACTGGAGCGTTGCAATAATTGCGTTCACGCCATCGCGCCTTCAATTTTGCAAATGCAACACGGACGTCCATCAAACACGAATAGTTATATCTCTGCGCCGTCATCAACGCGCGTCCTTTTCCCTTTGCTCTTTCCATATTGTGTTGGTTCAAAGTTCCCTCTAGGCGTTCTTATAGTGACACAATCATGTCAACGTTGAACTCCTCGGTCTTATTGGACCGCGTTTAGCAGAAAGGAGCCATGCCATATCAGCTATTGCCAAATTTAACGGAGCATTTTTATTTTTTTACATGATACCGTTTGTGTGGAATTACTTTAAATTTTAAAGAATTTGCTCCATACCCTGCAGAAAATTCTCTGAAATGTCATATAAATCCGCCCAACCGTTTTCACGTAAGAAATTAAAATTGCCGCTTAAATTTGGCATAGTCGATGTGGCTTGGTCCCTTTATGCTTAACGCCGTCCAATTATTGCAAGATGCAACACAAAAAACCAGATAAAAATTAACATTTTCTTACAGCTTTCCTCTATGATTATTTTATGGGACATAGGCATTCCTCGGAAATGAATATGTTGCTCGTCAAACATAAAATAGTAGTATTTAAAAGGGGTATCCCCCCCTCCCACTCGGTGTTCGAAACTCACCTTCGAATTTCAGGAGCCATGCAGCGTATCATACTTGAGTTTTAGGTGCCAAATTAATTTTTTGCCTATAAATCATAGCGCCTCTAGTGAAAAGTTAGATGCAAGTTGTTTAGCAAGTGTTTAAGTCATACAGAACAAGTAGCTGTAACTTGGGGGAAATTTCGAAAAATCACCATACAGAAAAATTAGGGTCTTTTTTATGGGGAAGGGTGTAATTTTTTAGGGGCCACGTTGGAGCAGTGCCTTCATTTTTTAGGCGCCATGACCGATTTTTTAGGCGCATTGACGCGTAGGCGTCTGTGAGTTTCGAACACTGATTCAAATGCACGACTTAGGAAATAGATTCTTGTGAGGTATTACAATGATTTGCTCTTCAAAAAGTACGAAACAAGAAAAATATAAAATTTTGAAAATTTTAAGGTGGGGGTGGATGCGTGGGCCTACATTAAATTTTGTCAAAAGAACGGAATTGTTTTAATACATATTTTTTAATTTTTGTAAGAACAAACCCTTGCAAGGATATATAAAAATCCCAAGTTATTCTGTTCAATTTTCCTGGAGGCGCTTAAAAATTCTCCTTTGATGATGCTACATAAAAAGGGCGCTTTTATCACACTGTAACCCATACAGGAGCTCCCTTATCCAATAACCTTAACTCCAATTTTCGGTTAGAGACGCTGAAAAGTCGCATTTGCACACGCATTTGGCGCGTTGGCGCCTGTGAGTTTCGAACAATGCTCTCATTGCGTTGTTCCTTTTGTCTTGTGGCGGGTAGCAGAAAAAAATGCGCGGAAACGATTTGAAATTGCGTTGGAAATGGAGTTACGGTACCACGTTCGGTTTCCGTTGTCGACGTGGGTGCGAATACTTCTTTTACGGGATCGGGTTGGGCATGGGGCATTGGGCAATCCTGATTTCGGGCGAGCGTGTGGACGTTGGACGGCGCGGCGGTCGCCGGACCCATGACCAATGGCAATTGTTCTCCCATTCAATTTGTCCACCGCCGCGCCGCCGTCGCTGGGACCCACGGGGTGCGCCCCTTCCACCCACACCCGCGAGTATATACAGATATGTCTCTGTTGCCAGAAAGTGTCGCATTCCAAAAGTACCTAGGCATGAAAGTCAATGTAAAAAAGCCAACCGCTTTATTATCCACGTTTCTTTTTCTGGAATGGAGAATTTGCATGCGAATTTTTTATTGCTTCATCTGAAAGTGCTTCATGAGCTGATTTCACAATATTTTTTGTAATCTTTTCCTGATTTGGGAAAAAGTATGAAAGAATAGATTTTAAAGTGAGTAAGTGAACCGCCTAGTGACGTCATCTGGCGGCATTTCCCATTTAAAAACACGTATTTTAGCAGATTAGATCATTTTGTCATATCTTCGCCAATAATTGTTCAATTAATGAACCGAGGGTATCATCGTGTTTAGTCCACTTTTGGCAGAAATGCGTCCAATTGTGGCACGTTGCGTTTCTGTTTAACTCGGTCCAAACAACTTATACACCTCCATTGGAATTTGCCAGAACTGATTACTCTTCTTATAATTTCACGAAATGATTGCGTTTTGACTGTAACCAGACGTAGGTAACACAAGGGAATTCGACGGTATAAGTCGGCAATCACATAACTCGGTTTGCGATGTCACAGACTTCCTGTCATAGTCATACTTTATTTTTTAAACGGGAAACTACTCAACGGCAATTCTTCAAACTGCCGTGATTTTTCCTCTATGTGCGAAGAAAATTCTGCATAAACTTCAAGGAATGATGCCAATTTGTTATCCTTTAAAAAAATAACACAGAGGCGGAGATTTTCAGACATCGCAAACGAGATATGTGATTGCGGACTTAGGCCGTCGAATTTCCGGTTTCGCAAAAAGTTTTGTTTATCGAATCGGATGAAAGTCATGGAGCCCTCGCTCAGAATCACAACTGTGTCCACGCACGCGTCCTCCTCCCCCCTGGCCGAGCAATTCGCGTCCGTGGAAGTGCCGCATTCGATTTGACTACCGGTACTTCTGCGTGTGACTAATTGGCGCTGTTGGAGGTGGCACCCCTAGTCCCTCACCTCGAGGTCGGAACTCGATGCGTTTCTGCCAAACGTAACTATGTGCATTATAACGTGAGCCCTGTTGTGCATATATTCTAATGGGTCTCAGGGCTTATGACTTACTGCACATAGTTCCGTTCGGCAGAAATAAGTTCAATCGGCCGACTCCACGCTCGCAATCTGACGAGTCATCCGGCTCTCGGTTGCAGTTACAGGTGCAAGGCGCGGAGCTGGGCTCAGCAAAGCGCACGCATCGCGAAACCGGTGACGTTTATGAAACATTCAATGACGACCTCCTGACCTGTTTCATTTATTTATTTTTTTATGATACCCCGAAGTTCGTCTGGGTTCTGGCAGGGTTGCCACAGCCAGGGAAAACCGGGAAATGTCTGGGGAAATGACGACAATGTCAGGGAAAATTTGTTAAATCACCTTCATTTGCCTTCTAGAATGCACTGAAAAAAACACTCCGGCCGTGGAAGCCGTACTTACGGGCTATATAGAGATACCATCCGTGTTCCGGGCGTAGCACCCGGAGCACTTCGACTGCTCCGGGTGCTACGCTCGGAACTTTCAGCCTCTGAGCCCGGAACACGGATGGTACCTCTATATAGCCCATAAGTACGGCTTCCACGGCTGGAGTGTTTTTTTCAATGTGGGTTTGAGGTTTCGAACAATAAATTTCGCCTCAAAACTGTTTTCAATTGTGCCTTCTTAACCATCCGTCACACCTTCAATTGGATTGCATTTTTCAGAAAGGAACCAGGAGCATTGCAATGTTGCCAAGATTGTGCAACTTCTTTTGTCTTGGAAGAAAAACCTGGTTATCCACTAACAGTTTCTATTTTACTAGCTAAAAACTGTAAATTTAAGACAAAATTACTATGTAAATTTCATATTTTGTCATGGTTTCAGTAATTGTATTGCAAAGGATGAAAATGCACAATCTTAGCATCATCGCATTTCTTCTGGTTCCTTTTTGCAAAATGCAATCCAATTGTCAGAGAATTTTACCAAAATGTGTTAGGAAAATCAGGGAAATGTCAGGGAATTTCAATTTCCAAATTCTGTAGCATCTCTGTTCTTGCAGTCTATTCTGCTGTGGTAAGGGAAAACGCCGTATGAGCCTCCAGACGTTGTCACATTTCTTCCGATAAAGTATGAAATTTCCGGGAAATCTTTGAATATTTTGCCTCCTTTTTTTCTTAGTTTCATTCGCAATGTGATCCATCTGAATATTCGAAGAGAAAATAGCCCTAACTCTCCTCTAAAATGAACATTTTATCGGCTGAAATTCGGCAACTTTTGAATGTTCCTATGGCGCTTTATTTAGCATGGCAGTAGTGAAGCTGGTGTGACTCTAACTCTGTACTCTGGGAAAAAAGACAGTGGCCTAGAGTGTCAAGAAAGGGAACTTAAACTTTCATTGTTTCTGTTTCATGTCGTGAAAAAAATTGGATAAAAGCTAGAATTCATTGGAAAAAAACGAAATAAATAGTATACTTTTGCATGACAATGTCTTATCTCGTCGGACAATTGCATAGCCTTCTCACATAACAATTTACTGAACTGTGAAAAAAATATGTTTTTTTATATCGAGGCTCGAAGCCACAGTGTAAGGCACGAGGAAGGCAATGTATTTTTTCTCACCCTACTAACGCAGAATACGCCCGGGGAAATTCGGGGAAGTTCCTAAAGTAAGTTTTGATTGATGAATTACGATTTAATAAGTCATTTCAAACTGGCGTCTTGCGGAAAAAACCGAGAATAGCCCAATTATCAACCATTAAGAGTGAATTTTCCTCTGTTTGCAAATTATCCGAATCAGGTTTCACAAAACTTTCCTTCCTTCCCTCAAATTGAACGCCTAAAATCGTCTCGAGGAAATTACCTCTAATTACAAATAAATTCTTCGACTGTAATGCACGTTTAACTTTGTTACCGTCCGCGAGAAAAGGGTGGACTGTAAGTGGAAATTTTGCAACGTTGAAATGCATATAGTTACGTTCTTTTGTCTAGAAAACAAGTGAGTTGGACCGTATTGAGCAAAAAGAAATCAAACCCCATCAACTATTTTCAAATTTAATCGGGCACTTTAATTTTATACATGAAAAGTTTGTGCGTATTTTTGTGCGAGTTTCAGTGAATTTTCTGCATAGTACAAAGCAAATTCCTTAAAGTTTCCAACAAATTCGCCCAAACGTTCTCTAGTAAAAAATTAAATTACTCAGTTGAATTTTGCAACAGCTGACGTGGCTTGGCTTCTTTCTGCTTAGCGTGGTCCAATCATTATACCAAACATCTTAGACTGCCTGTTGGGTATCTGAAGGAGTACGTCTGTATTTATCCGATTTCTACGGAGCCGTATACTGCCGTGCTAAGGGAAAACGCCGTGTGAACCTTCAGGCGCAGGGCCGGATTAAGGGGGTAGCCACATGGGCCGCGGCCCATGGCGGCAAATTTAGGGGGCGGCAAATTTTGCAATTTTTTTCAATGCACCTATGAAGAAAAATCGGATTCAGAAAAAAAATACGAACGAGAAAAGGTGACAAAATCTCTCATTTCCTGAGAGTATATCTCTAATTTTGTCGTCCCTCTATGATACAATCAACAGCACCTTTAATTAGTCGGTTTAAGACTAAGAGAGAAACCGAACACGGAATTTCGCCTGGAACGGCGCGGCGCAGAGAGCAATGATGACGAGAACGTGGGATGAAAAGGAGAAACCCTCTGCGCGGCGGTCGGCATGTAACACATATTAGCGCCTACAAGACTGCATGAATACTTCACGCATTGCGCCAAAGACAGTGCGGTCGCTGCGGTCAGCAGCGGACAGCGTGAATCGCATAGCGCTTACAAGACTGCATGAATACTTCACGCAATGCGTCAAACACAGTGCGTGCAGCAGCAGCGGTCGGCCCGAAACGCATAGCGCATGTAAGACTGTAGGAATACTTCACGCATTGCGCCAAACACAGTGCGGTCAACGCGGCGCGGCGGCGGAAGTTAAAATTATTATACCACATTTATGTTTGTTCTTTCATAATTTTTAGGTTCATTTCTTGTAAATGGAGGGCCATGTTCATACAGAGATAGGTTTACGGAACTTAACTTTCGCGCCAAGTTCCGTGAACTTTTGCTATTAGTGTTGACAGGGCTTTCGCAAAAGTTGTGACCAACACGAGTAAACACGTCTTATACGCCTCTCCCCATCCGGCACGTTTACTTGATGGTTTTTATTGATGTTTCAAAACGAATGAGAAGGGGGGCGGCAAAATACAGGCGGCCCATGGGCGGCAAGCAAGTAAATCCGGCCCTGTTCAGGCGTAACCAAATTTCCTTTGACATAACGCGAATTTCCTGGTAAACTCATGAATATTTTCCTCCCAATATTTCAGATAATTTTGTTCGCAATTTGACCTAAAGATTCTGAAAATTTAAAGGAAAAATACACTGGGAAAAAAACCACATTGGATCTAGAGTCCAGACTCTTGAAAATATCGACAAGAAAAAGGACTCTTGATTTAAGCTTAAATCAAAAGGAGATCCGCTCAAATTAAGAGGCTTGGATCTTGATTTAAGCTTAAATCTGATTGATTCAAGAGTATTTTTTTTCGATGTTTTTAAGAGTCTGGACTCTAGATCCAATGTGTTTTTTTTCCAATGTATTCATACACTTAAAAAATGGTATGACTCTGAGACCCACAGAAAATGGCTCGTAGATCCATAATTTCTAACCAAAGTGACTTAGGCACCGTCTACAGTATGGCTTTCTGAGCCATACTTTATTCTTCGTGAACCTATAAGCATGGCTCCACGAACTATTTTTTATGGCTCTATGATCCATAACTCGGCCGGCAAGTCACTCTTCCTATACTTTCAATAATAAACATTTTATTGAAGGAAATTTGGCAACTCTCGAATTGTCCTCCGGCGTTCTTCTTTAGTGCGGTAGTATCGAAGGGATCGATAGATCTCCTCGGAAATCTGCGTGTCAAGACCCTCGGCAGTGTTGATGTTGGCCCGGCTGGAAATGATTGGTCATAAAGCAAAGCCAACATTGAAAACGTGACGGGGACTTGGACTTGGAGAGTGCGCGGAATCCCTGTAATAAGGCACAGAATCACGGCGGCGCACTCGCCACTGTTTGAGTAATTGAAGTCAATTATTTTAATTAAAGCACTGACATAGATTAGCGTTATCGCCGGCCGAGTGCGGCGGAATAAGGTCGTCTCTCTCTTCCGCTCGGAGACGAATAGGAGCTGAAGCTGAGGCTCGAAGAGAGCAGTTTTCAGCGGCGGAGTCACTCGGGTAAAAGCCGCCGTGTCGCTCCGGATATAAAGGTCAAGAACTCGGCCTGTAATTTGTCGCTCGCTATCTCCACCCGACGCCAGACTGAGTCTATTTAATCGGCTATGCTCTATTCATTTTTTTCTTTATTAATTTTATCAAATGCGTGAAACTGGGAAAATCGGGAATGGAGAATTTGCACACACAAATTTTTATTGCTTCATCTGAGAGTGCTTGATGACCTCAGTTCGCAGTATTTTTCGTAATTTTTTTTCTGACATGGGAAATTGGAAAAAACTAGATTTAAAAGTGAGAAAATGTGCCGCTTTATGACGTCATCTGGTGCCATCCCTGGTAAAAATTGGCAATAGAATCTGTGTTCCAAAATACCATAGACCTACAGCCGGCTGTAAGATTTCTAGTAGCTTCTATAGCCGGCTACACAATCTCTTATAGCCTTTTATAGCCGATGGTGATTAAGCAACAGCCAGGTGATAAAGTGTATGCTAAACGTTACTAATTACGGATGCTAGGACTTGGTGAGTTTTTGGACTACTGCTCTCTTTTTGGGCCGTAGTATCTTGATTTATTTTGCGAGGAAAGCTCCGTACTTTTGATGGATGCCTGCCATTCCTAATATATTAGAGCGCCTTCAGTTTCGTATGATACTGTGCAATACCTCTGGTGTGAAATAGTTGCTTCAAGCGCCGTGGCACGCTGCGGCGCGGCAGGCGGGCAGCGGGCAGCCGAAACGCGCATTGGCGCCTACAAACCTAACAGGGATACTTCACGCGTTGCGCAGTGCGTGAAGTATGCCTGTTAGGTTTGTAGGCGCCAGTGCGTCGCCGCTCCGCTTTGTGTTAGGCTCTAATATTTAATCCGGCGGAGTCAGCGTTATTCAACTCATGATTTTGAAATGTTTGCACATCCTGTATGGATTGTTCTCATTTTAATTGATGAAAACAAATATGTATTAAAGGAAAATATAATGTGTGTTTTGTAAATATTAAGGTGGTTTTGTATCAAACTTAATGATTTCCAAAGCACACGAATTTCTACACAATTTCTTATAGCCTATTATAATCGATGGCGAAAAAGCAACAGCCAGGCGATAAAGTGTAAAGCCCGGCGATAGGAACTAAAGCCCGGCTGCATAATTTTTTATCGCTTCGTATAGCCCGGCCGTATGATTTTCTCCGTATTCTACAGCCAGCTATATGATTTTCTGTAGCCTTCTTTAGCCGGCTATAAGAATTCCTATGGTATTTTGAATTTTTGAATTTTTGAAACGCAGCTCTTATCGCCAATTTTTACCAGAGAAACCAAGGATATCCTAGTACTCAGTTTTCCTAGCAGTATGATTTTAAGGATGAAATTCACAAAATTTAAGACACCTGCGGATTCTCTATTGACAGGATTCCTTGGAGAATATTTCGTCGAGGGTTGATTCCTTTCATTAACTCTTACTTATTGACATCCTACATTTTAAAACCTTTCCTTTTTGTTTGTTTCAGGTGAGTTTCCAGTCATTCTGATCAGGTTGTAGATTCAAGGGTCGTAAGTTGCCAAAAATTAATGTCAGATGTCGCATGTCGGTTGACTGAAACGGTGCGATAAACCATTGGGCCGTTTCAACGAGCCAAGGTTCCGGTTCACCGAACCGAGACATTCCAATCAACACTGGAGTACCTAAATAGGGAGACGGACATACACGGTACATGACAGTGATTTTGAGTGTATGTGATTGAGCTCCTAGGGCCCAAAAGGGCAGCCAATCTAGGAATTCAAATTATCCAGAGTGATTTACTATTACAAGTGTTAAGATCCTTCGTTGGTAAAGCATGTATTTGACTTAGTTTTTGCATAAATTTACTCATATTTGCGGAAGAACGCTCATTCACTGCCGCTCAGTGAAAAAAACAGTTCGTTTCGGTCGCAAGTTGACAGCATTGTTATGTTATTGTGGTGACTGGCGCTAACCGGCTAGCGCTCGGCTCTCAGTATGCAACTCTCCACTCTTTTCACGTGTAATAACGAGTGTTTGTGCGGCTCATACTGTCGTGCCTCGGAAAAACACCGTATGAACCTTCGGCTGTTGCCAAATTTCCTGTGGGAAGATAAAGACTTTCTAGAAAACTTGTAAATATTTTTCTTCCAATTTTTCAGAGAACTTTGCTCAAAATTTCAGCCGAATCATCCGGAGCTTTCAGATTAATATACTCATAATTTTCCCCAGAATTACCTAATTTGTGGGGAGAAGTTTGGCAACATGTGAATGATCGTATGCCGTTTTTCCGGCAGAGTAGCATACATTGAAGTGATCGTTGTTAAACGTGATTTTTCACCAGTTACTCAGAGTTCGGGATTCTTCCGTCCAACGGAGACGTAAAGTCGTAATGGTTTTTATTGCGCTCTCTCTTTTAGTGTCTCCTGCATTCTCGACACTGGCGGGGCGTTCTTTGCGATATATCGATTGATCTGCCGTTTAAACCTATGGAAAAGGATCGATATACAGGGTGTTCGCAGCGAACATCCTCATAATCGATTCTTTACCATAGCTTCAAATGGAGAAATATCGATAATCGATCATGCACGCTTCGCCACTGATTCTCGAACTCGGAACTCGAGTTCGTGAACTCACGCCGGATTCAAAAACATTAGTTGCTCGCTACAATTTATATGCACTTTTATCTTAATGAGTTGCGGGTGTCTGGCATTCATTAACTCGGTAAAAATTCGGCAAAATTCTCCGCTTCTCGGATGAAAGTAGCGGAATCACTCCGCGATGTCGGTAATAAGATTAAATGGACAGCATTTTGTGATGAAAAACTAGTTTCGTTTCAATGCTACTGAAATCGTGCGATTTCTTTTAACCTGCGAATGACCTAAGAATTTAAGCAGTTACTTTTTGCGCAACAAAGTAATGCTGATTAAATGAGGAAACGACCCTGTATAAATTGGACTTTATTTTGCATTAAGGAAGTGCTGTCCCTGAATCATTCGTAAAAGCGCTTGTCTGTTTAAAGGAAGTAATGGCGCCCACACTGTTTCTAAAAATAGCCAAAAATAATAACTTCTTACTGCGAAATAGGGTTCAATTGGACTTGTTTATACTGAGAAGAATTAAATGCCTAGAGTTTGCGCGAAACACGATTCTTTACAAGAGCAACTGACCCTCAACAATAATTGAAGATGTTTCGGTCAAAATTGATTTTAATCTGGCTAGCCATTTTTCCAGTGCCACATTTTGATAAAAATTAGCTCGTAATCATTAGCGCTTTTCTATCAGATGTGTATGAAAGAATACGGAGGAAAAACTTTGTGCATGGGACCCGAAGTTGAGGTCATATGGAGACGAGACGAGGCAACGTGGGAATATTCTTACGGCGTCGAAACACAACACGGGCCTTTTAAAGTATATTATTCAATGCCACGAGTATTCGAACGCGAGTTCGAATTATCACGCCTAACACAGTGCGGTCGGCGTTAAACGTATATTAGCGCCTGCAAGACTTTAGGAATACTTTCCGCATTGCGCCAAACAGTGTGGTCAGCATAAATCCCACATTAGCGCCTACAAGACTGCATGAATACTTCTCGCATTGCTCCAAACGCAGAACAGGCGGTCAGTTGGCGTGAAACGCATAATAGCGCCTTCAAGACTGTAGGAATGCTGTAGTAGGACTGGGTGTCATCATTCTTGACTTTCTGCTCCAGTTTTTAACGTAATTAAAGGGAAGATACGTATCCTTATTGCAAAGGTCCAGAAACTCGAATGATATTTAATTATTTTTTAATTACACGGAGAAAAAAACTTTGTGCGTGGGATCCGAAGTTAAGGTCATATGGATCTCTGAAGTTTTTTGATCACGCATCCGAAAACGTGAGGTCGAGCTGCCGAAGTTCGGGTCAGACATCGAGGCACTTCGGTATGTACCGGAAATACTTGATGTGTGACCCGAACCCTTATTCGGTACATATCGAAGTACTTCAGCGGGTCGATTGTTGAATCATTATCGAAAGAACTCGATCGATAAATCCCTATCTCGGCAATGTTTTTTATCGATCAAGGTCATTCGATAACGATTCAACAATCGACCCGCAGGTGTCTGACCCGAACTTCGGCAGCTGGACCTCAAGTTTTTAGACACGTGATCCGAAAAGTTCAGACATCCATATTACCTCAACTTCGGGTCCCACGAAGTTTTTTTTCTCCGTGAAGGATGTTATCAGTGCAGGAACTGTCACTGCCGAAAAGAGTGAAGACCTCCCTGAGAGCAAAAAAAACACCATCAGTTAACCCCTGGCAAAGCCTCTTTAGCACAAAAAAAGAAAGAAAAAAAATTGAAGGTGAGGGCTGCCCCTCCGATATTATTCTCACTCTCTTGTACAACATTTCGTTGAAGAAGCTTTAAAAAAATTTACGAGGACTAAATTACACCATAAATCAGGTCTCTGTGATTAGCAACCACCGAATTCGCATAAATGTGTAATAACTCTCCCTTAACGACCGTTCTTAACAAATTCATCACTAATTTCAAACTTCACCTGCTGGGTCAGTCACATTCGTTTTGGTGAAAATAAATTTTTATCGGCCACAGAGCTAACAACTATAATTTGCTCGAATCCTTAGAATAACACTGCTGTGCTAAGGAAAAACGCCGTATGAGCCCTCAGACGTTGCCAAATCGCCTTTGACAAATCATGAATTTTCTAGAAAATTTGTGAATATTTATCCAAGTTTACAGAGGATTTTATCCGTTATTCGATCTAAAAAATCTAAAAATTACAAGGACAAATATTCATAATTTTCTTCAAAATTAAATTTTTTCTGAGAGGAAATTTGGTACTATTCGAATGTTCATAAGCAGGGTTGCCACAGTTAGGAAAACCCGGGCAATGTCAGGGAATTTTAAAAAGTCAGGGAAAATGACGAAAATGTCGGGGAAAAGGACGAAAATGTCAGGGAAAATTTTGTAAATCACCTTCATTTGCTTTCTAGGATGGGTTTGAGATTTTAAACAAGAAATTTTGCCTGAAAACTATTTTCAATTATGCCTTCTTAACCATCCGTCAGATCTTCAATTGTCAGGGAATTTCACCAAAATGTGTCAAGGAAATCAGGGAAATCAGGGAAATGTCAGGGAAATCAGGGAAATGTCAGGGAATTTCATTCTCTAAATTCTGTGGCAACTCTGCTGAAGGCGTTCTTCCTTAACACGGCAGAACACCCGAGCTTGTTTCTGTGACTGATGGACCTCGCTTCAGATCGATTCAGTAATGACTGATTGCTTTTGAGGTGTGTGAGGCTGAATGGCAATCAGGCACAAGTAATTATTTTCTACTAATCAATGGAACTCGACATGACTACTGCCACAATGTGGAGTAGTTATACCGGTCCCAGGCGCGCCCCTGCATGATCTCCGAACATGTAGATGGATATATCCTACATCACGTTGAGAACTGTTTGTATCAATTAATTAAGTGCTTATGAAAACACAAAGTATGCGGATCATTTTTTTTTATAGGCGTTACATTGAACCCGCATCATTAATCATACTAAAATTAAAACTTTATCGAAAGTTCACTTCACTCTTATCTCCTGTTCTCAGTTGACGCTGAAACGAGAATTATGATAGGGGGTAAATATTCGGGGATTTTTCTCCATTTGTACTTCAATTTTATAATTCGTAACAAAGAGAGTCGCTTATGGAATATCGAATATACTTATTCGTGTACTTATAGGAATTATTAAGTGGCAAATTCTCAGTGTGGGCAAACCTTATAGGTAAACCTCTAGGTATACGAGGTGAGCCTGATTCTGCGTTGATCAGGGACGGAAGGCCTGTTAATTCATATAGGGCAGAGCTCACCCTTACACAGCCTCAGGGTGAATGAAAGCGTAAGTTATTTCCCCCGTGCCACGTTGGAGTCGGAGAATGAAAATTAAAATAGGATCGCGGGACAAGTGGGAATTAAATTCAAGTCGCGGGAGAAGAACAACCCGCCATCAGGGTGTCAGGTGTCTACTGGTGGCGTGGCGTGCTTTGCGATATATCGATTGTCATGCCATTTAAACCTATAGAAAAAGATCGATAAACAGGGTGTTCGCAGCGAACACCTTAATAATCGATTCTTTACCATAGCTTCAAATGGCATAACAATCGATACATCGCAATTCACGCCACACCACTGGTGTCTACCAGTCCCCAATGTCCCCGATTATTTCCGATTTTGGAAGGATGTCCCCGATATCCCCGAAAGTCCCCAATTTTCTTTTTCAGGCCCCCAAAAAATCGTCCTTTACACCGGCATTTTCAAATTTTCCGTCAGCCGCGGCGGCGCGGTATAACCAGGAATATAACGCTCTAACCTAGCTTCCTTTCTCTCACTATTTCGGAAAAAAAGTCCCCGATTTTCTTGGAAAAACTCCCCTAAGAGTCCCCAATTTTGGTTTTTTCTCACTGGTAGACACCTTTACTGGAAAAAAAACCACATTGGATCTAGAGTCCAGACTCTTGAAAACATTGATAAGAAAAAATACTCTTGATTCAATCGGATTTTTGCTTGAATCAAAACGAAATCCGCTCAAATTAAGAGGCTTGGTTCTTGATTTAAGCTGGATTCTGATTGAATCAAGAGTACTTTTTCTTGTCGATGTTTTTAAGAGTCTGGACTCTAGATCAAATGTGTTTTTTTCCAGTGTTGGTCATCGAAAAATGGATCGTGAAGCTCCGCTGATGATCCTTATTCCTCCGATTAATCCCAATAAATTCACACCTCGATTACGCTCTCAGTGTTTGCTTTCATTTAATAGACTCCGCAGTAGATTCGAAGCCGCATCCTCGGCCAACACAAAGCGGCTCCTGATCAACGATCAGTATAATCAAAACTTCAATCAGCCCGATGATCGGACGACTCGGAGTCACTTTGAGGTGCGTAATTGCAAGCTTTTGTCGCTGCCGTCCGCGTTCGGAACTTGGAAGCTCAGCAAAGCCGATACGGTGATCGGGCCCGTGGAGCGTGGAATCGACGGCCCTTTCAGAAATTCAGACGCAATAGATGAATCGCTCCATCTTAAAACCCAACACGTCCATTTTTTATGAGCCCTAAGGTCCTTGCTAAGGAAAATGTCGTATGTGCGTTCGGATGTTGCAACATTACCACTGATAAAATATGTATTTTTTAGAATTGCTATATGGATAGTTTTACTTGGACTATATTTTGCAATCGGGAACCAGAATGTCTGGCTCATCCGTAAAAACACGTATGTGCCTGGGGAACCAATGGCACATACATTGTTTTTTAAGTGAGACAGAAATTATAGTTCCGAATTGCAAAATGTGGTCCACTTGAAATGTTCTAATATTTTAGGTTGAATTGAGAATTTGCCCGCAATGTTGTCTTTGTTTCATCATGAAGTGCTCGAAGAGCTGCTTCTACATAATTTTTTTTTTTTTTAAACAAAATTGTTCGTAATGGGAAATAGTGTCTTAAATAGATTTAAAAGTGAGAAAATGCACTGCCTAGTGACGTATCTGGCGGCATTTCCCATTTAAACACTGGTATCTTAACAGATCATATCATTTTGTCATATCTTCTCCAATAATTACTCAAATCATGAACCAAGTGTATCCTCGTATTCAGTTCACTCAATAATTTCCACTAATGTACGAAATCCATCAAAATTCAGACACCTTCAAATCCTCCATTCTTTGGAAAATTCGATGAAAAATACTCCCAAGGTACCCTGTATTTTCATATTTCATATGAAAATTTTTTGTTTTTCATACTGCTCCAAACTGTTTTTTCATATTTTATCAAATGATTTGGCACCATCCGAAGACTCATACGGTGTTTTTCCTTAACACGGCAACATGAGGCTGCTCGTATTCTATTCTATGGCGAAGCGTGAATGATCGGCTATCGATTTTTTACCATTTGAAGATGTGGGAAGGAATCGAATGTTGAGATTTACATTTTATAATCGATCTTTTTCCGTAGGTTCAAATAACCGATAAATCGATTGATCGCAAAGCTCGTTCGCATTCCATGGCTCATCGATTCGGTTTTATCATTGGCCGATTCTGATTCGACGAGCATCGCTCCGAGCCGATCGGCATCCCATTCTTTTGCCGGTCATCTCCACCCGCAATACTTCGATCTATCGATTTTTCCCGCTGTCTTTTATTACTGGGTCGAAAGTCAATACTTTTTATTGTCTGTTCGTAAGAGGGCGTTGGAATGTATCGATTCGGATGGGCGCAGGCGTAGTTTCCGTGCTGAAAATCATCCGCCCTTTCGCTTTTCATTCAGAGACTTAATGAGTTCCCCCGCCCCACCCCCGCCTTCCGCGGCGCTGTGGTGCTTGCCCATCGGGACTCGCAACGGTCTTCGGTTTTGCGGTCCGGTGTTTGTTGAATTGTCGGCGGTCATCGCGGTGCGTTGTACGTGGGACCGCGGGATTGAGCATTCTCTGTAACGTCGCGTCGCAGAGAAAAAACGTCGGTTTATGTAGATCATGAACGTTTTGGAATCAGATAACCGAAGTTATCGGTCACTGTAACCGATCTTTGGTCTGTGAACCGGATATTTTCAGGCAATTTCATTTATGCGGTTTTGTCGGACTTATCTAAAAATATCTAGGTGCTAAGAAGAAAATTGGAAGAAATGGAAAATGATGAATTTCTTCCTAACTTTCTCAAAAATAAATATTTCATCGGAGGAACTTTGAAAATTTGGAAATTCCGAATGCTCGCGGTATTCTTCCGCAACAAGGCCGAACAATAGACCATGGGTAAAACTTTCACGATTTTGTGAGTCGTTTCCCCCATTCGTTAACCTACTGTAATTTTCTCCAGCATGTAAAAGTATAAAATCTCCATCGGAGGTATATCTAAAACAAAACAAAAATATCGCATTGCTCTGCACTGACGTTCTAAGGATGAACGCCAAACGAACATTCAAATGTTGCCAAATTTCCTACCGTAAAAAATGAATTACAGAAAAAATTTATTCTTATTTTCCGTGAAATTTTCAGGTATTTTAGTGTGAATCACGAATTAAATTTTCCGAAAAATCGGGAGAAAATATTTATAACTTTTCCCATACATTCGTATTTTATCAATGGAAATTTGGCAACGCCTGAAGGTTCATACGGTGCTCTTCCTCCTTTCGGCAGTAAACCATTGATAAAACTCGGCCGACCCACCCTCCCCTCAAAGCTCATAAAAACTTGCGCCCCGATTTGAGCTAACAAGGGGTGAAACGCACCGGAAGGAGGGGGTCGAAATTGAAATGCACAGGATTCCAGCGGAGGCGGGGGTGGTGCGGTGAATTGCGATTTTTCGATTGTTCTGCCATTAAACCTATGGTAAAAAATCGATTATTAAGGTATACCCTGTTTATCGATCCTGTCCCATAGGTTTAAACGGCATTACAATCGATATATCGCAAAGCACGCCACGCCGGGGTGGTGGGGTGCGCTGTACCAACGTGACAAGTGCGGCGTATCGATCCGCGCGCACCTGAACCGCCCCTCGGTGGCGCGGCGGGCGTTGGCAGCACTGGAACCACCCCTCCCCGCGCCGCCTCGCTCTCGCGTCCAAGCTCCCTTTTAATTTAAGTCAATCCAGTCGCTCACCCGTCGCCGTCCGCTTCGGTTTCGCGCTCAGTGTGTGCGTTCGAGTGTGCTTTTGTGCTCGTTTTGTGCGTGACACAACTTGGATTATACCCTCAACCCGTAACGTATACCCTCACCTCCTATCAGAAAGTCTGTACAGAGTGTCGTCGATGCGAACGACTGGTGGTATTCGATGGCGTGAAGGGGTAGTTCGGATGCCTCACCCGCCCTTTCCTATGGTCAACGGCTGTTGCAAGCCATCTTTTCACGCAACAGGGATAGGGATACCAGACTTATCGCTCAAGTGGCGTGGATTATAATAGCAAATTTTGTGCACTGTTTGTAGTGCATGTTATTTGTAGCGTTCACAGCGAGAGGGTCGTAACCGCGTATCTTGTTTCGTGGCGGGCTGTCGTGAGAAACTGCCCGGCAGCCCCATCGCTTTGGAAGTAGTTAGGAATTTCTTAAGTGATGTTTAGGTGATAGGTTTAATCATCGAAGATTGTCGCTTTTGTTGGGTCCCCCCGAGTAAGTTGGTAGTGTGAATATCTCGAATTCTCGAAAAATTTCAGTTACAACCCTTTTCAGCGGGGCTGCCGACATGAGTGGAACATTTAAGATGGACATTGACCTCAATTAATGGGGTTTCCCGCTTTTGGACGGTTGTATGTGTTTTCAGCGTCGTAGAGAAAAAGGAATCATAATTTGCCCAATGCTCGTGGTATATTTCAGGCCCAACCCGATGTTTTTTAGCTCGTTAATGCCTTTTTTGTGGTAAAAACTTTTTCGGCCCCAATAACTATGTTAACGTGCCAACCGATGTGAGAAAAATCGATTCTCACCAGGTCAAAATTCTGCGTAATTCATCTCCATAAACCAGCAGCGTTTTGGGAGCATATTTGGTTTTAATGCTGTTTTAGACGGATCACAAGTAGCATAACTGATGGACGATATTCTTCCAAGCACCACAAAATTATGCAATGTTGATCGTATTGAATTGTGTTCTTTACAAACATAGAAGGTTTTATCGTAACTCTTCTTAATCATTAATTAAATCAAGTATAGAGATCAATATTAATATTCACAGTCTCATAGTTATAACTGGAAGATTTTACGGAGATGGTGTCGTTTCGTGGGGTTGGTTTTCCCTGCCTCTGAACTCAGCGTGACCTTACTTTCTCTCGTTAGTCTAAATCTAAATCAACCCCTAACGGTTAATCGAATGTCGAGCCAGTCTTCAATTTACACTTTCCATCGAGATGAGTTGGTTGCCAAACATCTACTTCAATCCACGTAGCCGAAATGGAAAGCTCAGCCTTCCACGCTTTTCCCGATATAATGTGTACCGGCGTTTGTTTACCTTCGACATATGCGCGCAATTGTGCTAGATATGTCGCTCGAGTTTTGAGTGAAATTCGTATTGGGTTTATTCGTTCTATTTAGTTATCATTTATAGCTCACTTGTTAGTCGGGGAAAAATTGCTTATTTTAAGTCATTAAGTACTGCTCACCACAGACCAAATTTTTGTTGACATGATTAAATTATTGTTATACGTACGCTTTGTGCATGATTCATGTTGTTAACCAACTTCTATCATACCACACACTATTATCAGTATGCAGCACTTTTATTCAGTGTAAAATACCAATTTAGTTGTGTAAAACTTTAATTTGGTTGGTTTGCAGCACTAAATGGATTACCGTCTAAAAGTCAGTACAGCTTGCCATCTGATTAGTACTTATTTAGTGCAAGGAGTACACATTTGTTTCTTTCAAAGAACACAAGTGTTGATTGATAGTTGAAAAGTTCCCTTTTTTGAAAATTAAAGTAATCATCGTAGCCAGCGAGTTTTCTTTGTCAGTTTTTTTGGTAGAAACAAATTGGAATTGCCGCAGCTAAGGTGTTATGTGTATACTTGGACGAATTTCATTCAGTGAGCACAGGCAATTCGAGAATTACGCCGTTATCAATGGCTGAATATAACTTCACCTTTGGTTTGTATAATTGCAATTTATTCCCACCAAATTCTACTAGCGTTACGGTAGTAAATCTACAATACTCAAGTATTTACAATGAAAAAATTAAATTGCTAAAAAAAAGTGTCTGCAATGTTTCAACGTAGATTTTACAATAAAAAAATGCTACTTTAACCACTACTGTAAGCTAATGAACCACGGAGGTGGTTAAAGTAGCATTTTTTTGTTGTAAAATCTACATAGAAACATTGCAGGCACTTTTTTTAGCAATTGAATTGCTAAATCAGCAATTGCATTTTTTCCGTGTATCACTTTCTGTTGCACATCCCTCAACTACTTTCCCATTGCATTCGCGAGAGCGACTAGCGACCTTGATCACAACCGGTCGTAGATTTCCCACAAAATCCTCCTGATTACACTTAATAGACAGTGCCTAATGAGATCCACTTGGAGTAATAAAGGACGGCTGACAAGGTTCAGATTCCACTGTAAAAACGCGAGCCGTTCCGCCAAGCCACATGGTCCTCTGAGAATTTGAATAAACCTTGTTTTCTCCAGCTTTAATGTTAACTGCGAACGTAATTATGGTGAACCTGTGTGTAATGTTAGTTTGTTAGATAAAAAAATCACCCCATGTCACTCCGAAATCGCTGTCGGCAAGCTCTGGTGACCCTCAACGTAACGCAGTACTTATTGCACGTTGATGGTATTCCCTTGAAAGTAAACAGAGTGCCTTAATGAATGAACGAAGAAGAAAAATCCTCTGTGTATCAGTGGCGTGGCGTGCTTTGCGATTTAACGATTGTTATGCCATTTAAACCTATGGTAAATAATCGACCATTGAGGTGTTCGCTGTGAACACCCTGTTTATCGATCCTTTTCCATAGGTTTAAATTGCATAACAATCGATGTATCTCAAAACGCAGCACGCCACTGCTGTGTATGGGACTGTTCCTCGAATTTTCAAGAATATTAGCAGGGTGTCTACAAGTCCGGAACTTCCGGAAATAGCACTGACAGTAGAGCGAGAAATTCACATTTTTGAAATTTTTCGGATTTCGTGTAATGAGGGTACTGAAAAAGTACTGAATTTTTCTGTTGAGGGGAGTACTGAATTTTTTGGGACTGTCCTGAAAAAGTATCATAAAAGTACTGATTTTTGACCAGCCTGTTTCAGTAGACACCCTGATATTAGCTTCAGCTTCAGCTTGCGCCGACTTCCATAACCGTAATCTGGATCGCATTCAGCACGAAGCGCCAAGTCACATCAGCCATTTCCGAACTTCAGCCGATGTATGATTATTTATTTTTTTACCAAAGCACTGTAGTGTAGAGTCCTCTAAAATGTTTAGGAAATCTTTTTTGTGATATGAAATAAATTCTCTGAAATTTGTAATAGAATCGCTGTTTAACCGTTCTTATACAAAAAAAATAAGTTGGTCTATGAAAGACAGTGCCTGCGATGTGACTTAGGCGCTTTCTGCTGAACACGGTCCATTTATTGTAGCTCACTGAAAACGCAGGTATCTAGATTAGTGCACCTATCATTGGTAGACTTTAAACAAAACACTTTGCACCCAGATATAAGCAACCAAGCAGATGAAAGAGCATTTAAATCTCAGCCTAATATAGTCCAAAAATTCACGCAAGGTATGATATGCCGATATGTACCGTGCAGTTTTTGAACTTTCGCTCTTGCATCACAATAATCTGAAAAATCGAATCGTTGATGACAGGTGGTCTCATTTTCTCAGAGTAAATTACTAATAAAATCACTTTTTCATTAATTTTTTTTAAAAAAAAAAAAAAAACAAATTGCCCTTTTCAACATTTTTCTATCCTCTTACTTTTCCTTTGATATGCACTTCTTTTACGTAAATTTATTTATCTTCATGGTTTTTTACCGTCATTCTTCCGGAATCCAGGATTCAGTGCCTATCGGTTTCAGCGCAGTCGTGCGTGGCATGAAAACTTCGGAAGCAATCGAAAGTAGTTGGTCGAGCGAAAAGTCATGTTGCCGTGCCGCGTTTTTAATAATATTTTCCGCGTATCTCGATCCCAGCGAGTTGAGTTTTTCCGCCCAGTGCGGCAGTAACGTGGAGCCAAAGAGTAAGGAACTGGGCATCCGGGCAGGAACCTCGACGGAACGGGAAAGAGATTACGAGGAGATTATGTCACTCATGCAACTGAAAAAATTGCATCACTTTATCAAGGACGAGAGCCTCCCGTTAAAATTGCATCCAATGCACTGCTCCGCGCGGATGCCATATTTTTGCGAGCACGAGTTACGAAGTTCGTTTTCTGAAAGGAGCATATGCAAAAGTTCGCTGACACTAACAAGTTTGTTGAGAATTTTAGTATCTTTTCATTCTCTTTGCGAATTTCGTGTCGGTGGAGAGTTGAATGAGCACATCTTGAGAGTTAAATGGCACAAATCAAATTTTAAATTTGAAGAAGTTCAATATTTCTCTTTAATTTATAGGAACTTGTTGTATAATTAATTTTTGTCTGAAGAAGTTGGAAACCTCCAAAAAGGTGGGATAATATGCCACAGCTGGCAATTCTCTAACTGTTGCGGGAGTCTTAAATCCCGGAACCCGGGATTCTAAAATCCTCAAAAGGAACTCAATTTGGCGTTCAGTTCCGTTTAACAGAAATACGTCCACACTGGGAAAAAAAAAATACATTGGAGCTAGAGTCCAGACTCTTGAAAACATTGACAAGAAAAAATACTCTTGATTCAATCGGATTTTTGCTTGAATCAAAACGAAATCCCCTAAAATTAAGAGGCTTGGATTTAAGCTAGATTCTGATTGAATCAAGAGTACTTTTTCTTATCGATGTTTTTAAGAGTCTGGACTCTAGATTCAAAGTGTTTTTTTCTAGTGAATGACGCATTTACACCTGTAATGATGGCAACAAGTTTCTTGGGGGGAGGGACGAGAGACAGGGGCGAACAGCTTGCGCACGTCGCGGGCAGGAGCGCTGTTCCTTTTTGAGCGGAAATGCCTGATCAAAAATCGCTCAGGTGTGACCAGCCCGGCGCAAGTTGCCGACACGACGCGACGGGGCGATCCGTCTTGCATTTTAGGGTGTTCTTCAAGACGCAGATGGCTCGCTGCGGCACCGCGAGGGAAGGAAATTATCGTCAGGGAAGGAAAGGAGGATCGCAGGCAGGATGTTTGGCCCGCCACCGTATGAAATAAAGTTAGTGTGTTCTCGCACTAAAGAGAAAATAACATAAAAGTTGGATTAATGCAGGAAGTTTAGCAGAAAGTAATCCATGCCTCGTTTGATTTTTGGGACTGCCTAATTTTCTCGTTGCTTTCTGTGTTCAGTTTAACGCTAAATGTGTCAAAATCGACCGAAAACTTGGAGTAGTTTGAGTTTCACTTCCCTTTTGTTAACCGAATGTTACAAATATTCTGCTGTGCCAAGCAAAAACGCCGTATGAACTTTCGAGAGCTACCATTTCCTCCGATGAAATGTGTATCTTGAAGGAGATTTATGAATATTTTTCCTTGAAATCTTCAGGAACTTCAGGCGAAATTGCCAAATTGGAAGAAAAATAATCATAATTATTTTCGAAAGTGTTTAACCGAAGGAAATTTGGCAATGCCTGAAAGTTCATACGGCGTTTTTACTTAGCACGGCAGTGTTCTTCTCACAATCAATGGAGTTGCGTGGGTCAAGAACTTACAATGAGCCAAGAGGACCAGAGAGAAAAAGTCCAAGAGCTGCTGAGATTTTAAAACCGTCGCGTTTATCCACATACGTGCCCTTACGCCTGAATCACTGAGGAAAATATTTATGTTCTTGTGTTACTAAAAGGATTGATTTTGCTATGGTTTGCATTGAACTTAGCAAAGACTTCGAAGTAGCAGAGACCTTCGGTGAATCCTGGGGTCTCCCGGCTTCTCTCCCATTTTTCGTGCTGAAAAAACACCAACTTCATGTTGTTTTTTGTCTTCCCTCTCATGTTAATCGAAAATAACACGAGAACAGAAATATTTTAACTAGATGCATAACAAGAAAAGATGATGTCGTGGTCTACTGCGTTACAGTGCACACTAGGATTTCCTACACGTTGATAGCATCAGTGATCAACGTGCAGTATTCATTAAACTTGTGCATCACCGATGCATTCACGATGAAACCAAGACGGAAGAGACCAGTGTCCATCACTGCGGTAAATGATGTATTGTGTCCCCTGAGGAACGATATCTCTCCAAATAGTAAATAAATATCGAGGAAAATTTATTTTGTTCTCAGATCCGGCAACTTTCGGCAAGCTGGTTCTGGGTATTATATTTTAGCTTCAGTATTCTGCCGTGCTAAGGAAAAACGCCTTAAGAATATTCCAGAGTTGCCAGATTTGTTTCAATGAAATGTAAATTGCTAAGGAAAATTATGAATATTTTTCCTTTCTTCCAGGAAGTTTAGGTGAAACTGCGAACAAAAGTACCTGAAAAATTTCAAAAAATTACCAGTAAATTCTTGTTTTATCGAAGGAAATTTGGCAACGTCTGAAGGATCATACGACGTTTTACCTTAGAACGGCAGTATTATTGTTTCAAGTCTAACGCGTCCGAAAGGAATGAACGGGAAGAGAAGAAGACTGCCCGGTCTAGCCCGCGAGAACCTAATGCCTTCCTAACGAGCTTAAAGTCACAAAACATCGCAGCTTTCAGGCCATGGAGGAAGGAAAAATTCGAGTGGTTCAACAAACTTAGTCGAGCCGAAACTAATATAATTATTCGCAGTGGTTTTTAAATCCATTTAGCGGCTGAATTTCTAACTTCCATAGAGCGGTGCTTCAGACCAATTGTATTTAGGGTCGGGTCGGGTTGCAATAGGAACTTTGCAAGGAGGGAGCTTCAATGATGTTGCTGTTGCACTACAAGGCTCGTGTTCTTCAGAACAAGGGCATTTTCTCAACGGAAATTCCCTAGCGTTATTCAAATTCGGTCGTAGCCAGTCTATTAATCTAGGGCTATTTATAAAATAGAAGTTGAGCTATTAGCCGACTTTACAAAATTGTATGTAATGATTGCGACTACGGTCATACTTTAATAAAAAAAAAAAAAAAAAAAAAAAAAAAAAAAAAAAAAAAAAAAAAAAAAAAAAAAAAAAACAATGTGCAAGAGGATTTAAGTAGCCGAAAACCGAAAAATCTTGTTATATGAAATAATGTACCCAATGCTTCATTTCAGACTTTTCGACCCCCCTCTCCATCGTAACCCTTTTGTGACGTAGATTCCTATCCTTAAACATGCGATTCATAATGCAGGGTTGCCACAGTCAGGGAATACCGGGAAATGTCAGGGAAAATGGCGAAAATGTTAGGGAAATTTGGCAAGTCATATCTTTATTTCCCCTCTAGAACTCGTCTAGCGTTTCGAACAACAAATTTTGCCCAAAAACTCATTCTAATCATGTTTTTTTAATTATCTGGCTTACTTACGATTGTCATGGAACTCCGCCGAAATTTGTCCGGGAAAACAGGGAAATGTCAGGAACACTGGGAAAAAAAAAAAAAAAAACATGTTGGATCTAGAGTCCAGACTCTTGAAAACATTGACTTGAAAAAGGACTCTTGATTCAATCAGATTTAAGCTTCAATCTAAAGGAAATCCCCTCAAATTAAGAGGCTTGGTTCTTGATTTAAGCTTAAATCTGATTGAATCAAGAGTATTTTTTCTTGTCGATGTTTTTAAGAGTCTGGACTCTAGATCCAATGTGTTTTTTTCCAGTAAAATTCAATTTTCTAGATTCGATGGCAACCCTGATAACAGCGTAACGCTCTCTTCAACCCCCCGAGCGTTACGTATTTTACGAACGGTCCCTTCTCACGTTGGTCCAAAAGAATAAGTTTATCTCAAACGGTGTTCATCATCTCTCTTCCGATTTAACGTAGAGCTGACTTTTATAACGGCCCAAACATACATCATCGGATCTTTTTCCAGTCTCCCCTTTTCCTATGGCGTTACGTCTGACGTAAGTGCATCGCCGATAAATATAACGCTGTCGCAACTGCAAGTATTACCTCAAGCCTGTGCGGTTTCTGGCTGCTTTACGGCCCTCGGACCGGTTTACGGACGATACTCAATAATTTTGTCACGTACGACCGCAAGCATGAATTTACAGACGTGTTGGCATTTTAGATTTCAGTCTGTGTTTACTGCCCCGACATTCACCCCCTTCCCTTCGTCACCCTTATGCCGGGATTCTCGTCACCTTGACCGTTCGAGTGCGATTTTAAGTGCTTTAATCTGAACGCAAATAAGTGTAATAAAGTGCGACTGCTACTCTTATAATCGAAAATTAAAGTTTACAGGCCGATAAGGTTTTGCGAAAGAAAAGTCGTTAAACTTGACGGAAGCTTCATAATTTCCGTCTATCCCTTGGCAGTTGTTTTTTTAAAACAGATTAGCCTCCGGGCACCAGTCGAATTTCATCTACGCTCGACTTAAACTTAAAGTGAGATACTTTTCAATTTTATTCTAAAAATTTTGCCATTAAAATTCCCTAGAGATTGTTTTTACACTGTCAAACAAATATAATATTTTACTCTCCGCAATTTATTGATTCCGCAGAGAGACGCTTGCGCACAGAAGGAAAATCAGAAATCAGCTCGCCCCTTCTCCTCTTTTTGACGGGGAAGGTTGCACTGGAAAAAAAAGTCGCTTGGATCTAGAGTCCAGACTCTTAAGAACATTGACAAGAAAAAAATACTCTTGATTCAATCAGACTTTTTGCTTAAATCAAAAGGAAATCCGCCCAAATCAAGAAGCCTGGCTCTTCAATTCAAGAAAAAGCCGGATTGAATCGAGAGTTTTTTCTCTTGTCAATGTATTTGATAGTCTGGACTCTGGATCCAAGCGACTTTTTCCAGTGTGAGAGAAGCAAAAATAGTGGTTTTTTTCAAATTGGCAGTATACGAAAATATCTGTAAAAAATCTAGAAAATTAGAACTTATTTGGACATCTTTCACCCGAATCAGCCTAAATTTATCAGAAACAGTCAAACTTCCCCTGTTTTCTTTGTAAAGTTTAAAGGAAAAAACTAGCGACATTCTGCATTGAAACTTCGCGATCAAAGCGTTTATGATCGGACTTAAATTCGCAGAACGTTTCAAGGCGTGAGCTTGCCTATTTTTTGGGTGTATGGGGAAAATTCGAGAGGAAAAGCTCGCGTCCACTTGTTCTGTCAGCGTGCAAAAGTTTCATGTCATTGTGCGTCCTCTTCTTAGATAAAGTAATGCGTTGAGCTTTTTCTTTGACCCTTTCGTTTTTTCCATCGTAATGTGAGACGTGTGGTGGACTTTTTGACGTCATGCTTTCATGTATCTCGTCGATAGGTTAACCTACAATAAAGCTTACGCGAGCTTAATTAATGTCGAATGTTTGCTCTGCTCATCGGGACCCGCCCAAGTTTAAGATAATGGACTCGTTTCCTGATAACTATTATTGCTCTATTCTCCGGCGAGTGCACTCGGCCCACCCACCCTCCTGCCCTCGCGTCGCCAATTTTTCAAATCATCCATCGGCAATTCTGCCATTTTCCATTTTTCAGAGGATTCGTTCATAATTTGATCTAAAAAGTCTGAAATCCTCAAGGAAAAATATTCCTAACTCTCTTCAAAAATAAATATTTTCTGAGACGAAATTTGGCAACGGCATATTTCCTGAGCACGACAGTGTAGTCATCTTCGTATTCGAAACAACCTTGAAAAAACAAAGAAAATCGAAATCTAAGAAAACTCATTACCCACATTTCGCATTTTGTCACCGTTCGTTACTAATAACTTTGCCCTATTTTTGCTAGAGGTAAAGTTATGTGACTCTAGAGAAGGTAGTTTAATTTGTATTATCCACCGTATTTTTGAAGTAATTCTTGTTCCAGTAATCTGAATGAAGAACAAAGTCAAGAGTCTGTCTGTTGTTTAGATCTAATAAGCACAGAGCATCCGTCGAGAGAACAAACAAATTGGCCAGTATTCATATGGCTGAAAGAGAAGAATTTCGTTACACGTGTCCTCCTCGAAACTTCGTGCAGAAAACCATGCGCGCATCCATGTGTTCAAAAATAACCTCGAATAATCTCATCTCTGAGTTGTTTGATTAATGTCAAGTGGATATGTTTAAGAGCAGACCCTCCAATTTAGCTAGTTTTTGTTCCGAATAAAGTCCCAAAGAAAATGGGAATAAAACGTCTCGTTTTAATGTGCTCCAGTTGTTCACTCATCTCCCATCGCTTTTAATCCGTTCTCGTATTTATTTCTCATTATATGAAAAAATATAATCAGGTTTAACTGAAAATGGACCACTTGATGCCGGTTTTCTTTCAATTTTCTTCTCAGTCTGTTCTATCAAGTTTGAAGAAGCACTCATTACAACACTAGAGTAAGAATTGAAATTGTCATCAGCAGCAGTGTAAAATAATCAGACCGAAAAATGTATAGAATAATGTAAGTTAGGATTTGAAGGAATAGAGATCAATTTATTCACTTATTTCAAAGGACGGTTCTTTCAATGGAAAATGTGTCGTCCGATTTCTTCAAAGGACTAACAGGGTTTTTTTGCTTTTAAACGACTCAGATTATACTATCACTGGTGTGGTAGAGCATGGATGAGAATAAGTATACGCACGCAGGTCACGAAATCAATATATTTAGTGTTGTGTTGGTAGAAATTGATGGACGATAACACGCACAAACCATCGTTTGAAGTGAGGTTGCGCGAGGTGCGTTAGTGATAAAACACAAATTGTCAGCCTTTTCACAACTTAAAATAATGAAAGCTTTCGCTTTGATCGTGACTTATAGCCATGTTGTCGGTTCGAAATCCGTATTGCCAAAAGCGTTGCTCTGTCGTGCACTAGTTGAAATTAATTCTTTTATTCCTAAATTTTTCTCACAGCCCAGTGAACAACAATCTGAATTGGGGTTACCAATTTTTAAATGCATCCAATCGGTCATTGAAGTAATTTACATCTCAAATACTATGTACGCAGCGGCAAATTGTGATTAATCGAAAAGAATGCCCCGTTTCGCATCGGAAAGTTACCGTAAGGCTAATCAAGTTTTCATACCTTTATCCCTTGCGTGCTTGCCCCTTCAAAGCTAGCGCACGCACACCGCTCGGCGTTGTGTCAACCACGACACGATGCCGTCACATCATAAAAAAATACACGCGAACGTGGAAAAATCGTTTATCGTTTATCATGTCATGAATTTCATTTATTCCTTTTCTATTGTGATGTATCTAACAGATTCTCTGTCACTCCCTAGCAAATTTTGTTTCACCCTCCTCCCCCCTAAATTTACACTAAGAAAAAAGTTATGGACTATATAGACATACCGTCCGTTCCGGGCTCGCAGACGCTGAAAGTTCCGGGTGCTGCAGCCGTAGCGGGCAGTTCAAATTCCTCGTAACCAATGTGAAGTAAAAACGTTAGGATCTTCGTTAGGAGATTGTTTCAGTCATTTTCGTTGCGCGAATCGGGTTCTACGTGAAATTCTTGTTAAGGAACATGTGTGGGAATCCTTTAATTCGTACCTTGTCTACTGGTTCATTGAATCGTTTACTGTCAGACGGGTGTGAGTCCTAAACTCATAAGCCCTAGAGTCCCGCGCGATTAACGAATGCCAGGGCTCATGAGTTTTAGTGTATTTTCCGAAGGAAAAATACACTATTGCGTTCTCCCTCATGGTGGGACCTAGACCTGGGACCATGCATCTGAACTTGTGCCTGTCAAACAGAAACCGATTCCATTTTTCCCCCTACGATTCTTCCAGGAGCGTATTGGAAGAATCCTGGATTTCAAAATTGCAGGCTGCTTTGCGCCTCGCATGAACCAGGAATGAATGAAGCGGCGCTATCGCCGACCGGGTCAATCGGTTTACGATCTCGTCGTCGTCGGGAATCGGAGGATCGCGGATACGAAGTGCGATCCCGACGCGAACATGGAACAATGGCGGGCCTCCATTAGGTCTGGAAACGCAGAGGTCGGAACTTGTAAACCCTCGATCTTCCCGCGATTAGGGCGATCGGCTGGAAAGTTAAAGCTCATCCATCTAGCGACTCCGGCGACCGGCTTATTGCGAGCTTTCGTGCGCCGCGCGACCTTCCCACCGGAGTCCGAACCGAGGTGCCAAGGGAATCCCGCCATGAGAACCCAGAGACGGAACAGTCATTAGCCGCAGATCGGACGCAGAGCCTCCCGTTTTCAGAGTAGCGTTTCAGGATAGGACTGTGGTCATTCTTGGAAGTCGACAACTTTGAATCTATTCCATTTAAACGTATATAAGACAATCGATTATTGGTGAGGCAGTTCACGGAAGAAAAAAGCACAAGGTTGTTGGATGATAGGGACATTTCCAATTAATTTTGGTAGTATCCCAATTATTTATGGTATCACCCCAAATAATTATGGTTGTACCCTAATAAATTAGGTAACTAACCCAAAATGTTGCGGTACTGCCCTAACTTGAGTTGCGCGGTACTACCACAATTAATTAGAAATGTCCATATCATCCAACAAATTGGGGTAGTATCACAATTGTAAGGGATAACCCCTGACCTTTTTTTCCATGTTTGTTTCACCTAAAATCGATATTTTGTACGCCTTCAAATGGAGGAAAAATAGTGTCGCTAACTTGCAAAATCGCCACCGGGATGCGGTTTGTTCGTCGGGTTTTGTCTCTAGACCCCACGGAATGGCATAAAATGCTATCTTGGCGAGTTAGCATTTTATGGCGCATCCATTATCTTGGACTTTTTAATTTCAAAAATTTTGAGTCGAAATTAAAGTTTCCCGTTTAAAAATGCCACTTGGTACCAAGTTTCACAAATATCGAACGAGTAGGAGCCGTATATCGTAGGATCAGTAGAACTCTCCACAGTGGTAAAGATACCAGTCAATTTGCATATGTTAGTGCGCCTTCATTTTCGTATGATACTGTGCAATACTTCCGTGGTGGAATAGTTGCTCACAGCGCCTTCGACGGTGTCGCTTCGACTTGACGGTAGAAGATCACGATTACCGCTGAAATTACACTCTGGCGCGTGCGCTATGACACATTTTCCCATCACGGACAGTGAATTAAAAATCATTCCTACTATCATACCTCAATTTGTGACGTTGCAATTTTTTTACCGCCCATTCTCTGTGCGTGAACCAGTATGAGCACTCTAAAATCTGCCGATATTTTTCCGAGGTATGATGAAGAATATTATTTTAAATTTTTTCATTCTAGTCTATTTGTATTTCGATTTTCCCAAAGTGAACCCCCATATCGTTGCTTGGGTGAAAAAAGAATGCAACTGCACTACAAAAAGCCTAGAAAAGCATTACGTTTTATAGACGACAGAGTTTACCCCCAAGTTTAGTTACGACCTCATCCTACGTAGGCGACGAAATGGTTCAATTTTGGAATATATCGATCGTATTCAGAATGCGTTGCGCAAAATCTGAAGATCCACCCACCTTCAAACTAGGGAATCTCGACCCGATCTGAATTCTGCCGTGCTAAGGAAGAACGCCGTATGAACCTTCAGGCGTTGCCAAATCTCTTTCTATATATAAAGAATTTACCGGGAAAATTGTAAACATTTTTCTTTGAATCTTTCAAACAACTTTGCCCGCAATTTAATCTAAAATATCTGAAAAGAGCTTGATGCAAAAACGGCTTTTTTCGCCCCCCCTCTGGAAGTTCTTCAGACTTTGTCTATTGATTACTCATACTTGAGCGCTTTTTTTCCCAAATTTTCAGACCCCCAAAAAATTTTGGGGGGGAGCTAGGGCGGGTGGAAGTCAAAACCTATGAACCTCGATATCTCTTGAACAAAGAAAGATATCGAAGTCCGGTTTGGACGAAAAATCGTCTAAAATTGCATACTTTAAGATTCTAAACGTCGAAATCCCGATATCACATTTTTAAGTCAACATATGTGCTTTTTTCCAGTTTTTAGGTCTAGAAAATTTCTTTTAAACGAAAAATTTACAAATATCTCAATTTTTTATTTGAACCAAAACCAGTTTTTTAA
Organism: Bemisia tabaci; assembly: GCF_918797505.1. Taxonomy (NCBI): domain Eukaryota; kingdom Metazoa; phylum Arthropoda; class Insecta; order Hemiptera; family Aleyrodidae; genus Bemisia; species Bemisia tabaci. The sequence continues at coordinate 13,093,415 of NC_092799.1, read as the reverse complement.
ATTGTTCGTCTTTTTCCGCATCCAACGAGTGGTCCATTAAGCTGGGGAACCAAACGGTTCCGGAGTTATGATCGATTGAAGTTTCCGCTCAACGCGCGCCGACCGATTTTCGCGCGCAAAAAAGTCGGATTTGACTGTTATTAGATCAGATTGAATGTTCAAACTGAGCAAAATGCTTAATTAGGGACTCTTGAGGGTCGCTGAGTTCAGAAATTACCGATACTTCCAAAAAATTCACGTTTTTAAAATTGCAGCTCCGCAGCGCTATTTTAGAGGCCCACTGAGCGGCCGCTCGGCGCTCAGTGGTCCTGTCCGAAGCTGCAATTTTAAAAACGTGAATTTTTTGGAAGTATCGGTAATTTCTGAACTCAGCGACCCTCAAGAGTCCCTAATTAAGCATTTTGCTCAGTTTGAACATTCAATCTGATCTAATAACAGTCAAATCCGACTTTTTTGCGCGCGAAAATCGGTCGGCGCGCGTTGAGCGGAAACTTCAATCGATCATAACTCCGGAACCGTTTGGTTCCCCAGCTTAATGGACCACTCGTTGGATGCGGAAAAAGACGAACAATTTAAAAACTGGTTTTGGTTCAAATAAAAAATTGAGATATTTGTAAATTTTTCGTTTAAAAGAAATTTTCTAGACCTAAAAACTGGAAAAAAGCACATATGTTGACTTAAAAATGTGATATCGGGATTTCGACGTTTAGAATCTTAAAGTATGCAATTTTAGACGATTTTTCGTCCAAACCGGACTTCGATATCTTTCTTTGTTCAAGAGATATCGAGGTTCATAGGTTTTGACTTCCACCCGCCCTAGCTCCCCCCCAAAATTTTTTGGGGGTCTGAAAATTTGGGGAAAAAAGCGCTCAAGTATGAGTAATCAATAGACAAAGTCTGAAGAACTTCCAGAGGGGGGGCGAAAAAAGCCGTTTTTGCATCAAGCTCTTTCAAGGAGAAATAAGCATAACTTTCCTTAAGAATATATGTTTTATCCGGAGAAATTTGGCAACTCTCGAATGTTCATACGGCGTTTCTTTTTAGCACGGCAGAATTCTGAGCCACTCAAAAGTCCTATGCGAGTATTTGCGAGAGGCACACACATTCTCCGAGTGCGGATGTTGTAAAAATCACGGATTCGCGGCCGGTGTTTACACAATTCATTATGCAAGGCTGGCGTTGTCGCTGCATGTTCGCAGTCTGTGCGGCGAGTCCCCTCCCCCGCGCCACCGTAAACATGTTTGCATACGGATACGATACGAGTGCGACTCGAGGAGCGATTGACGAGGAGTAGAGAGCCAATGGTAATCAAAACCGACGGTTTCTGACCGAGTTCCTGCGTCCGTTTCGCCCCGCTCCAAGCAGTCGGGTCTTTGGGCATTAGAGTCATTAACACAGCCGCCTTACGGAAGAGTGCCATAAGGGCATCTCTGTATGACCCTTGGTTAGCGTACGCGCTTACGTGTCTCGAGGCTCATCCCAGAATGCACTTACGGCTCTCTTACATAACGCCGCAGAACACTGATATTGCTCCGCTGTGACGTTAGTCATGACCAGCGCTCTGTCGTCTTGAGGAAAAACGTCGTATGAGCATCCGAAAGTTGCCTAATTTCCTCGGATAAAAATTGTATTTTTTAGGGAAGTTACGCATATTTTACCCTGAAATTTTCGGGTATTTTAGATTAAATTGCCTATACAAAATTATTGCAACGATTCGGAAAACTTTTGACAATTTTCCCGGTATAAATTCGGTTTCTATCGAAGGAAATGTTGCAACGCCTTTTGACTCATACGATGTTTTTCCTTAGCACGGCAGGGCTGTCACTTGTGAATCCGTAGATGGAGTGTTCGAGAAATGATCTTAAAGAGGCTGCGAGCTGGAAATACGAATCACGGAGGTCAAAAAAAAACCTGCGGTAATACAAACCGATAAGTTCAGTAGGCACTGCATTGCAGCCGTGTAGAACGAAAAAAACTTCAGTAACAAAATGGTGTCCAGAATTTCTGCCTATTTCAATTCCCTGATTTTTCCTGTTTTTCACATTTTTAATTCATAAGTTGTTTTTAAACCGGGCCGGAAGTTATAGTTCCTAATTGCAAAATGTAGCCCAAATGTAGGTAATAAATCACTGTTTTAACATTGCGTGGAGAAAATTGAAAGGGAACATTGACGGTATCACTACAAATCGATTATCGGTATTTCACCATTTGAAGCTACAGTAAAGAATCGATTATTAAGGTGTTTGTTACGAACATCCTGTCTATCGATTCTTCTCCATAGGTGTACATGGCAGATCAATCGATATATCGCAAAGTACGCCACGCCACCGGACGGTATTAGTTTACGTATCCCTAATCAGTTCCCGTTTCATACTTGTGCAGTGGGTCATTTCCCCCTGCCTCGCGAAAACTTAATCAAAGTGAGTCAAGGTCCATTTTCTCGAGTTGCGTCACGCGCGCTGTTGTCGGGAATACAATCACGAAATGAAAACAAATGAATGACCAAGTCTCGCTAAATGGAGCCATCAAATTTTATCGCCTCAACTGTAACTTGCTAGAAAACGTCCTCCGTAACATGCTGAAATTATTCGAAAGATGGTTCGTGTCGTAAGTCGTAAGACGGCTTTTCAAAGGTCGACCAGATCACAGCCGGAGCGGAAATAGTCTTTACGTCCACGTCCGTCCATTAACCTCGCGCATTTCCAGTGCATTGTTCTTCTTCGGGCTACCCGACTTCGCCGCCATAAAAATCCGGAAATTGTTCCGCCGTTATGCTATGATCAATCGAATTAGGAATAACCTCTTTTCTTGACGAAGCGCGTGCATTTGGCTGTCAGTGCGCCCATTTTCCGGAGCTAGTTCCGAACTCCGGAACTTTTGATAATCCCGAAATGTTCCGGAACTTTTGATAATCCCGAAATGTTCCGGAACTTTTGATAGTCCCGAAATGTTCCGGATCTTTGGTATCTTCCGGAACTTTTGAAAAATTCTAAAAGGAATCCCGGAACTTTTGACTATCATAGAGTAGGAGCAGTGGCGCACAGTGGATTGAGTCAATTGGAGTGGTCGGACATGACATTTTTAACGAAAACTGCAACTTTTGATGTTTAATTCGTCACATTTTAAACTTAAAGGGGTGCTTTAATACGAAAATGAAAAGAGGAAACCGACGGAACCACTTTTAAAACCTCAAAGTTTTGTGAAAACAAAGTTATAAGCTTTTAAAGTTTCCAAATTTTGTCCGACCTCTCCTATTGACTCGATCCGCTGTGTGGCGTGGCGTGAATGATAGACTATCGAGATCTCTCCATTTGAAGTTATGGTAAAGAATCGATTATTAAGGTGTTCGTTGCGAACACCCTGTCTATCGATCCTTTTCCATTGGTTTAAATGGCAGATCAATCGATACATCGCAAAGCACGCCACGCCACTGATTAGGAGATATTGAAACAAAAAAGTACCGAATTCCGGAACTTCTGACGGATATGGCGTAGGAGCACTGTAGTCAACCTGAAGTGCTTATTTATTTTTCACCGATGATAAACTTATCGAAAGTGGCTAGAATTATTAGTTTTTACCGAAATTCTTCCCGGAAGTCTGTCGTAATCTAAAACTCGGTTCAGTTCAAGAGAGAGAGAGGAGGTTCAGTTCCTGTACATACAAATAGGTATTGCCCCTCTCCCATTTCCAGGCCTTATTCGCCTGAAACTGTTGCGCTGTGTTCCCTGTTCCTTCTCTTATGTTTTTAATACATCCTGTCTCTTTTCATGTAAGCACGATATCCCCTCGTCTTTCGCGATTGCGCAGTCGAAATTTATGAATCGTGAATCACATTTAAGCCGCTGGCGTAATATCCAGGGAGGAGAAATGGGATCATACACCCAGGTTGCCAGCTTAAGTTCGAGAATCTTCTGATTTCAATTAATTTTAATCGTCCTCGACAGTGAATCAAAATTTACCGTTTTTGACTCAACCATCAAAGATGAGAGAGAAGCCGTTCGTTTCTACTCGTAGAACGAAGAATTGTTGCCCTCGCAATGCTCATATAGTAGGTTTAAAAGGCTTTGAGAACAAGGCGGATAAGTGCAGTTTTTGCTGTTTCCAGAAATACATATGTTTAAAGTTTCAAAAGTGCATCTTGCCTCATGACGGAAAAGAGAAATGCGCCTAAGAAACCGGCCACATGGCGCCTAAAAAATGAAGGCTCTGCGCCAACTCGGCCCCTAAAAATTGCCCCTGCCCTTCCAAAAAAATCCTAATTTTTCTGTTCGGTGATTTTTCGAAATTTCCCCCAAGTTACAGTCATTAGTTCTGTAACTAAACCACCTTGCGTCTAAGTTTTCACTAAATGCGCCGTGATATGTTGGCAAGGAGTCAATCTGGCCCCTGAAAAATCTTCAAAGTCCACTAAAAATCTAACTTGATGCGCCACAGGGCTTCTGAAACTCAAAGGTGAGTTTTGGACACTATTAGACATACTTCGGATTTCAAAATCGTGCGAGCTGTGAAATGTGGCAGCATCGGCCATATATTGCATTTCCCGCCCTGACAGAGATTGATCGCTCTGACCATTTCGGTTTAGTTTTTTTGGAAATTAATTATTATTTGACCAATTCGGCAGCAGCGCGCATGAGCGCTCCAACGTGAAAGGGGAGCACGTCTATCGTAGACTCTACCATTTTTGGCCATCGGAAGCTGTGACTTCTACGGTCTCCTCCGGGGCTTTAATCTAGATCGTTGCAGTGGCGTGGCGTGCTTTGCGATGTATCGATTGTTATGCCATTTAAACCCACGGAAAAGGATCGATAATCAGGGTGTTCGCAGCGAACACCTTAGTAATCGATTCTTCACCATAGTTTTAAATGGTAGAACAATCGATATATCGCAAAGCACGCCACGCCACTGGATCGTTGGCTCCAGGATTAGGATTTATGAGGGGTTACGAAGGACGCCGCAGTTCATGCCTCCTGGAACCTGCTTATTTTTATGCTCGCTCTGATATTTCCGAGAGATAAATATGAACACGTGAAAGATTATTTGCTTCGGAAGAAGTGCTGTTTGAATGTCAAAAAGTTAAAAGTCGAATGCAGCGCCATACGTTGAAAGAAAAATCACGTGGAGCTGCGATATTCTGCTGTCGGTTCGCACTTGGAATTAATTTTAGCTCCGTGCCCCGTGGTGCTTTTTTCAACAGTGTTGATGGTTATTATTCTAGAAATATGTTGGTAGTTTAGTTATCACGGGTTTAAAGGACGAGGATGTCTTTTTAATGAAATTGGACGTTTTTTTGGCTCTTAAGTGTACGAAAGAACAGAATTTGGATTTCTGAGTCGAGCTTTACGTCTAGTGGGACATTGTTATTTTTCAAGTGACTCTATCGTATTAGATTACCTATATACTTCCACACACAAAAGACGATTTTTTGCTACTTTCGCCGTAAGCTAGGAAATATGATTAAATATACTTAAGGGCTCTCCAAAAGAAATGGCTTTAAAACTAGAGTGTGAGCAAAAAACCCAGTTGGTTCAAATGTGCCACTTGCTTGACTCCAAAATAAACTGAAACATAAACGAATGTCTAAAAATTAAGTGAACCAAATCTGATTGAATGCCTCTTTCGCTTTTTGCGGAAAGTGCAGGGCAAGAAAAACGATTTATTTCCCAGAACTCTGAGGAGGGTGTAGCCTCTTTGGAAAGCACTTTTGGAAAAAATTTCATCGAAGGAAAAAGTGTTATTTTGACCCACAGAACACACTTTTGCAATTTGGTGGTTCAACTTAGGATAAGCCCGTAGAACACCACATTTCGGTTCATGTGACTGACAAGGAGCTATTTTTTCTCAAAGTAGACCCGCAGCTCATAATATTTCCAAACGACCTTCCGGTAGTTTATGAGCATCACGGAGACAGAAGAAACTTATTCGCTTCCAAACCGTGGTGCGGGACAGACTCGGGCTTTTCTACCCGCTCGCCTGTCAGATTATCCCGAATTTGCCTGAATTTTTGCCTGATTTACATTGGATTGTCCCGAATCCACCTGCATTTTTGCCTGATTTACATTGATCGTCCCGAATTTGCCTGGATTATGCCTGATTTACATTGGGTCATCCCGAATTCGCCTGAATTATGCCTGATTTACATTGGATCATCCCGAATTCGCTTGAATTTGTGCCTGATTTACATTGGATCGTCCTGACTTTGCCTGAATTTGTGCCTGATTTACATCGGATCGTCCCGAATTTACCTGGATTATGCCTGATTTACATTGGATCATCCCGAATTCGCCTGAATTCGTGCCTGATTCCATTTGATCGTCCCGAATTCGCCTGAATTTGTACCTGATTTATATTGTATCGTCCCGAATTCGCCTGAATTTTGCCTGATTTACATTGATCGTCCTGACTTTGCCTAAATTTTTGCCAGATTTACATTGATGGTTCCGAATTTTCCTGAATTTTTGCCGGATTTGTAATGATCGTCCCGAATTTCCTGAATTTTTGCCTGATCACCATTGGATCGTCCCGAATTTGCCTGAATGTTTGCCTGATTTACATCGGAATGCTCACAGGCTCGGGTGGACGTGGTGGCTGCGTGTCGGCGGTTGCGGCACCGCCAGCCGGTAAAGTGATCTATGCATGAGCTAACCGTTACGGGTGTTGAGTAATTTCAGGCGAGTCGCAGGTCCGACTGCAGCTAGCTCGTCATGTCCTTTGTTGTGCGAGTTTTTCTCTTTCTTTGTTTTTGTTTTTTTGTTTTTGACTCGGCTCTGACGTCGTCGTCGTCGTCGCTGCCGAGCGACGCAGGACGTCGCGTCGTCATGGTCGTTCGTCTCTGAAAAAATTCCCTAAAATCCGTGCTCGGCCCGTAACGAAAGACCATGCTGCCGTACTAAGGAAGAACGCCGTATGAGCCTTCAAGCGTTGCCAAGTTTCCTTCGATAAAATCCGAATTCATTGAGAAAATTGTGAATATAAAGAGCCTTTTTATGTAGCATCATCAAAGGGGAATTTGTAAGAGCCTCCAGGAAAATTTAACAGAAGAACTTGGGATGTTCATTTATCCTTGCAAGGGTTTGTTCCTACAAAAATTATAAAAGATGTATTAATAAAATTCCGTTATTTTGACAAAATTCAAGGTAAATCTACGCGCCCACCTTAAAATTTTCAAAATTGTCAAAATTTTCTATTTATCTTGTTTTGTACTCTTTGTCGAGCAAATCATTGTAATCCCTAACAAGCATCCATTTCCTAAGTTGTTCATTTGAATTTTACCAGAGCTCATAAAAGTTGTTTTTTTAATGGTGCTACTTCAAGGGCTTCCCATCCCCGAGGAAATGAGCTATTTTAACAACCATGAATTCTGCCGTGCTAAGGAAAAACGCCGTATGAACCTTCAGGCGTTGCCAAATTTCCTTTGGTAAATCACCAACTTTTGGGAAAATTTGTTAATATATTTCCTCCAATTTTTCAGATAATTTTGTTTGCTATTTCAACATAAGTTCCTGAAAATTTCAAGGAAAATTATTCATAGCTAACCTCAAAAATTAACATTTTATCGAAGGAAATTTGGCAACTCTCGAATGTTCATACGACGTTTTTCCTTAGCACGGCAGAATTATACCCTCTTAGTTTGAACATTGTCCTGCGAAAAAATGCTCTGTTCTAAGGAGACCCCGAAGTTCTTTATCCAGAATCGGCTCTGTTGAATCCGTTTTGTTTTGTTGCCCTGCTCGAGTCGGCGGACCTTGAGCTTGGCGGCGCAACCACTAATTTGCCGGGTCCCGGGTCTGGAGGCCCCGTTCGTTGACTCCTAATCCTTGGCTGACGGACGAGATTAATTTTTCGCGGCGATGGCACCCAGCCCCAGCCCCGGTCTCCGGTCTCACCCCCAGTGGAAACGAGAGACAATTAACGAGGCCCCGAGACAATAGGAAAGCTCCAACACAAACAAACGGACGCACCGAGAGGACAGGGCCGCTCCCGGCTTCAAGTCGTGGAGAGAAGCGGCGCGCGGCCTCTGGGATGGGGCGATGGGGACCGGGCGACCGGGCCAGAGCGTAAAAATCTAAATTTACTCGAAATTTAAAATAAATTCCTCTCCATAATATTTACGCGGCTCCACAATTGAATGAAATTCATCAAGAGCGCCCCGACGCGACGGCCACCGGGTCGAGACGCGCCGCCCGGGTTGTCGATTCTTCCCGAAAATCCTGCTTTTTTCCGGGAAGTGGGGAGTTAGAGTGCCTAATCTGTCCGATTTAAAATTTACTGATTCTAAGGTACAGTTTTGCAACTTCTACTCCACCAGGGTGTCTACAAGTCCGAAATTTCCGGAAAGTCCGGAAATAGTACTGATTTTTTAAGGGCGGTTCGGAAGTATTGGACAAGTGCGGAAATTCCGGTAGAAGGTCCGGAATTTTCCATTTTTGTTGCAATTTGAGAGAGAAATTCAAAATGTCGAAATTTCTCGAATTTCGTCAAATGGAGGTACTGAAAAAGTACTGAATTTTGCCGATGAGGAGGTACTGAATTTCTCGGAAATTTACTGAAAAAGTACTGTAAAAGTGCTAACTTTTGGCCAGTCTATTTTAGTAGATACCCTGTCGATAGATTTTCAAAAACTTTTTTTTTATTTTTTTTATTCCTCAGTTTCCTCTGGTTTTGGAAGATAGGATTTTGGAATATTAAAAAACTACAAGTAGTGACCTCTGGATCAATAGGCAAGGATGGCGATTAGGTGTCGCAGAGCGCCCGAGCGCGCTGTAAAGCGACTGGAATGTATGTATGTAAAAAACTACAAGTATCTTGAGTATTTGAAAAATATTTAAAAAAATTTCACCCGCTTGGCGCGTCTCGACCCGGTGGCCTTCTAACTGATTTTTTCCTTCTCGAAGAGTAATCGGAGAAACCCTCCTCGTCCGTCGTTAAAGAAAAAGTTATGAAAAACAAGAACAATTTCTTGAAACCCCATCCAGTAGACTCTGAGGAAAGTATACCTGAAAGTTGAAAACGTTGTTCTCCATGATAAAAACGGGTTCAATTTTTGAATACACATAAAGATGGCGTAATTACTCAGGGTACAGTATAACATTACTGCGTGTGTCACAAAACTTTGCATAGCTGATAAAATAATGATCCGATTTTAAAAAACTTCGTCTTGAATTATAGCAGAGTATATGTAAATTTCCATTACCCATGCAGAAAACCTGACAATTCTTTTTCTCTTTTTTCACTAAAATCGACTCCTGCCCTTAAATAATGTGATGCACCTGAAAAGCTGGGGACTTAAGGTATCACTGAAAAAAAAAAAAAAAAAAAAAAAAAAAACCACATTTGATCTAGAGTCCAGACTCTTGAAAACATTGAAAGGAAAAAATACTCTTGATTCAATCGGATTTTTGCTTGAATCAAAACGAAATCCGCTTAAATTTAGAGGCTTGGTTCTTGATTTAAGCTAGATTCTGATTGAATCAAGAGTACTTTTTCTTGTCGATGTTTTCAAGAGTCTGGATTCTAGAGCCAATGTGTTTTTTTTTTCCCAGTGTGAAAAATAGTAAAAATTTAGACAAGTACATTTTCGCATTAAGAGGTTAATCCCACTAATTATAACGCGCTCTCGTCCGTGCCACGAAGCTCAATTGGTGTGGAAGTAACCCCTCGTCACATACTCGATCTTCCCGGGTCCCTTTGAAGTTTGAACTTGGAGCGGGCCGAAAACTTTGAACTTCGGCGTCAGCGCGCGCGGGACTTTGGCAGGCTGCCCGGCCGAGCCCCGCGGTCCCCGTCATTGACCCAGAGATCAATAAGATAGAGCGGAGACCTGTCCCTCAACCCCCCCCCTCCTCCCCCGCGTGGTTTGTGGGCGTTATTTGTTTCATCTTTCATCCGCGCGGTCGGTCGCTGCGGAGGCCGGATATGGACGACTAACCGTGTCGTCGGGCGCGCACCGGAACGCCAGCCAGCAGCCTCCCTCGGGACGCGCAGCGCGCAGCGTGGAGCGACTCTTTCGTCTGGATCTGGATCTGGGATCCGAGCGTTCCGCCGCACAGGGAGGAGGTCAGAGAGAGAGGCTGGATGTAATATGAGAACTTTGAAAGCTCAACGGTCGTGTAGGAATTAGATTCCAATGGGATTCACGAAAGCTCAATGGGGACCAATAGGTGGTTCATGGCATCCTATAGAAACCCATAGGGACCCAATAAGATCCTTAAAATTCCAATGGGGACGCAATGGGATCCATGAAATTCCAATTGGTCCCATTGAGAACCATCGCGAATTGCCAGTGGGGACCCGTTGGTCCGCACGGGATCCAATGGGAATTTCTCTGCGGGTTCCCAATTGAGCAATTATTGGAAAGGATATGACAAAACGATCTAATCTGCTAAAGTACGTGTGTTTAAATGGGAAATGCCGCCAGATGACGTCACTAGGTGGTGCATTTTCTCACTTTTAAATCTTTTTTTACACTATTTCCCATATAAAAAGAAATCACAAAAATACTGTAAAATCAGCTCATCAAGCACTTTCAGATGAAGCAATAAAAAAATTGCATGCAAATTCTCAAAGTTGCATGCCACAATTGCATTCATGCAATTGTGGCTCCACCGATTTTCTTGCTTAAGCACTCCTTTAAATTTACTAAGTGACGAAATCTGCACCATATTGTGATTTTTGTAGTAAAATATGTTATGTGTGAGCTGTCCCAATAACTCGTGCCTCTGTGCGCCGGGCCGGAGGCTGGAGGTGCGTTTTATGATCGGCGACGGCTCGAGCCGTGGTTTATGGGTTCGTCGCACTCGGCTGGTTTGCGGTTCGCCGAATCCATGGAGCTCCTTTTTCGACGACACTTATGCAATTGCACCGGTGGATTTAGGCACCTGAAACTTCGAAATCGGAAGACGAAAGTGAAAATCTTAAAAATTCATCGCAAACTTTGAGGATGAAAAATAGTTGCTTTTGCAACGCCCAAAGTGGATCCCTGATCCTACCTACGTTTGAACCTCTATTTAGCTTCGAATTTCGTGGCTACGTCATATTCGTCGCGATCTAGCGCGTGAATTCTGAATTTGCTAAATTTTTCGAATTTTGTCTCAATGATATTGAAACAGCACTGGATTTTTTGGGAAATCATAAATAAGTACCGATTTTTCCCCAGTCAGTTTTAGTAGATACTCTGGAATCAGACTCTTCTCAGCGTAGATACGCATACCTGTGCAATAAGCGAAATCAAACCCCCAGAGCCCAGACACTCTCCGAGACCAAAATTTGAGTCCTATTCTTCGAATCGACCAATGAAAGTTCCCCGAAATACACAACCCCTTAATACGATTGAATTCAGCCCATGAATTGCTGAACAGATAACACATCGCTCCTTTGAATAAGGCCCAGTGTAGTTTTAACAGAATGGATAATTTGCATGTAATGTTTTTAATGGTTCATCTAAAAGTGCTTAAATAGCTGATTTCACGGTATTTTTTATAATTTTTTTCTGATATGGGAAATAGTATGAGAGTAGATTTAAAAGTGAGAATATACACCGCCTAGTGACGTCATCTGGCGGGATTTCCTATTTAAACACATGTATTTTAGCAGACTAGATCATTTTGTCATATCCTCTCTAATAATTATTGTTCAATTCATGAACCAAGGGTATCCTCATGTCCAGTTCACTCAGTAGTTCCCGCTTAAACTCGAAATTCAGACACCTGCAAATTCTCTATTGCTACTCTTCAAAAAAATGCCAAGAAAACAGTTTCATTGGTTGGGACGAATCAGAAACTTCTCAGCGTAGGAAAAAACCTGAGTGAAAGACAATCTCATCCCCGCTGAGGAACTCCGAATGGGACTCTCCGAAGAGATCAATGGAAGTTTCCCGTAGCGCACAACCCCTCTCCCGCGGCGCTTCTTACTTCCACCCCCACGGGGAGGGGGATGGGGGTGCGTAAGCTCGTAGTAACGACGCCACCGCTGCGGCACTTGACCTGCTCGCGGTGGCGCGTGGCGTCGCGTATCGCTATTCGGCGTCGATTCAGCGTCTCGTAGCAACCCCCGACCCGATGTCTCCGCGCGGAATACTTTCCAACGAGTGACTCATCATTCGACGCGCGCCGCGTTGCCCCGTCAGACTTATTTTCAGCGGAGATAGATCTTTTTAGTGCTCCGTCGCGGGAAATTGGAATGCATCGATTTATTTCGATTTGTAGCATTGAAGAGGTTAGGTCTCTCTCTATTGTTTGGATTTAGTTCGATGGAATGGTATCCATCCATGGATGTATGTATCAGGATTACCACAGTCAAAGAATGCCGGGAAATGTCAGCATTGGCGGATCCAGCAAATTGGCAACATTGTTCTTTCTCCATTTAAACTTATGGAAATGTATCGAATCCTGGAGGGGCCGGGTGCTCCGATAAGAATCGATTATTTAACATAGGTTTATATGGAGAAAGAACAATAATGCCACTTTGCTGGATCCGCTTCTGAATGTCAGGGAATTTTGAAAAGTAGGGAAAACTTGGAAATGTCAGGGAAAGGGACGAAAATGTCAGGTAACATTGATAAGCACCTTTATTTGCTTTCTAGAATGGGTTTGACTTTCGAACAACAAATTTTTCCCAAAAACTATCTCTAATTATGTCTTTTTGACCATCTGGCATATCTTTAATCGTCAGGGAATTTCACCAAAATGTCTCAGGGAAATCAGGGAAATGTCAGGGAATTTCATTCTCTAGATTTGGTGGCAACCGTGATGTATGTAATTTACCGCTCTGTCCATGGCTCATTACGAATATTGGCATTACAACGCTCGTAACGTCTTCATCGATTAAGTGGTCCATTATGTCAATTTTGGACCCGATAAATTAATACGGTAACGTCCATGCCGCGTCACTGCGCCTAGTCGAAGCAGTGTCATCCAGCGAGGATGTAGTAATGCGCCTCTGCAATTGCATAACCGAACCATCGCACAGTGGAATGAGCCGCTGAGAGATTTCGGACCTGAAATTTTTTAATCTCACCAATTTTTTTTTTCTTTTTCGTGTTTTAGATTCAACAGGGTGTCTACCGGTCCCCATAAGTCCCCAATGTCCCCGATATCCCCGAAAGTCCTCAATTTTCTTGCTTGGATCCCCAAAAAGTGACAAAAATCGTCCTAAACACCGGCATTTTCAAATATTCAAATGTTCGTATAACCAGGAATAAAAAAACTGATGTATTGCTTGGTTTTCCCTATGTTTTCATCGGTTCAATATGACTTGTAAAATCAGTCGTATAAAATACGCCTGCCTTTTAACGCTCTAACTAGCTCCCCTTCTCTTATTATTTCGGGAGAAAAAGTAACCGATTTTCTTGGATAAAACTCCCTCAAAATTCCCCGAAAGTCCCCAATTTTGGTTTTTCATAACCGGTAGACACCCCGTTCAAAGTAGTGTTTTTTGAAGGAAATTCTACGAGAAACCCCCTCGAACTATTTTTAAACTTTTACAACATGTATTACCGAAAACGTAAGCATTTAAAGTTTCTACCTCATGTCCTAGAGTACCTATATTGAGAGAGCATGGCCACTGGGCCCCATGGAGAGGCTTAGGACCCAAAAATGGCGGTGCTTTGTTTTGGTTTTTGTGGATAGGAGGGGGGTCATTGCCAACTTTTGACGGTTATCACCAACCGCATTTGCTGCCAACCCTCCTACATCTAAGATAATTTTTCTCAAACATTACACACGATTAGCCTTAAAAATATGTAAAAGTCGCAATAGTGCATTTGGGTAAATTTCTCGTTACGATAAGCAAAGAAAACTACATTTTGAGTCATGTTGCATTACATTAATTTATGGCGTCCGCCATTTTTGGGTCCTATGGGCTCCATTCAGCCTAAGATGGCTGAGCCAATCAGAGGTGGTAACACCAGTGGCCATACTCTCTCAATATAGTTACTCCATCATGTCCGATCGCCTCGCTCCACTGTGCGGCGTCCACACCCGCTCAGGTGTTGGACATTCTTCTGCCAAAAGCGCGGAGAGCGTGGGCGAAAATTAATTTCTCCCGCTCCGAGGGCAGAAGCGGAGCGCCACCCGAACTGCAAAGAGTTGCGAAGAACTTATTAGCCGCTCGTCAAATTCGGCCGTAAATATTTATGGCGCTCGGACAGCGCCAGTCTTAAAAACGCCTCTTCGAAGCGTGTCCAGTCCAGCGCAAGTTCATTGGTTTTAGAGCCTGTCGCGGCTCGTGGGCCGGTATGTCTCACTCGCCAGCGGTGGGTCTTGCAGACGTCCGATTCGGTTTTCGGATCATTTCTAGTTGCTCATGATTGCAACTCACTAGGAGCGGCTCAAGGTGATTTTGGAGCCTCCACTGAAGAAAAAAGTTGCCCGAAAAAATCGGACATGGTTCCTCCTGGCCTAGTTATTTGTTAGTGTCACTAGTGAAATTATTTTCAACTGAAAAGGAATGATTTTCAACTGAAAAGAAATGATTTTCCTCTAAAAGATAAAATTTTCAAGAGAAAAGAAATGATTTTCCTCTGAAAATATAAAATTTTCAATAGAAAAGAAAATTTTTTCCAAAGGATAAAAGAAAAAGTTTTCAATAGAGAAGAAGAAGTTTCAGCAGAAACCTGCCTGGATTCCATCCCTATGTGGATGTATTTATGCTAAAAGGAACTATGTCACACGCAATCACTATTATATGCACATAGTTCCTTTTAGCATACATACGTCCATATGGACATCGGTTTGTAGTTTCATGCTCATCCCGACATTCATCAGCTGTCATCAGGTGAAATTTCCTTTAGTTTACGCTCAACAAGTTGCCCATCAATCAATCAATCATCGATCAGTGATAAGTAGCGTCTATCTCCGAATTCAACATTTGCACATTGCTTGGATTGTCATTTCGGGGTCTCTAATATACATAGGTTGTCCCAAAAGTACTGCACGTTTTTTTTTTTTTGGACGAACGGTAGCAGATATCAAAATGCGGTTTGTGTAGTCTTAAAGACAGAGCAATTACCGATAAAACAACACAAATCCGAGCTCTCTAAGTCAAAAAATGACCAAGTTACAGGGTTTTGAAAATGGCTTCCAGAGGGGACCCCTACGGAAATTTTAGCTTCTTTTCCGGGAAAAAAACAAAGAGTTGATTGTTTTTTTTTTTTTAGACGAACGGTAGCAGATATCAAAATGCGGTTTAAGTAATCTTAAAGACCGGCCAATTACCGATAAAACAAGACAAATCCAAGCTCTCTAAGTCAAAAAATGACCAAGTTACAGTGTTTTGAAAATGACTTGTAGAGGTGACCACTCCAGGATTTTTAGCTTCTTTTCCGGAAAAAACAAAGATTTGATTAATCAAAAATTCTACAGAGAAATCATCGCGATCGAATGAAGTTGGCAACATGATATCAGCCCGGACCTTGCACCCTGCGATTTTTGGTTATTCCCTACGCTGAAAAAGGACTTAAGAGGCAGGAAATTGAACTCCATCAACGAGATAAAAAGAGCTGTTGAAACTTTCTTGAAGAACATCAGGCAAGAGGAAAAAACATGTTTGAAGAAGTGGGATGAACGGTTGCGGCGCTGTGTGGCAAGCGATGGAAGGTATTTTGAGAAGGAAACCAGTGTCCAGTCGTCAAGTGAAGAGGATTGAATGCCAGTAATCTTGGTAAGATTGTGTAAAAATTGATTTAATAAAACCAATTGATCTTGAATCTTTAAATCTTTGTTTTTTTTTCCCCAGAAAAGAAGCTAAAATTTCCGTAGGGGTCCCCTCTGGAAGCCATTTTCAAAACCCTGTAACTTGGTCATTTTTTGACTTACAGAGCTCCGATTTGTGTTGTTTTATCGGTAATTGCTCTGTCTTTAAGACTACACAAACCGCATTTTGATATCTGCCACCGTTCGTCCAAGATAAAAAAACGTGCAGTACTTTTGGGACAACCTATGTATATTTCGTTTGTGCCTCCGGTGAATTTTCTGTCCGAGACGTCGTGGTTCCCACGCGGAGGCGGAAGCCAGGAAACGGTGGCCGAAATCGCGAATGAAAAGGAAAGTGGACGGGAAAAGGGGGACAGTGAGGGGGGGGGGGGGGGGTCCTGAGGTAGCGAGCGCGGCTGCGGCGTTTGTTTGCATTATTCGGGAAGATGTTACGTCACGGAGTCACGGACCGCGATCCCAATTGCAGATCCCCGATCGCGGAAAGCGACTCGACGTTTAACAGTGACAAGCATCCTCCGTTCCCCGTTGCCAAATGAGCGCGATTCCCGGGGTTATGTCCATTTTTATGGGTCCATGTTTTAACCAAGATTGCCACTGTCAAGGTAAACCGGGAAATGTTAGGGAATTTTAAAAAGTCATGGAAAACCTAGAATTGTCAGGGACATTGTCGAAAATAACAGGGAAAAATTGTCAAGCCACCTTTAATTGCTTTCTAGACTAGGTTTGACGTTTCAAACAATAGATTTTGCGTGAAAACTATTTGAAATTATATCTTTTCAACCATCTGAAACAAGTTCACTAATTCAGCGAGGGAAATCCTTCCCGCCTGCGAATAGAACAGCATCCGCGTGTTCTCTCCTCCAAGCAACTGATGCAACTATTCGGCCTCTGAAGCCACGCTAGGAAGTATCTTTCCCCAATGAAGGCGTTTCTGATGCGTCGTGAATCCTCTTCCGAGCTCATTTCGTATCACCAGGTATTCTGCGTGCTGCCACTTTTGGTTTCTAATTAATGCAATTATTCGGCCTCTGAAGCCGTGCTAGGAAGTATCTTTTCCCGATGAAGGCGTTTCTGATGCGTCGTCATTATTCATCGAAGAATGATCACAAGCTCCCGGAATATTTGCTAATCTGCAGGCTGGATACTGGGTCTTTACATGATGCAACTATTCGGCCTCTGAAGCTACGCTAGGTAGTATCTTTTCCCGATGAAGGCGTTTCTTATGCGTCGTCATTATTCATCGAAGAATGATCACAAGCTCCCAAAATCCTCTCTAATCTGCGGGCTGATATTGGGTCTTTACATGCTGCAACTATTCGGCCTCTGAAGCCACGCTAGGTTGTATCTTCTCCCAATGAAGGCGTTTCTAATGAGCATTCAACGATGGATCTCAAGCAACCGCGTTACGCTCTAATCTGCGCGCAGTTTAAGTCTGATAACAGCGCCAAACGAGCAACGAGCGAAGCATTGTCGGTGCAAACAAGCCGACGTCGCGTCGCTACGACGAGAACGACGACGACGACGCTTAGCGACGCAAATAAGACGTCGACTCGTCGAGCGGCTGCTATGACTGTCGTGCATTGTCTCGGCGCTTCTTCACCTTCACTTTCAATCATTTTCCTCTGCCGCGGCACTCGAGCGGGTAATTTGCCAGGCGCTTTCTTTAAAGTCACTCCCTCACGTCCCAACCAGCTCCCAGATTCTTGATCACTCGATCCACACGTCGAATTTTCCTCGCATCACCTCGTCTACCCTTCGCGTTGCTAAATCCAGCGGGAACCGTGTTAATTTTAAATGTATTCCTCCTATTTCCGCCCTATTTTTTAGGTCGTGGGTTCACAAGGAGTGTGAAAGTGTTTATTTAAGCAAGTACAAACACTGAAAAAAAACACATTGGATCTAGAGTCCAGATCTTGAAAATATTGACAAGAAAAAATACTCTTGATTCAATCGGATTTTTGCTCGAGTCAAAACGAAATCCGCTTAAATTAATAGGCTTGGTTCTTGATTTAAGCTAGATTCTGATTGAATCAAGAGTGTTTTTTCTTGTCGATGTTTTTAAGAGTCTGGACTCTAGATACAATGTGTTTTTTTTTCCCCCCAATGTACGTATATAGATTTTATATGCCGGGCACGGTACCTCAAAGGGTTCGAAATGCTCTTTCTTATGGTTTGATTTCAGCAGAGTGTGTACTAATCCAGAAAGTCTGGAAGTAGCGCAGATTTATTTAGAGTGTCCCGGAAGCACTGAAAAAGTCCGGAAATTCCGCACATAGGTCCGTAATTTTTCGTTTTACGCCACGCGTGCTTTTTAAGACATCCTAGAAATTCTGCGATCCCTTTCGCATTAATTCTTAATTCAGTATTTGCCCGTTAAATCGCGATTTCGCAACCAATTTAACGTAATTTTGCAATTAGGAACTAATATTTTTCGCTCATTCGTAAGCACACTTATATGCACAGGGGAACTGATGGTAGATATGTTGTTTCTAAAATGAGCCAGAAATTGTTGGCCCTAATTGCAAAATGCAGTCCAATTGATGTTCAGACCAAGAATGAGCTTCCGATTATGTTGCCACGTTGTTTTGGACCAATTGGACCAATTGGACCAATTGCACCAATTGCACCAATTTATGTGCGAATTGAATTCGCACAAAAATTTAAAATTGTCGAACATTTTCAAATTTAAATACCGTAAGGCACTAAAAAAGTACTGAATTTTTCTGTTCAGTAGGCACTGACTTTTCTGGGAAATGACTGAACAAACGCCGCAGAAGAACTGATTTTTTTGTCAGCCACTTCAAGTAGACACCCGGTTGGCGTAAATTCCGTAACCAATAATTGAATTTTGAATTTTTCCGGACGGAGGTCCTCATTACCGTTTGAAATTCTTAGGCGTTTATGACAGCGAGGCGGAACTGGTGATGGCGGCTGTGGCGGTGGTGGGTGAAAGCCAAAGCGGCGCGGCGCGAAACAGCGAAGCGATCACGTGGTATCGATTCCCAGTGTTACAATTACCCCGTCGCTTACTCACGATTCTCATTAATGCACTCCGTACCCCCCCTACCGCGCCACGTCATAGCCGCCACCCCCCCCCCCCCCCCCCCGGGCCGAACGACCCCACCACTCGTCTAGTGCGCGTCTAGTGTGTTTACACGGCAGGCCATTCAATAATGTCGCCACTCGCCAGTCAACTTCCGTTTCCTATTACTTTTCCACCCTCCCATCCCCGTCTGGGCCGGTGTTCGTGAATCATTCAGGTGTTGTGCGCGTTGGATGGGTTGTTGAGTTTTACAACAGGCTGATGGAATTTTTGATTGTGTTAAGAGCTACGAGCAAAGACAATGTAAAGGTCTCGATACACGATCAAATTCCCTAACCAATTACCATCAAAGCGTCGGGAGTCATCAGTCTTAAAATCATTAATTTGCTTGATTTTAAATTGAGAACTCGGCAGAAATGTTTTCTGTGGCAAGAAATGATGAATTGTGACACTCCATTCTGATCAAAGTTTGACGGCCCGTCCAATTTTGATCAAGGAGGACTCTTGCATGGTGACCATCAGTCATCAAGTGGTCTACTTGGATCAAAATTGGTTCAGAATTTGATCTAGTATCCAGACTTTAATTTCGGTGTAAAATTTAATTTCGGAAGTTAGAGTTGCTCAGTTCCGATTGATGACAAGTGATGACCGGTATGTGCAGATGCATATCTCTCGACGAAACAGTTTACTATTTACAGATGCGAGACTTGCGATATTTTCATACGTGAGTTGAACAATTGGTTTTTCAATCCTAACTTAAATCGCAAAAAAACCCAGCAAAGTACTCACCCCGAAATCCATCAGTTATCATTCGGCGAATTTTATGTGCCACATATTGCTCATCGCAGGATGAAAAGCAGTCTTTACCTCCCAACTTACACCCAATCAAGCCGTTTTTGCCTCACGACCAAATTCTGATTTACCTCATTGATTAAAAACGTTAAAAATCATGACAAAGTACCTGATTTAAAGGCAAAATGGTGCGATTCACTCAACCTTTTCAGTGACGAGGAAGGAAGGGGGGAAAAAGAAGATAAAGGAAGGGAGGGAGGGAACAGGAGAAAGAATAAAGTCATCATTTCAGTATTAATTTTTGAATTGTCTTGCGAGTCGAGATTTGCCTCACTTTTGTCGCGATCCGCACGAATCTCAAGATCGAGCATTTTTCGTACCTTTGGAGTGTTTTGCAAACATTTTTGATATGAAGAACGCTTAAGCCAAACCCCTAAAAAGAACATCGCTAAGCCAAACCAATTTTGGTCAATGGCATTTAAATTGCCACAGTCAGGGAATACGGGGAAATGTGAAGGAATTTTAAGATGTCAAGGAAAACCGGGGAATCTCAGGGAAATGGACGAAAATTTCATGGAACATTTATGAAATCTCCTTTATTTGCGCTCGAAAATGGGCTTGAGGTTTCGAACTACAAATTCTGCCTGAAAACTATTTTCAATTATGTCTTCTTAACCATTTGTCGTATCTTCGATTGTCAGGGAATTTCACCAAAATGCGTCACGGAAATCAGGGAAATGCCAGGAAATTTCATTTTCCAAATTCTGTGGCAACCCTGCAAAACGCGACGGAATTTCCACCATTTAACGGCGAACCTTTCTGAGTTTTTTTCTGCAGAGCACAACTTTTCAGCTCTTCGCTGCGCAATTCCATCGTCCACGTCACTTTTCGCCCACGGATCTCAGCCCCGAGCTGTCAATCCTTCACTTGGATCGGGAATCCGCCGAGAACGGAGTCAATTGGACACTTGGCGGTCTTCATCCATTTTGATCACTTGGCTGTTTTCGTGCCGGGTCGACTCGCGAACCAACACGCGGCGCTGCTCGACAGGGCCCACGTGTCGCCAACGTACCCCGGAAGTGCTCCTAATCGCGGCAGTGAGGTTGATGTCGTTCCGTGGAAAACGTTTTGTCGGGAAATAGCGGAACTCCAATCGGCTCATCCAAATCGGCACGAAAGGGCCCAGCCGCCGCCTTCCCGGCGAGATGCCTCGTGATAACAGAAAAGGCAGCTCTGTTGCCAAGTTTTCGGAGGAATGTATAATATTATCTCCTCTTGGAGATATATAATATCATTGAAAATTGCCGCACTTAACTTTTTACAAGTGGATTGCATTTAGCAAAAAGGAACCAGTGCTATTACAGTGTTGTAAAAATGTTGCTTCTTCATAATTATTTAAAAAAAATCTTCGAGACTAGCTAATAATTTTGGTTTCCTATTAAAAATGTCATGGATGTCATGTTTAAATTTGTCATGTTTATGTGTTAAATGGATTTTAAGGAAAAGAACTGTCTAAATGTTAATATTGTGGATGTATTTCGTTTTTTTAAAAGAAAATGAGAAGTAGCACCATCTTGAAAACACTGTAATCGCGTTGGTTCCTTTTTGCTAAATACGATCCAAGTGTTTCATGTCGAGGCACGCAGAAAATTCTAAATACAAATGAGGAGCTTGGAGGACAAGGCGTATAAGTGCAGTTGTTGCTATTTCGAGAAATACGTGTTAAAAGTTTCGAAATTACATGGATCCTCATTGAGGAAAGAAAGTTCAATCTGACTTTTCGATGCTTAAAAATTGGAATTCGGGAGCTAACATTGCGCAGATTATGCATTCAGACCAGTTTCACATAGGATCATTAATATCTCAATTTTTTTTAAAAAAAAAAAAACTTTACTTATGCGTCTTGTCCTCCAAGGCCCTCAAATATGCTTTAAAATTAACTAAAAAATGCAAATCAGCAAGGAAGATTCTCAAACATTGCAGTCAAGAAACGTCCCACCTGCACCCCAGCGCTTCAGTTAAAAGTGTGTAGTATAAAGGAAATGAACATTATCAACGAAGCCCACCAAAAACAAAACTGACAAATAAATAAAAATAAATGAACAAAATTGCTTTCAATTCAGACTATTTAGTATCAAACAATCAGAAAAGTAATAAATTGTGTTTTTCACTCGCTAAAATATATAGCATCGTCTCGGAAGAATGCGAGCCACGCAATATCTGCGCAAGGCTGAGTGATACACACAACACTACAACTATTTGAACTCGTAGGAGCGCATACTGCCTACCCGCTTACTTGAAGGCGAACTGGATTTCTATTTTGCAGTCCTTTGAATCAGAGTGTCTTGGGTAACAGCACCGTGATCACCACTCGTCGGAAAACTAGAGATTGAAACTTCACACGGAATATCATCGTTCGTTGATAACTTTTACTACTATTCCTAGTAGTTTTAAAAGAATATAAGTTTCTCCGTCATAAGTTGTTTAAAATGACAACAATTCTGGCAGTGATAACCATGGTGGAAGAGAGTTTAATATAACTGAGAAGATGAAATGATCTAATATGGGCTTCCGATCAATGGGTAGATCTTAATTACATGGAACACTCTTCTACCCTGGTTATCGATTTAAGCACTTTAAGCAAAACTTTTGTCGCAGAAACTGTTATTCTCTAAGTATTATAAAAAAAATTAGTAATGATTAATAAGGCATAATGATATCCGCATGAACTTTCAATTTCTATCGATAAATGCTTTCCGATGGGTGGAGATCTCGGTATCGTTACCGAGGACATCCGGACACACTATTTTAAAGGACTACATAACCGAAATCTATTCCGCCTTCAATTAAGCGGGTAGGCAGCATGCGCTCCATCAAGTCTGTATAGTGGTATCACTCAGCCTGGCACACGAAATGTACTTTCTAGTGCATTTCTAGTACATATTTACCTCCTCTAGAGTACCTCCCCTCCTGTTGACAAATCAGGAGTATTCTTTTTTTTTCAGGGAAATGGCAGGGAACTCTTTTTCCCGCCCGTCAGGGAATTCTAAACCATTCCTTGGTTATTTTGACCCTTTGGGTCAGGGAAATGTCAGGGAATTATTTTTTCTGCCCGTCGGGGAATTCTAAATCATTCCTTGGTTATTTTGGCCGTTTGTGTCAGGGAAATCAGGGAAATGCCAGGGAATTATTTTTTCCGCCCGTCAGGGAATTCTAAATCATTCCCTGGTTTTTTGGCCGTTTGTCCGGGAAATCAGGGAAATGTCAGGGACTTTTTTTTGTTGGAAAATTGCTACCCTGCATGGTAACCGGGCGGAATCGTAGCTGTGGTTCGAGCCGGCAAAGCCGAATCGGCGCGTGACGTGTTTAATTGAAAATTCCTCGCGATCGGTGAATCCGAGCCCGGCGGGCGGCGGGAGCATTCCTTTCGCCTTTCCGCCCTCTCCGGTCACCGTGCCAAAGTTACGGCCGCGGCCTTGACTTTGAGCAAAGCTCGCGATGGAACCCGTCACGGAACCGGAGAAATGAATTCATTGCCTGCAGCTACCGGTCTCCAGGGCTTCGGCAACTTTTAATTTCGGCACTCGCGACACGTTGCCAAATATGGCGAAGGAACGCCCGGCGGACGTTATTTTCTATTCCCTGTTTCTCGTCGACTTGACCATGCCGTTGACGTCAGCGCACGAGTTGCTAAACTACTGCTGTTTTAATGTCGTAATCGCAATTTTATAGCGGATCCGGAAGGCGTTTTGTCAGCTGCTTTAAATCACTGCAATTCCGTAGGGGTTGTTTCTTGTTACCCCGCCGCGAATTGTGTCAGTAAATTGGACTTCATATTCCTGCTAGGAGCCACCATCTTAGGTCCATTCATGAAGGTGCATATCTGCATAGAGAACTAGAAGCATATATGCGTTTTTGTTGAAACGAGCCAGAAATATTGATTCCTTTGGGCTTCAATCATCGTCGTTCTTTAAACAGCGTATTTCTGCACCAAGTTTCACCAACTTTCACAAGTACCAAGGCTTACTTTTTGACTAAGAAATTTTCAAAGAGGTCCTTGATACAGCATCGTGATAAGGAATTTTTTAACATAGTCAGAGAAATTCAACAATATAACTTTTGAAATAAGTACTTGCGAGGCATTAAAATGGTTTGCCTCAATAAAAAATCGAAATTACAACAAAAAAATCCCAGGTTTGTAAACCTAGAGGTAGGTTTATACCTGTACCTCCAGTTTGTGTCTTGTTTTGTAAGTCTATTATATTTTTCTAACATGTAACTTGACAATGTATCTGTAAGTAATGCTCTGATGTTGAGACTGAGTCCTGAAATGCATCAGCACTTGAAAAATAAAATTGGGAAAAAAATTATGCGTCTTTGGCTCACGTTTTTCTCACTCAGGTTTATACTACTTTAAACTTCCGCAGAATCATGGAATTTATACTTGCGTTCTTATTACTTTTTGCAGTGACAGACCAATTTTATCCCTCGTAATAACCTCCTTCTGTCCTTTCCTCCTATCTCCATAAGTCATTCTGTTGAAATTTACTTGAGATTCTTTAAAATTATTGTCCTTTTATTGTGCTATTTTAAGGATCCCCTCACACCTCCCCCAACCATAATATTAACCATATAGATCATCCTAAGCAAAGGAGCTGTTAAAGTGACGACTATGAATACGATCCTTACTATCGCAAAATGCAGCCCAATTTGAGGTTCATGCACCACGATGTGGGGAATTGAAGTAATCGCATGCGTGATAATTTGCCTTCACCGTGATCCACGATCCTGATTATGCGATTCGCGGTTGACGAGACCGCCTTCGCAGTTCTGCCGTGCTGAGGAAAAACGCCGTATGAACTTTCAGAAGTTGCCAAATTCCCCCGGATAAAACGTTTATTTTTGAAGAAAATTATGCATTTTATTCTTTGAAATTTTCAGACGTTTTAGATAAAATTGCGAACAAAATTGAAGAAAAATATCCACAATTTTCCTAGTAAATCGGGGTTTTATCGAAGGAAATATGGCAACGTCTGAAGGCTCGTGCGGCGTTCTTCCTCAGCACGGCGGAGTTGAAGAGGTCGTCGCTTGGGGCTCGGGGGGTGGAGGCAGGGGTTGAACCGCAAAACATGGCAGATTAACCCTTATGCAGTGCATGCCCGCTAACTCCCCCTCCCCCTCCCCCCTCCCCCCGCGCGTCCCTCCCGGAGGGTCTCGTGACACGGGGCCCTCCAACTGTCCCGAGCGAGTAAGTGTTTCGCATACACTTGAAATCCCCCCCTCTCCCCCCCCCCCCCGGAGTTTTGCGCCTGACGGTAGTTCCGCCTGGAGTGGTGTTGTTAGTGGCGTGTATGACGGTCGGTCTCGTGATTTCCTCCAATAGATTCATATTACGTTACTGCCCTGTTGAGGAAAAGCACAGTATCAAATAAGATTGACTCCAATGTTCTTTTACGGTGTTTCATTGATCGGGCCCATGTTTTTCACCCCCTAATACTTCAATTGGACATATTCATGCCAAAAGGAACTATGTTACACGCAAACCCTATGCACATAGTTCCTTTCAGCATAAATATTTAATGTCATTTTTAGTAGTAAAAGAATATAAAGATAAAGTAAAATTTGATACCACTGTAAAATTAATAACGTGAAGTAAGCTGTTTAAACATTACGAACACAACCTTCAACAGGAACTCGATGCTTTGTTTTTGCACGAAAAACTGAGAGGATGAGCATCAAGGCCAAAAAATTTTCGAGAACGGTCCGAGAACTTCCTGAAGGTAGATCTCGAGGACGTGAACAAAAATTGTAAGGAACAACACTTTTGCCCACTGAAAAAAAATTCTCGGCGTTTTTACCAAGGTCCGTTGGTACCTTTACCATCTCACTTTTTTTACCAATTATTGGTAATTTTACGAAGACAGACTGGTAAGCTTACCTAAAAACCGGTATTTTTACTGTTTTTTTCAGGTAAGAATACTACTTTTATTGGTAATCAATTCCTGGTAACTTTGCCATTTTATCTCGGTAATTCTACCACAGTCGATAAAAAATATTGGCGTTTTTACCGGGGATCAGTAAAATTACCGAGGAAGTTAATAATTTTACCGAGATTTCTCGGCAAAATTACCAATTCCATAAATGGTACTTTTACCAAGAAAATACTGGGATCAAATAGAACCCTGAATTCTTGGTAATTTTACCCTTTTCTTGGTAAATACACCGAGATTTTTTTTTCAGCGCGCTGATATCCGCCGACGGACCGCACAAATATTAGAAAACGAAAAGGATTTTCTCTCGTTAAAATGACGCGGCTGGTTGAGCCAATGATAATAAGCGAGTCTTCAACTTTCATTTTCAATTAAGGACGTCTTCAAAACGCTGGCGAAAAGTAGCGAAAAAAAAAACCGACGAGGAAACACGGCGCGTTCCAGTGGCGTGGCGTGAATTGCGATATATCGATTGTTATGCCATTTAAACCCATGGTAAAGGGTCGATTAGTAAGGCGTTCGCTGCGAACACCCTGTTTATCGATTCTTTTCCATAGGTTTAAATGGCCGATCAATCGATATATCGCAAAGCATGCCACGCCACTGGCGCGTTCCGATGATGAAGTACTTTGTTTCGGGGGGGGGGGGGGGGGGGGGGGCAGTGAACGAGCGATCAAGCAAAAAATATCCGAAAAACGAGCCGAGTAAACGGGGTGTCGGTGTTTTTAGCAGCTTGGCGCGCCTGTAGTTGAGTTTGAGGCTTTAAAAATACTTAGAGACAAAGAGTCGCTGTACTGTCAAAATTTAAGTTTAAAGTAGTGAAAGTACACCGATTTTTGGTTCTTATTTAATGGTTGATGTGTGTCACTCAACGAGAACCATAATCAGCCTTGCGTGGAGTTGTAAAACCGGCGTGACTTACCAGTACATCAAATTCCGTCTTTGTCGTGATAGACTATTTGAAGTGGAAAGTTCAAAAAGACGCGATTTTTTAAGAGATTGTGAAGATAGGAATGAATTTCAGACCTTTTCAATGCGTGACTCGTGGTTTGGACAGATTGCAATGGAAAAATCACGTATCTCACAAAATCGCACAGAAGAACCGATAAAAAAAGGTTTGCAGCTTTATTCCTTTATGCCTCAATGTTCAGGACGGGGTTTGAGGAATTTTTTCATGTTCAAAATAATTTTTTTTTCTTTGAATTTTTTACAAAAGGAAATATACAACTAGCTGAATTCAACGCTACTACCGACTCGTTTTCATCCAAAATCCAACTGATTGCGTTCCAGCGGGCTGATCGTTGAAATTGATAGATAAAGCTATAGACGAAGAAGACAAAAGGAATATGGAGGGATCCTATTGGTGGAAGCGGGTAGTTGCAATAGACAAAGAAGGTAGATAATAGACTAACTGACGGCAACCCACGAGAAACCCTAGTCAGTCCATCATTTTCTCCCTTAGTCTACCATTTCAACCAATAGGAAAGCTCCCTACTCCCTATACGTCTTTTTTGTCGATCGCTTTTTCTATCAGCTTCAGCTATAAGCTCGTCATTTTTGTTAGATTTCTTTTCCACTCCGTCAGAGGTTTAGAACGTGCCTATTTCATGTCATTTTCAGAGAGTAAATCATACGTACGTACTCAAAATAATTTTAAGTCCCATAATCAAACGACCCATTTCCAGACGCTGACCGTTTGCACATACACACGCTTTCGCGTGTTACATCCATTAATTACACTTCACGACTGTGCTACCGAGCTAAGCTAAAACGCCGTATCAACATTCGAGAGTTGCCGAATTTCCTTCTTTAAATGTTCATTTTTTTTGGAAAGTTATGAATATTTTCTCCTGAAATTTTCACGACTTTTTTTCAGTGGAATTGCGAGCAAAATTATCTGAAAAATCGGAGGAAAAATACTCATACGTTTACCAGAAAATTCGTGTTTTATCAAAGGCAATTCGGCAACGCCTGAAGGTTCTTACGGCGTTCTTCGTTGAAAGGACAGTGTGAGAGAGGAGATAATCTCCCGTTTTGAGCATGGACTGAGCATCGTGATCGATGGACAGTCCCCGCGTTGACTTCTGCTGTTTACTGAGCATGAAGCTGAAGCGCTGAAATTAGCGTACAGCGCCGGTTTTCAGCCTCTGCCCCCCAGACCGCATTTCGGTCGGAAACAAAAATTATCACAAAATTGACCAAAGAGCCTCTAAATGAATGAATCAAGCTACTCAAAAACACGAATCAGATTTTGCGCAGTCCTTAAGATCAACCAAAAACATAACTTTAAATGCTGTTTTTTACAAGTACCTTTTTCGACCACAGGCCCTTTTCCCGGCAATCGCCTGGATTTCGCAACATTAATGACAAAAAATTAAGTAAGAGCACGTCCAGAGTGAATATCGCAAATACCTTAAGTGTTTCTCGGTCAAACTTTAAGTACAAATACCTAACGTGGCGTTATGCTCAGAAATTCTTGAAGACATGTTCTAAAATCCAGAAATTATCAATTTAGCAATCAACTATTGCAACTTTTCATTAAAGTGAAGAAGAACTTAAAATTATTCATATTTGAACTTTCAACACGAGGCCTGTACTTAAGGGTGAAGAAGGCAATGTTCGTTCACGCTCAATAAAGAGCAGTGACGGTCAAAGTTCCATGAAGATAACCTTTCTTAAAGTAGAGAGAGGAATTCTGGGCTTGAGACAACGGGTTCATGCTAACGTTCATTTCATCTCAGCGAGGAAATGTATCATTTTACGCATGAGTAGTTCGGACTTAATGTGTTATTTTGTCTCCGTCCGTCCATTTATCTTTTCATCTTTGTCTTCAGAGTGAGACTTCGGTATTAATTTATTTTTTGACCGACTTCTTCCTCCAGCTATTGCAGCTTCCGGCCGTCCGGCCCAGACTTCAATTGGATTAACCAATTTGTTTACTCGTCACCCATGAAGACCTCTCCTTCCAAAACATGAACATGTAGCTCTCCCATCATGGTCCTTGACAGCATCTCATCACTCAACGCGGAATCTTCTGACGAGACAAAGAATATGCCAAAGTCGCGTAACGTAACGTAACGTAACGTAACGTAACGTAACGTAAAAGTGACGCAACAGCGTGAAGTTAATAGTCTATGTACAGAACTCGAAATCGCTGTATTACCGAATGCGTGAGAAATCCGATGATGCTACTGGTTTTGTCCTACTCTGGAAAGAAAAGTCTCACACTGCCGTTCTAAGGAAAAACGCCGTATGGACAATCGAGAGTTGCCGAATTTCCTTTGATAAAATGTTTATTTTGGAGGAAAGTTATGAATATTTTTCCTCTAAAATTTCAGGAACTTTAGAATAAAATACGAACAAAATTCTTTGAAAAATTGAAACAAAAATATTCATACGTCTACCAGGGAATTTAAGTTTTATCAAAGAAAATTTGGCAACGCTTGAAGGTTCATACGCCGTGTTCCCTGAGCACAGCAGCATAGATCCAGAGTCCAGACTCTTGAAAAAATTGTCAAGAAAAAATACTCTCGATTCAATCGGATTTTCGCTCGAATCAGAAGGAAATCCGCTTACACTAAGAGGCTTGGCTCTCGATTCAAGTAAAAATCCGATTGAATCAAGAGCATTTTTCTTGTTAATTTTTTTAAGAGTATGGACTCCGGATCCAAGAGACTTATTTTTCCAGCGATGGAGCTGCAAGTAGAAAGTCCTCAAATTCAAAGCTATACTGACCGTTTACTTTTTTAGGTGGCTCATCTTTTAATAGGTTATTTTTAAGGTAATTTTTAAGCCCTGGATAGACGATCAAATTTCCGAACCAATCCCGATCAAATTAGCATCAAAGTGTCGGGAGTCATCAGTCTTAAACTCATTAATTTGCTTCGTTTTAAAATGAAAACTTGGCAGAAATGTTTACTGTGGCAGGAAATGATGAATGGTGGCACTCCGCTCTGATCTTACTTTGAACAAAAAAGTGCGGCCCGTCAAAATTTGATGGTAGATGGTGACCACCAGTCATCTGCATGTCTAGTTTGATCGGAATTGGTTCGGAATTTGATTGTCTATCCAGGGCTTTAGGTCAATTTCATGATCCAATCGAACGGAATCTCGTAAAGGCCGATGAAACAACGTAATGTCCGCGCCTCGGGAGATCTCAATGTCTCAATCGGCATCCGCCCTGATCGGAAGGAGGCCATAAATCTCTTACCGCCAGAAACCGATAAACTCTCGTTAGTGATGAGACGGGAGGGTTCGTAAGTGAAAGTGTTTACTACGGAGTGAGTCGGCGTGTTTGTTTATACGGTTGCGTGCTTGAGGGTTGCCGATACGGCCGGCGCGGTGTAACGTGACAATCGCGGGCAACAGCCTGGGAGGCGCTACACCCCCCCTCCCCCCCCCATCAAGTAGTCGGGCGTTTCCGCTTTTCGCGCGGGGGGGGGGGGGGTGGGTACCGATCGGACAAGGATACTGTTACGCCTTGTTTGTAAACATCCGAACAGCATCCGTGCCTCACACAGCGGAGTGACAGTGCTGGCTAACCGAGAAATGCGCTCCTGCCAAATCGCCGAAAAACCGCGAATTTAAAGGTTTTTCAATTTCGATGTTTGAAAGTACCATAACGTCTATTTTTTTCTTTTTTTCTGGTTATTTGGCTTCTATTCCAGTTTAGGTATCTTCAGCCGTATGAAGACAAGAGTTTAACGTAGAGCTTATTTTTTTATTGTCAGTTGACGTCAGGGGATTTTGGCACAGCCATGCTCCGGCCTTCAAATTTTCAGGGATTAAGGCCGAGTAGAATCTGTTTCTGCAGATCCACTCTTCAGTTCTGTGAAAATTTGTCGCCACCACCGGGATTCGAATCCGGGCCCTATTAGACGCGCTGACCGCTAGGCCAACCTGACCAGCAACCCTTATTTTGATAAGGGTAATTTTTCCAATCCTTTTGCTCGTCCACCTCTGATAAGTCAGCGCTTGGGTTTTGAATCGTCATCGGGTGACCTAAACGATGGTTTCTTCGAAAAACTGCCATAGACATATCGTCACAAATATGTCGAATTAGGTCAAAATAATCATTGTAAAGAAGGACAAATTTCCGGAATTTATCTAGCGCTTTCATATAGATATAAACTCCCCTACACTTTTCCCCTTCTCTCCGTTTCTCTCATCTTGCTTACTTCAAGGTGCTCGAATAAAAAGGCATCGCCTCATAAAGGCTGCTTCGTCCGAAGTATGATTGTTGTGTCGTTTTTCAGCTTTGTATGAGACTTTTAGTGTATCGTTAGGATCAACCCTTCAGAATTTATTGTCCAAAATGTCAGGCAATTGATGCGGAACTAAATTGGTTATTTTACGGCTCATCGTACGCAATCAAGCGTTTGTGGTAATGCCGTTGATGATGTGACGTCCCGGATTCTTAGTCCATGAACTCTGTGCAGACTTTCTTCCAAAAAGACTACTGTAGGGTTATTCCACTTCTCCAAAGTTCTCAGCTTTTTAAAGTCAGAGCTACTCTCACCAATGAACTTTGCAAATCAACGTAGCGACGAACGCGAAGTTTTGACCAGTGGCGTGGCGTGCTTTTCGATCTATCGATATTTAACCATTTGAGGCCGTGGTAAATAATCGATTATCATGGTGGTCGCTGCGAACACCCTGTTTATCGATACTTTTCCATAGGTTTATAAGGCAGATCAATCGATATGTATCGCAAATCACGCCGCGCCACTGGTTTTGACTTAGAATATTGAACCCCCGCTAAAGGACTTCCTCAGTGTATTTTAAGAGTGAACACTCTCCTTCTTCTTGAACGTTTCGAAGAAAAAGTTCAGTTATATGAACTGAATGTTCGGTTTGGTGAACCGGAGTTTCAATTCGTGTTATTAAGCGTTCAGATCATTTAAACCGGACTTACGGGGTAAAGTGAAAAGAAATGCGGTTACACAAATTGAAAGTTCAGTTTGACAAACCGACTAGATGGAATGCTGTAAAACACCGAACGTTCAGTCCGTCTCTACCGTGCTAAGGAAGAACGCCGTATGAACATTCAAGAGTTGCCAAATTTCCCCGAGTAAAGCATGTATTTCTGAGGAAAATTATGCGTATTTTTCCTTAAAATTAATCGATTTTTTAGATTAAATTGGGAACAAATTTGTCTGAAAAATTGGAAGAAAAATATTTACAAACTTTCCCGGCAATTCGTGATTTACCGAAGGAAATTTGGTAACGCTTAAAGGTTTATACGGCGTTCTTCCTTAGCACAGCAGATCTGACCGCGCTTATTTCAGTGCGTTCGTTTTTTCTTGCAAAAAAAGGAATGCATATATTGAAGAAGGAACAAGTAGCCTCTGATTTTAAAAAAGCTCTCAGAGAATGAAATCATGTAACTTACGTCCACTCTCTCTTCTCAATCAAGGAACGCGTGAATGAAAATTGAGTGTCAATAATTACTGCCAACTTGGCAGGATTATGAAAATCAAGGAAAGACTTTTAACCCCGCCGAGTGCGATAGATCGAGTGATGATCGAGAGGATATATTTGGAGTCTTTATAATGGATTTTTGATCCTGTGGCCGGAATCATGGTCAACAGTCAGGATGACGTGTCCACTGCCTCAAACGGCGCTCCTGATAGTCTCAGCGTCGTCTCGAAAGCATGGAGTAAGTATTCAGGACCTCCGGATGAAAATCTACAAAAATTTATGGTATAGAACAATGTAATTTAGAGATTCCGCACTGCTATCTTCTATTTAGTGAAAAAATTACTTTTGGAGGTAAATGCTAAAATTCGCTCAATAGGACTCATGGATTTAACTCATGGATTAAATAGTTGTTAAGGGATTGTTAGACTCATACACGTGAAGAAAAACCAAATGGATTAAAATTAAGAACATAACTAAAAATGGAAAGATGAAATGAGCGATTAGTTGTAAGCGATTATAGATATAGATTATAGCGATTATAGATTATTATTATTAATAGAAAGCGATTGATCTAGCAATCCTACACTGAAAAAAATTTCGCTGTATTTACGAAGAAAAGGGTAAAATTACCAAGAATTCGGGGTTCTATTTGATCCCAGTTTTTTCTTGATAAAATTATTAATTTATGGAATTGGTAATGAACTTTCTCGGTAATTTTAAGTACTGGACCTTGGTAAAAACGTCAATATTTTTTATCGACTGTGGTAGAATTACTGAGATAAAATGGCAAAGTTAGCGAGAATTGATTACCAATAAAAGTGGTATTCTTACCTGAAAAAACAGTAAAAATACCGGTGTTTAGGTAAGCTTACCAGTCTGTCTTGGTAAAATTACCAATAATTGGTAAAAAAAAGTGAGATGGTAAAGGTACCGACGGACCTTGGTAAATACGCCGAGAATTTTTTTTCAGTGTAACTTGAAAAAGCTCGCCTAGCAAACTACTCCCCCCGACATTTATCAGTCACCACTAGGCGAATTTAATTTTCGCGGAAAATCCTTTTTACACGCAGGCGTAAAAATTTCCTTCAAAGAAATGGCTATGCAATCTGCGCGATTGCTACGATCGAATAGTTATCGCTTTCACTATGTGTGCATTCTGAAGGACGGATAGTTTTTTTGTAAACTTTCTCCGTGATTTACAGCATGCTTAGCGTTGGCGATTTTTCGTGCAAAAATTATGAAGCATGTCTGACAATTTTAAAATCATCGTAGTCAAGGTTTTTCGCTGAAATTGGCGTGAAGCGCAGATTTACGTTCGACGTCACGAGTGCCTCCTAATTGCAAAATGCAGTCCACTTGTTAGTGCGGATTCTACAAAATGTATTGTTCTTGGTGGTTATACATGTAATTTGATTACATTTTGCAATAGGGAACTACTATTCCTGGCTCATTTTAGAAACAACATACATGCCATTGGTTCACCTGTGCAGAAAGGTGCTTTTACGGAAGAGCCAGGGATGGTGCTCTGTAAAAACAGATTGGTAGAATTTACTATTCCTTCACGCTGTATTTCACACAGCGTGAAAGAATGGTAAATTCTACCAATTCTCAAGTCGATTCTGCAAGAGAAATGGCTACCTGTACTAGTATATAGTAACGTTCAACTTTCCTCTGGCAGAATTGACTCTGAATTGACGCTGTGTGAAATGCAGCGTGAAGGAATGATAAATTCTACCAATCTTTTTTTCCAGTGTGGTTCCTTATTGCAAAATGTAGTCCGATTATTTAATTTTCGAATGTTGTCACGGGCAAAGAAAGGCAAGAAAGTCCCGGTTTTGATTTTGATTTTTTACTTTTTCTATGACGGGTCAGTTTTGTCCCCTATCTTTTCTTTCTTCATCCCAAATTTTCGAAAAGTTTACCAATTTGTATGAATTTTTGTTCTCAGATGACATGATCGACAATGAGAACGAAACCCTTCGTGAACGAGTCGCTGAGCTGGAGAAGAAGGTTCTCGATTACGGAGACGAAGTCGTATGCCTCCGCTCAACTTTGGCCGACGTTCTCAGAAGACTGAACCAGCTGGAAAGTCTCAGAAGTTACAACCAAAATGTAGGAATTAAAAATGGAGGAGTTGTCAGAAGTAAGTGTGTTTTAATCTACCATACGTGACCTCTTCGAATCAGTACAAAAACCCGCTCCTTGCATTAAGATGATTCGACGGTTGCCATTTTTTGTGTCAGAGCGACATGCAATACATCGCATCAATTCGTTCCATGATTTCAGCTACTTTTCATTTTTTTCAAATTTTGAGATCGCACTCATGTTGTCGTAAGACTAAAAAATTCATGTACCAAATTTGACAAAGATATTTTATTGTAATAAAAGTAGGATTTTTTTAGAGGAAAAATATCGCATTCGATACTGATATCGAAACTGCACTCGAATGCGATATTTTTCCACTGAAAAAAAACCTGCCTTTAATACGTTGAATTTCATTGTCACATGGTACATGAATTCTCTAGCCTCATGACTACTGAAGTGCGATCTCGAAATTCGAAAAAAATAACAATTAGCTGACATTATGGAACGAATCGATGTGATATATGCAACATGCACAAATTGCAAAAATGAATAGAAGAGGGGAAAAAACCAAGAAGCATGCAATCTGTAGTTTTAACCCATTTGTACATCGATCTTTTAGAGTCAAATTTTGAGCGTTCCGTTGCGCGTACACCTCGCTGCAGCACAATCTAAGCACAAAATGTAAAAGAAAAAATTAAAGTGCTTTGGAAATCATTAAATTTGTCACGGAACCACCAATATTTAAAAAACACACATTATATTATTATTCTCCTTTGACAAATTCATACATATTTTTTCCCCATCAATTTAAATGAGAATAATCAATGCAGAGTGTGCAAACATTTCAAAATCATGAGTTAAAAAACGCTAACAGAGCGGAGCGGCGTGCTGCCAGCGCGAAAGGCTCACTGACGCCTACAAACCTAAGTGGATACTTCACGCATTGCACAATGCTTGAAGTATCCACTTAGGTTTGTAGGCGCCAAAGCGCTTTTCGCGCTGGCCGCCCACCCGCCGTGCGGCGGCGCCAGAAGCAACTATTTCACAACGGAGTTGTTGCACAGTATTATACAAAATTGAACGTATTGAGAATGACAGGCATTCTTTAAAAGTACAGATCTTTCCTCGCAAAATAAATCAAGATACTTATCGTAAACTGGAAAAATCTAAGAGCCTTTAGCTGAGGCAAATATAGAGGTTTATCCGGTTCAGGTATAACAAGGTGGGAAAATCTTGTAAGATAATTAAGTCCTGTTACACCAAAGAGGTGTAGAGAGTTTTAGTGAATTTTGTCACCTGGAATTAACGCTCCCCCATTTTTACCAAAACTCTCAACTATATATTATTCTCCGTTGAACCAAACAGATAAAACAAAAAAACAAGCAAACCCTCTTTCTTCCAAGACATTTTACAGTTTCATCCAAAAACGTCGTGAGCAATTGTCGTTTGTATTTACAAGTGGACCAATTAACTTTGGGTCTCAACAGGCACGTGGACCAAAACTCCCGTGCCAAAAAAACGCGTGGACGTAAATTACTGGAAAAAATAGGTGCGCGGACAAAAAATCGTTGACGAAATGTCCTATAACCCTTCAATGTATTTTCCATTTATGCTGACCAATTTTTCTCCTTTCGTTTTTAAGGCCAAAGTGCACAAGCAGCAAACAACTTCAACTCACTACACAAGGAGGCAGTACGATATCGCCCAGTAGTTGATGCCAATAACAGGGATCCTGTTCGTAGAGTTTTAAGTTATACCCCTTCAACTTTACCGCAAAGGTGAGAAAAATAATCATCTCAATTTTTGCCTTCATGATCTATGCAATATATGTGTGTGTAACTTTTTTGGGAAACACTTAAAGGGTAATACCTCAAAACAGTTAGCCATAAATTAAGAAGAAGTAAAAAACTACAGAAGTGTTTTCCGCACTCAGTGTTAGGTACTTGATGTTAAAAGGGAAAATGTTTCTCACATAATTATGATTGGCTCAAAAGATTATGTAAGTCGTATCAACTGATGGACTTACGTGTGTCTGATAGAAATATTTTCAGAATCTTCTGAGTGAGCTCCAAGGAAGAAGTGTCAAGTCCAGTGGCGTGGCGCGCTTATCGATATATCGATTAACTTGCCATTTAAACCCATGGAAAATTATCGATAAACAGGCATTTCACAATAATAATCGATTCTTCACTATAGCTTCAAATGGGGAAGAATCGATGATCGATCATTCACGCCTCGCCACTTTAGTCGTCGTTTCCCAGACGAAGGAACGTAACTTCATTTCAGGGTTGCAAAATTGACTTAAACAATTAAATTTCTTGCAAAAAAGTGCATGTGAAACTTTTGTCCGGAATGATTTCATTTTGTCTGGTTTTTGCATGAAGAATAATCAGTGAAATTTTCAGTCATAAATGTCCAAGAATCTCCTGGTAAAAATGCAATTGGCGAGGGGAAATTTGGCAACGTTGAATTGGAGTTACGTTATTTCGTGGGGAGAACGGCGAAGCGATGATTCCTCAAAAAAATTCAGGCGTGAATATTATAGGGACTGCAATAGAAATACAGAGGTTACATTATAATCGTCCCTTGGAATTTAAAATAATTTACTGTGAGGCGAAGAAAACATCGCAAGACTAACAATAAGTCCCCGACTCGAATACTGTATGGAGTGTGCTTTTTGGCCTACCTCAAAAATTGAAGGCGAAATAAGAATGTGCTCACTGTACAGCTTCCATATTAATTCTATTTCGGTGGCTAACGAACAATACCGCCTTTCTGCAAAATTACGATTTTGCAGATCGAGGAAAAAACTTCGCCATTTTCGTAATTTCAAGGTTAGATTTGCAATTTATTCATACATTACAGCATCACTGAAGCGCTTTCTTACAGAATTGGTAAAAAAACTGAAATCTCACAGTCAGCTTGCGTATTTTATACTGTAGAATCCTGCAAAGTCGCTAACTCATTTTTGCCAAAATTGTCGTTTAGGCGATATTTTTCGTTCACCCTCGATTTGCATCGCACGAAAATAATTCAATTGCTGATTTAACAATTCAATTGCTAAAAAAAGTGACTGCAATGTTTCAATGTAGATTTTACAACAATTTAATGCTATTTTAACCACCCCCTGGTTAATTAGCTTACAATAGTAGTTAAAGCAGCATTTTTTTGTCGTAAAATTTACATTGAAACGTTGCAGTCACTTTTTTCTAGCAATTTCATTGTGAAATCAGCAATTTAATTTTTTCCGTGCACTTCTGTGTCCTCCTTATACCGGATAATGCCACTATAGATTTTGTTGGGGACCAGCCATTTCTGTCAAGTTATCCAATAGGGTTGACTAAAGTCCCTTTATACTGAGAGTCAAGACAACACCCCCTCATGGAGTCACAAACGGGAATAAAGATTACACAAATTGACAGTTTTTAGTAATCTTTGATCGGCTCATTCTCAAATTCCTTTTTCCGTGCCTTCTCTCATTCCGTTTGTTTTTTGTCGAACCCGTTATTCCCCGGTCCATTCCAGATTATAATATTTGCAATCGGTGAAAACGTAATCTTCATTCCCGTTTGTGATACTGTGGAGGCCTAAAATACGGGAACCAATCAGAAATGGATTCACATTGTCTTGACTCTCAGTATAAAAGGACTCTAGGGTTGACAAACTTTTCGTATTAACTTTTTAAACTTGATCCTCTGTTGTATTTCAGACGAGCGGTTCATTATCAATCAACAGGTTCCCTCCACTCGGACTCGCCAAGTTCGAGCAGTGTCTCCCCCGTGCCCACATCCCCATCTCCGTCCACCACCCCCACCTCCATCCTCAAAAGCCCCTCCACAAACACCAACCTCCACACGGCCAAAAGATGGAGCTCTACCGGAGATTTCAACAATGTACCTGCCAATGTGAACACAGCACCTCCTTCAAGGTAAGGAGTCTACTCTAAATGAGCATAGATTGGATATTTATCAACTCAAATGCATTTGGACTTGTTTATTTACCCCTTTCAATAGAATAGAACTTATCAAATCTAATGGCTAAATGGCAAAAACACATTCTTCCGCGGAGAAAAAAACTTCGTGCATAGGACCCGAAGTTGAGGTCATATGGATCTCTGAAGTTTTCTGATCACGCATCCGAAAACTTGAGGTCGAGCTGCCGAAGTTCGGGTCAGACATCGAGGCACTTCGGTATGTACCGGAGTACTTCAGATGTGTGACCCGAACCCTTCGGTATATATCGAAGTACTTCGGATGTTTGACCCGAACTTCGGCAGCTGGACCTCAAGTTTTTAGATACGTGATCCGAAACCTTCAGACATCCATACGACCTTAACTTCGGGTCCTACGCACGAAGTTTTTTTCTGTGTGACACATACGAAAATTAGGTTCCTAAAATTTCAAAGAGGAAAAATATTCCTCTCGAAAAATAAACCGCAAACGCCTACCTCTAGTTTTTTCATCGTGGTTTCCATTGAAAATTTCTCAAATTGTGTGAGTTGAAGCGAGTAGGGTCAAAAGTTAATACTTAAATCTATTGCAATGTTTTCCTGATGGTGCTACAATTTATTCAAACAAGCAAGTTTGCAATTTTTTCTCCTTTAGAATGTCAATAATCGAAAGGATTTTCACCTAAAAATTGTATTATCATGCGTTCATTCGGCTCTTTGTGAAATGCATCATTGCATATGAAGGCACCTCATAATGAAAACGTTTCGATGACTCTGTGTACTTCTGATTCCACAAATGTTTTATTACATCCTCTGAAAGATCAAATTTCGATTTCAATTCCAGAATTTCCATTTGATTTTGACTATTTAGTATTCAGGGTTTGGCAAAATCCAAGATCCCAATATTTTTCTGTTACGCTTGCCATTGTAGTCATACAAAAGGTACCATTTGAGCTGAAATATCATGAAGTCTAACTATGCAGGATCCAACCTTAAGTATCGATGTGTTTTTGTGATTTTGCCATGATTACGTTTCGCATGTTCTTATCCCTCTAATCCTAGTTCTAAAAATACTAGTTTCTCCTCCTCAGTTTCTACTTACCTCCCTTGTTGAAAGAACTACAAGCATGGTTATTTTAATCATAATGGGATGATAACTGCTTGAAGAAAAAGTGATCATGTTGAACTTCAGCTCTTGTTGTTTGAATGCTAGCCCTGAGTCGCATGGTATATGTGTATGTACGAGCCGCTTTTACGGCGCGCTAGGGCGCTCTGCGACGCCTATTCTCCACAGGAATCTGTCATGGTAGAGATCCTCCGGAAGCTGGCATCTC
Source organism: Bemisia tabaci (assembly GCF_918797505.1). Classification (NCBI taxonomy): domain Eukaryota; kingdom Metazoa; phylum Arthropoda; class Insecta; order Hemiptera; family Aleyrodidae; genus Bemisia; species Bemisia tabaci. Next base: position 13,054,095 of record NC_092799.1, on the reverse strand, counting down.
TCCATCTCTTCACGGATGCCCTCTACCCACCGTTTGGCTGGACGCCCTCTCCGTCGCCTACCTGGGGGACCCACTCCAACACCTTCTTCGGCAACCTGGTATCAGCCATTCTCTGCACATGCCCATACCATACCAATTGCTTGGTCATGATATCGTGCACAATCGTCCCCTCAACGCCCATTATCTCTCGGACACGTTCATTCCTGACACGTTCTCTCCTCGAGATTCCAGCCGATCTTCGCCAGAAATCCATCTCGGTCGCCTTGAGCATTTCTTGGGTCCGCTTCTTCAACTGCCACACTTCACTGCCATAGGTGATAATAGGCTTGACAACCGAGTTATAAATCCTCTTCTTGTTGTCTTTGGAAATCCTTTGGTCCCAAAGGATCCCATTAAGCATGGCGATGGCTTTCCTTCCTAGAAGATTACGGTCCCGAATGGCCTGATCCAGCTTCCCATCCGAAGTCAGGTTCACCCCCAGGTACTTGTATTGTTCGCAACTTTCTATACGTTGACCATCCTCCAGGACTATGCTTTGCTGAGCGCCTCCGACTGACATCTTTTTTGTCTTACGGACACTAACCTCGAGGCCCCATTTGCGGTACTCCTCCACCAACTTCCGGGTCATATACTCCGCGTCATCGTGATCTTGACTTATGACTACCTGGTCGTCAGCAAAGCATAGCGTGAACAGTGTTTCTTGGTCATTTAGAGGGACGCCCATGCCGGCACACTTTCTTTTCCATTCCTTCAGAACGTGCTCTAGATATATCTTAAACAGCGTCGGTGACAGACAACATCCCTGCTTAAGCCCCTTGGTGACAAAAAAACCGTCTGAAAGCCTTCCTTGGCACTTAATTCTAGCAAAAGCCCCCCGATAAAACTGCTTGACTGCCCCAATAAGTCCTTTACTAAAACCAGTTTCTTCTAGGACTTCCCAGAGTTTCACAAGAGGAATACTATCATACGCCTTTTCAATATCCAAAAACACTAAATGAAGCTCCTGGCCAACAATTCTCTTCTTTTCGGTTAACTGGGTAACACAGAACAGATGATCAGCGGTAGACCGACCAGCCCTAAAACCTGCTTGCTCCTCCGCCTCGAAGGGGGTCCACTCTTCTTCGATCTTCGCTTTCAACACTTTTCCATAAATTTTACTTATCGTTCCTGTTACCGCTAACCCTCTGTAGTTCCCACAGTCATCCTTCCTTCCTTTTTTGTGCGACGCTGTTATCCAGGCCTCTTTCCATTCTTTCGGGATGTCATCACCGTCAATGCACTTCTGCAGCAAATCCCTGAGATGGTTAACCAACTTGCCAGTCCCACATTTAATTAACTCGGCTGGAATGTTTCCTGGCCCAGGAGCTCTTCCATTCATCAATTCCCTGATTGCTTTGACCACCTCCTCAACTCGAATTTCCATTGAGTGATCCTCGACTATATTTTCAGCATTCCCCGTTTGAAACTCTGGTCGTCCTTCCGTCAATAATTTATTAAAATGTTCGTCAAGCTGTGAGATCGTTATCGGAGATATAATGTCCCGTTTCATGTCCCTTCTTAGGCCTTTGATCAGCTTCCAGCTCTCAGCACTCTTCCTTCCCCCCAGGTATGTGTCAATCCTTGAGCAGTTGGTCTCCCAAGACTCGTTTTTCTTCCTGGTGATTAAAAGACGAACCCTCGCCTGGGCTTTCCTATACGCGCCGCGGGTGTCTGCAGTCCTAGAAGCCAGATAGTCATGGTACTTCCTACGCTTTTCTTCAATTACCTCCTCTACCTCTTTGTCCCACCAGTAGGGTTTCTGTACATCCTTGCTCTCATTACACATACCCAGGGCTTCCTTCGCAGCTGAATGTATGCAACTTTTGATGAACTGGTACAACTCTTCCGCAGTATCGAAAGTTTCTACTCCCAGTTTCTCATCCAGCCGCTTCCTGTAGAGCGCTTTCACGCTTTCATGCTGTAAGCTATCGATGTTGTAGTGCACTTGTTCGATCTTCGTTCCTTGTGGCTGGCACTTCTGATGATGCAAGGTATTCCTCTGCAGCCCATACTTAACCGGAAATGCAATCTCCGCCTTGAGAAAATGGTGATCACTACCACAGGAGAACCCCCGGCAAACTCTTACTTGTTGAACCTTCATGGTACTCGTTTGCCTGGTGACCGCGTAGTCGATGATTGACTTCAGCCCCCGAGTTTGCTGAACCCACGTGTACTTATGGATATCTCGATGTTGGTAGAATCCGTTCAGTATTTTCAACTCGTTTTGTTCACACATATCAATGATGCGTGCACCGTTGTCATTCATCGCCTCTTCACCGAAAGGTCCAACAACTTTAGAACCATTCCTTCGTCCGGTTCTACCATTCAAATCTCCCATGATAATGACCTCCCTTGTCCTTCCAACCCTCAGAACCTCGTCGTTGAGTTGCTCAAAGAACTGATCCTTTAGATTGACGGGAGCATCATCATTCACACCATATACTCCTAACAGGGCCACCTTGTGACCATGCAGTGTAAGATGCATTCTGATGATCCGCTGGTTTACTGCTTCCCAAGTAGTTATAGACGGACGCAAACTTTTCCGGATAAGTATGGCGACTCCTTGCTGTGCGCGTTGATCTTTACTGACACCACTATAGAACAGATCATAACATCCTAAGTTTTCTGATCCTGTGCCTTTCTTTTTCGTTTCTGTTAACACGGCGACATCTACATTATACTTTTTTACCTCCGATACCACCTCTGTCAATTTATTAGAAATGCCCTGTACATTCCATGTCCCAAAAACCATTGTCCTTTTCCGTAGTTTGTGTCGCAAAATCCGTTTTTTTCCATTATCACCGAGGCTATCTTTATTAGGCTTTTTAACATTAAGTTTTTTCCGGGTATCGGGGAGTTAGCCCGATGCCCCAACCCCCAACCTGGAGGACCAGGGTTTGATTTTGGAGTACCGTCTCCTAGACAGGCTGCTTTCGCCACAGCTATGAGCCCTGTCTGCCCCTCTGATGAGTGGTTCATACGCCATGAAGCCGGTGACCATCTCCACCCCCTTTAAGGCAGGGGCTACCAGCTGGGGTCCGCAGGCTTGCTAATCCTGTGACAGTACTGAGTACAGTCCCCCATACGGTATTTTTTTTTCTCATTATAATTTTAAGAACCAAGAATTCGCTGAAAAATCGGCCCAAGTGAAACCAGAAATTGCCGACATTTGACGATCCTTATTTTATTCGGAAGAGAACGGTGAAACGTCACTGGATTCAACAAAGTCTTAAAAAATACGAGATGAAAATGTTCAATTTTCACAGTTAATACCACTCGTACTTACTTCATTGTACTGTGCTCCTTTTAAATCTTCTCAAAAATTCCGCAACAAATGCAAAATTCGAGTGAGGATCAGTAAATTCGTAAGGTTCGTTACATTACCATCCGACTAGATTGATAGCTTTATAAAAAGCCTTCAGTATTTTGCATAGGCAATCTACGCGTCCACAGAGTTAAATATGTTGCCTGCATTCAGGAGTTTCATTTGAAACACTATTCCATCTTTCATGCTGTCTGGCGTTTCCCGTATAGTTCAAGAGTAAAATGCTTAAGGATTTGTACCTTCCGAAATCTCATTTTTTCATCTTCCCATTTACGTCCGTAAGTGCCTGAGGACCTTCAGCTCATGCCCTAAATCTTCCAATCTGCATGATAAATATCTGCAAGAAATTAGTTCAGCTCGTTTCTACATAACTTTACTCTCAATTTTAGTTTTATCTCTAGTTTTTAATTTTCTATACTCCCGGATGCTTCCTCCTTATCGCAATGCAAAACTCCAGGACCCATTTCATCTCAGTGTAGCAAATTTTTCAAGCCGTTGCTCTCAATAATTTTAGTTTTCCTTTTCTCCTTAAAGTTGTCAAATGAAATTTTTACTTCTAGCTCCTTCAGTTTTTTAAGTCTGGTTTTAGTCTCAAGTAAATTAGGTCGAGAGACTTCATGTCTCCAGATTTTGAATTAATGTCTGATAATAATCCTTCCTCAAGTTTTTAGCTTCATTAAACTATTTTAAGTATTTACTTACCTTAATTTTGTTGATGCATGTAGTATTGTTTTTTGGTTTTATTTTTTGCTTTTAGACTTGCTACCAAATCCATGTACAACCTTCATACACGATCACAATCATTTCAGAACCATCATTCGTCCGTTCCGAAATTGGGGTGTGTATGATTTGTGTTTCTTAAGTAGTCATTATGACATAGCTGTAAAATTCAGTTGGCCTAACAATTTGTCTATTCTCTTAATTGTTTCAAGTATTATCTAGTATTATGTCAAACCGAAAGAGAGAAAGTGTGAGACTATCTCTGAAAACTATGCATGAAATGAAATCAGAGCAATTTTTGTCATTCTCGAAGGAACGACAGAATTTATAAATGACCATTTAATGTGACTGATGTAAACGAGGCTTTTTCTTACTTTGTCTTATTTTTATAAGAGCCAAATGGTTTTTATGATCTACAGATTGGCTCAAAAGAATATGTAACAAATTTCCTCTCGTCATCAGACCACACTTCTCATTTCATCAATCATTAATTTTCCAAGAATTTTCTAATCATTTAGAGCTTAGCATTAGAGCTTACTTCCTAGTTAGGCCAACTACTCTTACGAAATTAAGTTAATAGTTATAATTAATCTTCTAGCTCTCAATTAGTATGCATGCCTCAAATATTTTTATATTGTGATAACGTATGTAGCAATGGTGGAACTGCTTTCATTTTTGTCCTTTCCAAAGGTCCTGGACATGATATGATGTATGAACACTGGGCAGGGTTTAATATTTGGTTGACATTTGCAGTGGCTCGTTGTTGGAATTATCTAGTTCTGGGAGCTGATTTCTGATCTCTGATTTTTTCAGTATTAAAAGAAAATTACAATTTTTGGCCAAAAATTAAAATTCTAGGATTTTGTAATTTTAATGCCGCTTCAGGGTTGAAAAGTTTAATATGGTTAAATTCAATTAATTCACTCTAATACTGCTTTAAGGTGGGTGAAAGAGTGGGAGTTAACTTGGTTACCTTAGTTCAAACAGCATGATTGGATTTTCAAAACCCGTAATTTTAATGGTTATTTGGGTAAAGTCAATTTGTATTTTTGGTTTCTCAGAGGAAAATTTGCTGCAGGTAAAGCTAAAAATTTCTCCAGAAGGTGGAATTCATCCGGTTAAACGATTACAAAGGACCCATGACCACTTGGATCAGAGGTCATCGTAAACTATAATGTAGAGTAATGCCAGCATAGCTCTGTTGGACTCATCGGTCAATATCTCTTTTCCTTGAAAGTGCCTCCAGCCGTCTCCCTAGAGTACCTGTATACGAGAGAGTATTGCCATCTCTGTGCCGCCCTCTGATTGGTTCATCAGTTTTAGGCTATCATGGAGTTCCAAAGTTGGACCAATGTAAAAACAAACTCGAGGAACTCATATTATCGGCTGAGAAATGAATGATAATCACACTCAAAGCCTCATTTTAAGCAAAAATATTCATCAAAATTCGATCCGAACTCAGTTCAGAAGTTGGATATAAAAAAAAATTTCCATCACACCCAAAATCACGTCTAGAACTTTGTAGAACTTTTTGGCCAACTTGTTTGTTTACATTGGGCCAACTTTGGGGCTCCCTGATAGCCGAACAATCAGAGAGCGGCACACTTTTTCTGTAGCGAAAGGATTGAGATGGCAATACTCTCCCGTATACAGGTACTCTACGTCTCCCAACCCATCGGTGACGTATACTCAGGGCCGGATTTACCTACTTGCCGCCCATGGGCCGCCTATATTTTGCCGCCCCCTTCTCATTCGTCCTGAAACATCAATAAAAACCACCAAGTGAACGTGCCGGAGGGGAAGGGACGCGTTTACTCGTGTTGGACACATTTTTTTGCGAAATCCCTGTCAACACTACTAGCAAAAGTTTACGAAACTTTACGCGAAAGTTAAGTTCTGTAAACCTATCCCTGTGTGGACAAGGCCTTCCATTTATAAGTATTGAACGAAAAAATTATGAAAGAACAAACATATATGTGGTTTAATGATTTTAACTCTCGCCGCCGCGCGCCGCGCCGCGCTGACCGTACTGTTTTTGACGCAATGCGGGAAGTATTCATGCAGTCTTGTAGGCGCTATGCGTTTCACGCCGACCGCTGCTGACCGCACTGCGTCTGACGCAATGCGTGAAGTATTCATGTAGTCGCGTAGGCGCTGATATGTGTTAAATGCCGATCGCCACGCCGAGGGCTTCTCCTTTTCATCTCAAGTCCTCGTCATCATTGCTCTCTACGCCGCGCCGTTCCAGGCCAAATTGGGTGTTTGGTTTCTCTCTAATTAAAGGTGCTGCCTCTGATATCAGCGAAAGACGTCAAAATTAAAAATTACTTAACTCTCAGGAAATGAGAAATTTTGTCGCCTTTTCTCGTTCGTAATTTTTTTTCTGAATTCAATTTGTTTAATACCTAAATTTAAAAAAAAAAAAAAATCAACATTTGCCGCTCCTAAATTTGCCGCCATGGGCCGCGGCCCATGTGGCCACCCCCTAAATCCGGCCCTGCGTATACTGCCGTGTCAAGGAATAACCCCGTATGAACTTTGGAGGGTTGCCAAATTTCATCCGATAAAATGTTTATTTTTGAGGAAAATTATGAATATATTTCCGTAAAATTTTCAGACGTTTTACATCAAATTACAAACAAAATTATCTAAGAAATTGGTAGACGTACATTGAAAAATTTTCCCGAAAATTAGTGATTTGCCATGGGAAATTTGGCAACGCCTGGTGGCGCATACGGCGTTTTTCTTTACCACGGCAGTATAGATTGATCCAGATGGGAAACGTGACAGTAATCGGTGGAGCATCAGGAAGGGTCAGAGGCTGTATCGATTGCTCTGCAGATGAGACGATTCTGGCACCGATGATATTATGCCGCGGCCGCGGCGCTGAGCGCTGTCCATGGCTCAGGAGGCGGCCTCAGTATTTTAACGACTGGAGCGGCAGGGGGGGCGAGGGGGCTCGCAAAAAAGTAACAGAGCACTCTGCATGTCGCCCATGACACACTATTTCAAATTCACATGTAACCCTTGTCTCGCAAGGAAGAGTGAAAAATTTACCCTAAAAATTTCGTAAAAGGTGAATTAACTTTCTTAAACACGCTGGGGCACCGTAGAATTATCTTTACTGCTTTGCAGGTCTCGATCTATTTTTAAGATTTTTAATAGAGAATGATATTTTTGTAACTGTGTGCCTTTAAGTTTGAGATACTACAAATTTTTTTTCTGGTGGTAGGGGGACTGGGGAGTGGGGGGGGGGGGGGGTTGGTGGCAATCATGGAGCTCGGATCTTAAAATTGGTTCTAGGGCCCGAGGTGGGATGTGGCCTGCCTACATCCTCAGAGCCCGCCAAAAACATTGGTTCAAATGGGCTCCATCTCTAGCATTTTCAGAACGGGGCTCCTTTGTCATTAAATGGACGGCGTTTGGCAGAAGGAACCAAGACACACCAGCTATTGCCAAATTTAACGGGGCAATTTACTTTTTTAAAAGGGGACGTTTGTGCGGATTCCTTTGACGATTTCACGGAATTCGCTTCGAATTATGGAGAAAATTCACTGAAATTTGCACAAAACCTCTAAACTAAACGAAAAATTTGCAACTCACGAATGTTTTAGGCTTGGGGTAAAAAATTTCAAAATTTAGAATCACTATTTCTAGGCGTTTATTAGTTTCCTGAATGTATCCCCAAACGTTTCAATAAATTTCATGACATTTTGTGAAATTTCATTCGAATAAATTTCATGAAATTTTCCATCTCTGCCTATGATGACGTCACCGCGTGTATCTAATCTCGCAAGTGTGTTGCCGTCATGTTACCCTCTCCGCGCACCGCACGGCGGGTGGTGTTTTTTCCTCTCTTCCTTTTCCTTGCGGTTTTCTCTTCCGTCGTTTTTTTTTCGCAAGTCTCGCGGCCTCGCCAGGATCTAGTCCGGCGGTAGCGTCTCGTCACCCGTGATTCACAACCGCGACCTTCTCCCGTCCCCGGTTGCCGGGCACCGCTCATCACCATTGCCCGCCCTAGGAGCGGATACCGTGCGGTTCGGATTTGGCACCGGTGGATCGCTCGTGGTAGCGTCACGCGTCGCGACGCTGGACCCCCCGACGCCCGGCGATGCCCGGCAGTGCATCGCTCGCGTCGCTCCTGGACCGTCCTCGTCTTCGTCAGTGCCATCGCGGGTCCCGCGCCTCGCTCTCCTTCGCGCGCGTGCTCCCTGCCTTTTCGGAAAGGCCCTCTTTTTACGCCGCTCGTTTTTCGCCTTTTCTGGTGCCGGCTTTCCGCCACGGTTGGATATCGCCCGAGAAGTAAGGATTGTCTCCGTGCTTTTTGTTCCACTCCAGCACTAGAAAAAACATGTCTTTCTTACGTTTCATGCCACCCTGGGCCAGCCACCAGAGTACAGTGTGTCTACTAAAACAGGCCGGCCAAAAATCAGTATTTTTACATTACTTTTTAGTACGTTCCCAAGGAATTCAGTACCTCCTCAACGAAAAAATTCGCTACTTTTTCAGTACCTCCATATGACGGAATTCGAAAAATTTCAAAAATTTGAATTTCTTGCTCAAATTGCGACTAAAATGACAGAAATTGAACAAAATTCCGGACTTCCGTGCGGATTTTCCGCACTTTATCAGTACTTCCGGACCGCTCTTAAAAAATCAGTACTATTTTTTTTTAGATTCTCCGGAAATTCCGGACATGTAGACAACCTGACTAGAAAAGAAACACATTGGATCTGGAGTCCAGACTCTTTAAAACATCGACAAGAAAAAGTACTCTTGATTCAGTCAGAATCTAGCTTAAAGCAAGAACCAAGCCTCTTAGTTTAAGCGGATTTCGTTTTGATTCAAGCAAAAGTCCGATTGAATCATGAGTATTTTTTCTTGTCAATGTTTTCAAGAGTCTGGACTCTAGATCCAATGTGGTTTTTTTTCCAGTGTTGTTCTACTCCAGGGTGTCTACAAGTCCGGAATTTCCGGAAAATCTGAAAATAGTACTGAATTTTTAGAAGCGGTCCGGATATACCGAAAAAGTGCGGAAAATCCGCACGGAAGTCCTGGATTTTTTTCATTTTCTGTCATTTTTGTCGCAATTTGAGCGAGAAATTCAAATTTTTGAAATTTTTCGAATTCCGTTAAATGGAGGTACTGAAAAAGTAGTGAATTTTTCCGTTGAGGAGGTACTGAATTATTTGGGAATGTACTAAAAAAGTAATGTAAAAGTGGTGATTTTTGGCTAGCCTGCACTGGGAAAAAAAACACATTGGATCTAGAGTCGAGACTCTTGCAAAAATCGACAAGAAAGAATACTGTTGATTCAATCGGATTTTTGCTTGAATCAAAACGAAATCCGCTCGAATTAAGAGGCTTAGTTCTTGATTTAAGCTAGATTCTGATTGAATCAAGAGTACTTTTTCTTGTCGATGTTTTTAAGAGTCTAGATTCCAGATCCAATGTGTTTTTTTCTTGTGAGGGTATCTACAAGTCCGGAATTTCCGGAGAATCTGAAAATAGTTTTGAATTTTTAAGAGCGGTCCGGAAGTACTGAAAAAGTGCGGAAAATCCGCACGGAAGTCCGGAATTTTGTTCATTTTTTGTCATTTTTGTCGCAATTTGAGCGAGAAATTCAAATTTTTGAAATTTTTCGAATTTCGTCAAATGGAGGTACTGGAAAAGTACTGAATTATCTGTTGAGGAGGTACTGAATTTCTCGGGAATGTACTGAAAAAGTACTGTAAAAGTACTAATTTTTGGCCAGCCTGTGTTAGCAGATACCCTGTAATCAGTGACGTGACCAGTTTCGTACACGTACCTCGATCACGGCATATAGGAAGTCAAGACCTCCAACTTTAAAAATAATCCTACCAACGACCAACGTCTCACCCTCTCTAAGCAGTGACTTTGATCTTATCGTATCGATTGATTTTCTCCTATTGTTCAAACCATTGCACAATAATTCCTGGGCGTCTAGATGCAGATTTGTCCGTCATTGGAGATGAAATGTTCCGTTCTGATGAGGATATTTGCATAGAACAGTAACGGAAGTAAGAAGAAGAAAGGGCAGGAAATGTGCTTCCTTGCAATTCATCAAAGAGGACGGGTATTGAATGCCATGTCAATAATGTCTTCGGTGCCAAAGACCCTCTTCGCGTACTCTCAGCTTATTGTTGGCTGCGAAAGTCAAACTTTGCCATGGATCGAAATTTGCCTCCTATTATGACGTAAACGTGTTGGGATTTCATAGTTTCCTATATTTACTCTCGAATATTATCAGATAGGAGAACTTCCAAAAAGTACAGTTAACTTTAACGTCATTCTACACTGGAAAAAAAAAACATTGGATTTAGAGTCCAGACTCTTGAAAACATTGACAAGAAAAAGGACTCTTGATTCAATCAGATTTGAACCAAACCACACCAGCTGTTGCCAATTTTAACCGGGCAATTTAATATTTTACAAGGGGACGTTTGTGCGGATTCCTTTGACGAAGAAACGGGTGCCCTCGACAGATTTGACGTCATCTTGCTCCCTGTAGACGCTATTAGTGCCACATCACAGAAAAGCGACATATATCGAGATATTTGCACTGGTAGCATTGAAAGAGGTTATGCCAATGTTATTATTTGGATCCAATTCGATATAATGGAGAATCTCTACACTGGAAAAAAAAACACACATTGGATCTAGAGTCCAGACTCTTGAAAACATCGACAAGAAAAAAATACTCTTGATTCAATCAGATTTAAGCTTAAATCAAAAGAAATTAGCTCAAATTAAGAAGCTTGGTTCTTGATTCAAGCTTAAATCTGATTGAATCAAAAGTATTTTTTCTTGTCGATGTTTTTAAGAGTCTGGACTCTAGATCCAATGTGTTTTTTTTCCAGTGTATATTTTAGACCTCTCTTTTCGATTAGTTCCGATCCCCAAAATCCTTTTCAATCATATTTAATCCATGCTTTTCATTCAAATCCGGATGAATTTCAAAATTAAACTTTTTCTTCCATCCTCTTCATTCCATCCCATTATTCCTTTTCATCAAGGCATAAAAGTAGAAGACACATAAGTGAAACTGGACACTATATTGTTCCCTCAGACGCGGTTTGTCGGTAGTGTCTAAAATTGGTCCGAGAGCATGAGCAGGCTATTCGACGGACCTTCTTCCGAAATCTAGTCATCTCATCTTCACACTTATTTTCGAGTGAATACAAAGCTCCGTATCCGTGATCGATTGCGCCCATTTTTGGTCGTCGTCGAACGTGTATTGGACGTATTTCTGTCAAACGGAACTATGTGCATTATGACGTAAGCCCTGTTATAGATGTATTCTTATCGGTCTCAGGGCTCATGTCTTAATGCACATAGTTCCGTTTAATAGAAATATATCCTATTATCGAACGGCGGACGAGTCCATCTTACGAAATGGGCTTCGAATAATAGATCCAAATATTTTGCTCGTGGACGGAAATCATATCCGTCGAAATGAAGATCGTGTCTTCAGCTCCGCGCTGTCTGCATGCGAGTTGCAAAACCATTTTGTCGCTTCTCTAGGAAAAAGACATGGCTCGATTTTTACGGAACCTTGGAGATCGTGGAGATATACCCACGACGCGACAGAGCTCACTCTAAATTGAAGTTCTGCCCCTCTCCTAGCGATATCACGGACTATTTTGCTAGTAATCTGAAAAAGATTTTGTGAAATTTTTTATGTCAGAAACGCTTACTCTGGAAAAAAAAGTCTCATGAGTCCGGAGTCCAGAATCTTGAAAAATTTGACGAGGAAAAATACTATTGATCCAATAGGATTTTTGCTTGAAGTGAGAGTCAGATCTTACTTCGGATTTATGTTTGACCCCAGCAAAAATGCGATTGAATCAAGAATATTTCTTCTTGTCAAGTTTTTTAAGACTCTGGATTCTGGATCCAAGAGACTTTTGTCCAGTGTAATATCGTATTCTCCTAGTAAAAATACAATTTGCGGCCGAAAATTTCTCTACGTTGAAATCTAGTTACTTGTATTCGTCTGAGAAACTACTGAAATATGTTTATAACTAAAATTGATAGGCTTGGAGGACAAAGCGCATGCATGAGTGCAGTTTTTGAAAAATTGAGATATTAATGATTTCAAGTAAAACTAGTCTTAATGGATATTCTGTGTGAAATTCGCTCCCAAATTCCAATTGTTAAGCATCAAAAAGTTAGTTTGAACTTTCTTTCCGTCGTAAGGATCCATGTAATCTCGGAGCTTCAAACACGTATTTCTCGAAATAGCAAAAACTGCGCTTATGCGCCTTGTCCGCCGAGCCTCTCAATTCAACTAGTTCTGTAAAATATACGTCTGAAACTGCTCAATGTTGGAGAATCTCGACATTCTGGGAACGGATCGACTTTTGCTTCTGATACAGGGTGTCTACAAGTCCGGAATTTCTGGGAAGGACGGAAAAAGTACTGATTTTTTAAGAGTGGTCCGGAAGTACTGGAAAAGTGCGGAAATTCCGCAAGAAGGTCCGGAAGTTTTTCATTTTTTCGGCAGTATTGTCGTAATTTGAGTGAGAAATTCAAATTTTTGAAATTTTTCGAATTTCGTCAATTTGGGGTACTGAAAAAGTAGTGAATATTTAATGTGAAGGAGGCACCAAATTTCTTGGGAATATACTGAAAAAGTAGCGTAAAAGTACTGATTTTTGGCCAGCCTGTTTTAGTAGACACCCTGTAATATCGATTCCCCTTTTTTCATTGAACTGAGTATCACAGAGCCCCTTCCAAATCTAATTAGACCTTAGTTTCTTCACATGAAAGCGAGGGCGTCAACGAGGGTGCAGTTATTTGAACTGTGAGCTGTAACGTGCTTCCCGCGACGCCCGCCAATTAGAGGAGAGTTCTGCCTCGAATAGAGTGGGTGCCAAACAAGGATGCGAAACCGATGAATTCGCACTTGTTCTTCGCGAAAGAGATCGGTTTTAACGAGAAACGGGCAAGTCCAAGAGGCAGACGCGAAAGAATCATCGACCTGAATCAGGAATTCAGCTCATGTTCGGATTCGTTCCGCCAGGCTTGATACACTGCAGGAAAGTTGAGCTTCGGAGAGAGACATGATTAAAAATAATCAGACGTGGTCGAAATGTATGGTGAAAAATTGGAATCATTGCCTCCATGGAAACTTTTTAATTTACAGTTTTTTGTCGCAATAAGTGAAGTCATTTCTAAGTCAAAAATGGACTTCTGATGTCTTATCGAGGGTGAAACTACCAGACCACGTATCTCGTCAGCAGGGTTTCAAAATCTCCGATCTCATTGTATTTTTTTGAAGAAGAATTGGATTACATTTTGTAATAAGAAACCACTATTTCTGGCCTTTTCAGAAACATGTCATTGGTATTCCTATGCATATATGTGCTTTGATGGGAGGGCCATAGATAGTGGTTCCTTCTTGCAAAATGTAATGCAATTAATCAAAATAATTCCCTGAAATTTTCACAGAGTTTTCCTCACACAGAGATGCATGCGACTATTCGTGCTGCCAAGTTGTTAATATTGCCATCACAGTTATTGAAGGCGAACTCGAAGACGTTACGTGTCTCGCATTCCGACGAGTTCGCCTTCAATAACTGCGATGGCAATTTGAGCGGCTTGAGAGCACGAATAGTTGCATGCAGTAGTTTTGCCGCAGTCAATCGATCTTACATCGATGGCATAAATTGAAAAATGCATGCATGCGTTTATCCATTGCAACGCGTCAAGATGTCCGCATTTGAGTTTTTCTTTTTTCAAAAGAAGACCAACTAAATTATTTTTTTGTTTCCTGTCAATATTTTGAATGAGTGATAAGCATTCATGGAAAATTTCTAGTAAAAACATAGTTAACATCATTTTAAAATAATTAAACATGAGCGGAGAAACGCGATTCTTTGAATTTGTGAGAATGATAACACCAACTCGGAAATTCAAAAATGCCCAAATCCATTAAAGATGCTAATTTTTCAGGAAAAACCTTTGAAGATGGCGGCGCCTCTATATTAACGTGGGCCTCTAAAATGTCCCAAAGTAATTGTCTTTTGGCACCCAAAAGGTTTTTCTCAGACCAACTTCTCGGCCCGCTGCGCAGGTTTTTGTGTCTCTTGATCATTTTCATTTTTCCGATTAGGTGTGCTTTCATTCTCACTTATTCGATCAAGATTACGCATTTTCCGATTTCAGCCATGGATATGTTTTACAGATTTTGCCAATCTTCGTTCTGGAGGCCATCACGAAGAATGTAATAATATCATGACTTAATCGACACCATTCAGGTGCATTATTGACAGCGCACAACACTGCCATGCTAAGGGAAAACGCCGTATGAACATTCGAGATTTTCCAAATTTCCCTTCATAAAACATGACGAAATTTATGCATATTTTTCGTCGAAACTTTCAGATGTTTTAGATTTTTCATGCTAAATTGTGTGAAAATTTTGGAAACAAATATTCACAATTTTCTCAGTAAATTGTGTTGTTATCGAAGGAAATTTGGCAACTTCTGAAGGCTCATACGGCATTTTTCACGGCAGAACAGTCGAGAAATCCCCCCCAACCTAGATTTTGACTACATTTTGCAATTTGGAGCTATACATTCTGGCTCATCTAAAAAAACACTTATGTGCATAGGGAAACTAATGGCGCACACGTTGTTTTTAAACCGGGCCAGAATTTACAGTTCCAAATTGCAAAATGCAGTCCATTTGTTCCTTTTTTCTGGAAAACGGGAGAGTTGGCGACTCGTCACTCTACTTACCAATTGCGCGACTCAAGGTCGTCAAGGGAGGTGGCATATTTGATTGACGCCAGCTTCCTTTCCGATCGGGAGCGGTGTCACTCGTGGGGTGTAATTTTTCAATTAACGTCTTGGTGCCTTTAATTGCAACGCCCGATTTTAGTCGCCTTGCTCAAGACGATCCTCGTTTTGCACGCAATTTTACTGTGATATCGTTTCCGGTAGTTGATGCCACCCACACCCTCCCGAGTGCCAATCGGCAGAGAACTCGGAGCAAATGTTACTATCAACTCCGAACTCCTGAACTCTTTAATTTATAGTTTTAACTCTTCAGTTTTTTACTTGTCTTTTTTCTCCTTTTTTCTCTTATACGAAAAACATGTAAATCTTTCGGTAATGATTCATTAGCAGGGTGTCGAGCATCAGGAAAACCCGGAAATATCGGAAAATATCAGGAATTTTCGCCGATCAGGAAAAAATCAGGAAAATCGGAAAAATCGGACGTTTTATCAGGAATTTTCCTTAAGCGAATCTCCTCGGCGAAGAATGTCTTACTGCTTTTTGCCTACCGTGCCAGGAGTCGAGAAAAATCAGGAAAATATCAGGAATTTTCAAAATGAAAAATTCAGGAATTTTTTATACAATATCAGGAAAAATCAGGATTTTTCAAAATTAAGAAATACTAGACACCCTGTAATGCATGGCATTTACTTACAAAACTGAATAATTAAACGGCATTGGCTGAGAATGATATTGCGGTGAGATATGGACAAAATCAGCCGTTTATAACCGACCAAAACATCCCTTAAAACAAGTCCATGTTCCTTAGCATAGTGTTTTTGATCAGATGGGATTATATTGGGTTTTTTTAATTTGAGGATAAGCTCAAAAACATTCAAACCCTGAGGAATTCATCATGACAACTCATCACTTCACTCAAAACAGTCGTCTCAGGAGCAAGTTAAAGCTGTTCTTACCAAAGTATGGATTGGAATATATTTTCAGAGATGAATGGTACGCCACGCATTTATCTAGCCGAATCTCTCCCTGTTGGTTTTATTAAATCGGATTTTAGACTTTGACAAGTTCAAAAAGACTGATACCCTCAGGAGAGTAGCAAGACAAGTTCATCCTTAAAATTGACCGCGTTAAGAAGAAAGGAACCAAGCCACGTCAGCTATCGTCTTTAACTGGCAATTTAAATTTTTACATGAAAAGGTCGTTCGGATTTGTGTGCAAATTTCAGTGAATTTTCTGCATTAGAAGCGAATCTCTTAAAATTTCAAATGAATTGGCACAAACGTTCTCTCGGTAAAAATTAAATTGCCTTGTTAAATTTGGCAGTAGCTGATGCGGTTTGGTTCCTTCCTGCTAAACGCGGTCCTAACACTCGTCTCAGGAGCAACTTAAAGCAACGCAAACCAAAATATTGATTGAAATATAATTTTAGAGATAAATTGTATGTCACGCGTTTACCGAAGTATTGATTGAAGTACCTATAATTTTACCTATGTCACGCATTTACAAATATTTACCTACATGCCTTACAATGGACCACTAGACAAGGTACGAATTTAAGCATTCTGATACATGTTTCCTAGTCAGAATTTCACGTAGAGCACGATTCGCACAACGAAAATTACTTAAAACAACTCTTCACGAAGATATTCACGTTTTTATTTCACATTAGTTACGAGGAATTTGAACTGCCCGCTGACAAGAAACTCAAAGCTCTACGTAAATCAAATCGCGCACTACAACGGTTTCAGCAAGCTTCTCAGTCGAGCAATGTTCATGTCCCACCATGTGTTGTTCAAACTATAAGTAATTTGCTATAGCTGAGCCACAGTGTCAAGATTGAGGTTGCCAGATTTTTTCATCGCAGAGACGTTCATCATAACGTTTAGCGCGTGATGTGAATCACGTAGAGCATTGAGTTTTCGTGAGCGGGTGGTTTGAATTCACGCATCAAGAATCATTCAATGTCTTCGTAAGGAGTTGATTTCGGTAATTTTCGTTGTGTGCATCATGTTTTACGTGAAATTTTGGTTAAGAAACATGTATCAGAATGCTGAAATTCGCACCTTATCTAGTGGTCCATTTTAGGATGGGACCCAAAAGATTTCGGGGGGGGGGGGGGGGGGGGGAGCGGGGGCTAGTTTCGACCGCAAGCGGCTTATATTCAGACGTCGAAGCTTGTTTTTAAGGTGCATTTTGGCTATGCCACCTGATGAAGTCCAAAACGCCAGAAGGAGCGGTCGCGATTATCAAGATGACCGCCCCAACTCAACCCGATTACCCGACCCGCGACGAGCCCTCCATCATGGTGGTCCCTCAACGACGGGATGGGCAAATATTTTAATAACTCCCACCTGACGTGTCCACCTTGAACTCAGCGCGTGCTGGGGCAGTAAAAAGACTCCCGAGTTCGAAACTTACGCATATTCATCAAAAGGAACCATATCCATTGTGACATGATCCTTGTCAGGCCCGTGTTCTTATGGATCTCGGGACTCATGGCAGAATGGAAATAATTTTTTTTTCATTTAACTGCGTCCGAATTACTACTGGAGTGGCCGGGTTTTGTTTTTCGGCCTTTGTTCCGCCCATGAGCGGTGTCACGGGTTCATCACTCGCCGCTCGTGCGAATCCCGCCCGCTCTCGCGCTTGTACTCGCGCGAATACTCAAAATCCACGCCCACGCGCCAGATTTCTTGGCACTCAGTACTGCCCAAGTGTCGTGCTGAGAAAAAAACGGCGTATGAACCACAGGAGGTTGCCTAATTTCGTGGGATTAAAAATTATTTGAATAATTGTATAAAAATATTAAATAATTATTAAACAAGTATTAAATAATTTAGAAAAGTTATTAATATTTGTCCATGGTTGAAGATCATCCTGATTAAATTGCTGATCAAATTCCTTGTCTTGCAGGGTTGCCACAGTCAGGGAATACCGGGAAATTTCAGAGAATTTTAAAAAGTCAAGGAAATCCGGAAAATGTTAGGGAAAATGACGAAAATACCATGGAAAAATTATCAAGTCACCTTTATTTGCTTTTTGGAATGGCTTTGACGTTTCGAACAACACATTTTGCCTGAAAACTATTTCTAATAATTCTTTTTACCATCTAGTACATCTTCAATTGTCAGGGAATTTCACCAAAATTTGTCAGGGAAATCAGGTAAATGCCAGGAAATTTCACCAAAATCTGCCAGAGAAATCAGGGAAATGTCAGAGAATTTCATTTTCTAGATCCTGTGGCAACCCTGGCCTTGAGAACATACTTTTGAAATGGGTGTATCGTATTGTTAAGTTATCGTTCTGAGGAGCTATTGCTATCGTTGAGTGTAATTAATGGCGTGCGTTTGTTTGTTTTTCAGCATGCGTGACGCGTCGTACAACGAGGATGATGGAAGTTTGCGAATGTACATCCGCGGACGGCCCGTCGTACTCCTGGCTCCGTCGGACGTCGCCGAGAACTACAACATCTCCAAAGTGGCGCCCCCTCCGCAGTCCAAGCTCAAACTCGACTGGGTGTATCCTTTCTTCCAACCATTCATTCTTTATAACAGGACAAATGGTAGCACAAGCGTACGATAGTCTGAGGAAACCTCCGCTCTGAGCCCATAATTGAAATTGATAGACAAAACGATAGAGAGAGGAGACAGTAAGTTGGACAGTAAGTTTTTCAGCCAACGTGCGTTAAAAATTAGCATGAAGCTAAAAATCTAAATACAAAGGGAATAAGCTCATATGAGCACAAATTTCCCTCAAAGAGATACCTACACTGTTTGGTGCAACACCGGTAACCACCATTCAGGAAGGCAACTGCAGACGCGTTTCGGCCGTATTGGGTCGATCCTTAGTGCAGCGTACCTACCTATTAATTAGCGTACTTATCTCTTTGAGGGAAAATAATTGTGCTCCTATGAGCTTTTTCCCTCTGTATTGAGATTTTCAGCTTTATGCTGATTTTTGGCGCACGTTGGCTAAATAATTCCAACTTGCTGTCTTACGACCTGTGAGTATAACGCAATCAGTTTGTACAAAGAAGACATAGGAAATATGAAGCGATCCTTTTGTATCAAGTGGGTGGTTCCTTTAGACTGAGAGAGAAAATGATGGACTAACTACAGGGTCTTTCACGGGTTGCATCGGCGGTGGAAAACCGTAGAAGTCAGGGAATTCAATATGTTAGCGTTTAGCTGAAGTGAGTGTACTTAAACGGGGAAAAAATGAAAATGGAAGTTTTATTCGATTATCAGGGAAAGTCAGGGAATTCAAAAATTTTGAATCAGGGAGAAGCAAAAATAGTCAGGAAATTCAAGGAATTTGAAGATGAAGAAATTGTGACAACCCAGCGTTAGTCTATTACTTACCTCCTTTGTCTATTGCAACCACCCACTTCCATCAATAGGACCCCTCCATACCCTTTTTGTCCCCTTTTTGTTTATAGCATTGTATATCGATTTTTAATAATTGGCCCTCTGGTCGAGTCAGGGAAATTCAGTGGAAGTTTGGGAATTTTGTTTCATTTGTAGAGGAGACTGTACTGAATTCAAGCCTTAGGTTCATGGCTAACAATTTTCAAGAGTGACTTAAAAAAAATCAGAGATAAGCAGAGGGCAGAGATAAGCAGAAAGGCAGGAAATTTTGATTTTTGAGGTCAGTCACCACCCTGTTACAGCATACTGTGAACAGTGTGACGTTATTCCAAGGATTTCATTTCAGCTGAATCATATAGGGAAACCTTTAAAAATTCCAAAGAATGCCCTGATCAAAATTGCTCCTTTCAACACATAGACATTTTTTTGTGGATGATTGGTCAAGAAAAGCAGTGAAAAGTCTGGAAATGTTACCATGTACGAACCTTTTTTCCTCAAAAGTAATTCAGCGTTTTGTCAGTTTATCCTTTTCATAATTTTTGAACCTAATTTTCTTATGATAGAAATTATTTGCGGATATGTAATCCTCTGGAATCCTTCGTTAAAAATATTTTTTTGCACACTTCCTTCGTAAAATTTGTTGGAAAAATTTCCTTAACTATTGCAACAGGTATGGCTACCGAGGCAAAGACTGTAGGTCAAACTTGTTCCTTTTACCAACAGGTGAAATAGTTTACTTTGTAGCAGCAGTAGCAATTTTATATAATGTTGAAGAACAAAGCCAGCGACATTACTTGGGTCATACAGATGATATAAAGTGGTAAGTTCCAGAACAACTATGTTGAGCATAATTCAGTAAATAAAAAATAAGTTGAGCATAATAAAATAATTTTAAAGTCTCTAATTTTTGTCAAAAAATCTGGAAAGCTCTACTTAGCTGTTTCACCATTTATATCTTGCTCTCTATATTTTTAGCCAATTGTTTATTCAAAACAGGAATAAATAAAGAAATAGATACTTAAAACCAGCAGATTTTGAAGCAAATAAATGAATCCTTATTGATTTTTTCTTTTTAATTTAATAAAATTTAATTTGATTTTATTAGATTTTATTTTATTTTTCAGCCTAACCATCCATCCGAATAAGATGTTAATTGCCACCGGTCAGACTGCAGGTCATGATGCCAGAGAAGGAAGGGTAAGTTCATTATTTCTTACCAAATAGCCTTCAGGAAAACACTCAAATTCTGACCCTCTTGTAAGCTCTGGAATAGCGAAGTTCAAAACTCAAATATGAATGCTTGTCCGAAAGATCACCTCTCAAGGACAGCTTAGTGTAATTGATCCATTCTGACCGGCCACATTGTATGGAATTGCTTGTTTTGATAGGAGGTGACAAAATTGCCCCACTACCATATATGAAGCAAGCAGGTCAACAAACTTGTCTTCCCTTTTTGGGGTCCTCTAGTGATGGACTTGTGCAATAAATCACAGAAGAATGCCCTTTTGATGGCTCTGACTGATAATGAAGTAGTTTGTATTAGTATTAAATCATAAGTTGAGGCTGTTCTTTCTACATATTCTACCTCCAAGTACAAATTTTGCATTGGGGCACAAGAATGGGTCATTTAAGCTGTGGAGGAAATGGAGAAATTTCTGTTGCCGTTATCACAAAATTTGGGGAAAAATAGTAAGCTTATCTCAATAAATACTTCAGAAGGACAAAATGAAAAAAATGACCAAAGTGGCCCATTGCAAAGAACTAGACACTTAGTAGTATCAGAAATAACTAATAACTCTCTTGATATTTGCTGAAAACTTTTCTTTCTTTCTTGGCTGGCCAATGGCCATGGACATGAATTTTTAACCAGGTTTAGTTTAAAAATGCTGCAAGAGGATGAGCCGGAAACGAAGAGATACCAGATCACCAAACATGTTCAAGAAACTCAATCCATTTATACTTTTTTTTAATTTTCTTTTTACAGCCTCACGTCAGGATTTGGAACTCTGTTAGTCTTGTCACCGTCTCCGTGATTGGCATAGGCGAGTTCGACCGATCTATCTGTTGCCTCTCCTTTTCAAAATCGGTGAGTAAAAGTGTGCAAGCATCAATGGTTGAGAAATGGGTGATGGACAGAGCTCAGGAGGACTGTGCAAGAGCAGACGGAATGATGCACTTAAAACTCATGCCTCCTGGATACTCTAGAAAGTTTACAAGAAATCTGCTGAAACTTGATAGAAGCAGGATAAAAATACTGATCGGTTTATCAACAGGGCATGGCCACCTCAAGCAGCACCTGTGGAATATAAGGGTCTGGAAGACTGAACCAATTTGCCGGATTTGTGAGGTAGAGAGAAACAACAACTCACATAATTTTTTATTATAAGGTGCCAAAGGAGAAGACATGAAATACTGGGTTCTACTGATTGGTATGATTACTCTGATAACAAGGAACCTGCTAGTGCTCTGTTGCACCTTCCTAGGGAGACAGTTTCCTGGCTTGAATTAGCTGCGGAGAATTTATTTTACCTCTCTACAGGACACTATCAAAGTACATAGCTAAGTAGACTTCAGCTCTGAAAGAATCCAATTCATCAATAGTTTAAGTGGTAATAAAAGTTTTATTTTAATTTTTGTGTTTTATTGACTTCATTGTCTCCTCAGATTGTGGAGGTCCTGTGTTGTGTGTGATCTTTATTCTAATTTCTTGTTTATTGTTATTTTGCACCATTATTTGTTTTTGTCCTGTTGTACCTAATTGTAAGTGCCCTTCTTTCAGGATGGTGGAACTCTTCTTTGTGCTGTAGATGAAGCAAATGATCACAATATTTCTGTTTGGGAATGGCAGAGAGGAGATAAAGGACACAAAGTCACTGAGACAAAAGTAAGTTTGAAGACATATTATTAATAAATCTAAATTTTACATCATTCTATAGGTAGCTTTTCTTATCCTTATTCAATAAATTATTCAATTCCCTGAATGATAGTTCGAAAAGTAATCATTAAAGCTTAAATTAGCTTGAATGAGCTTTAACTTTTTTAAAATGAACTATTACTGCAGGATGTAAGTCTTAACTCAATATTTAAAATTTATAATTTAAATCTTACCTAAAGGATTATGCATACAGTACCAAAAATTTTGATTTTGGCTAAATTTCTACATAACCTCATATGGTGTTCCATGTGACCTTCTGAGTACAACAAGTTTTTCAAGTCGAACTCTTGATGTGCCAATTTCAAGGAAAGCGGGACTGTAAAGTGAATTTTTAGCCCTCTTACATGCATTTTCTAATGGAGGTGTGAGACCCAATGTGTGTGAGTGGACACAAGGCTGCAAGCTCTTATGGCTCAGAGGCATTTGATTATTTTCGTCTGTCATCTTCGCGGCCTGTGAGGGAATAAAATATCCCTATCACCAATAAAATTGTGGGACATTCCTGCCAAATATTGCATGTGAAAATGCCAAAAAATTCACTCTTTAACCCTGCTTTTTTTTCTTTGTAGAAAGTTTGATTTTAAAAACTCTTCGTGGTCTGGAGGCTGTGAGAATGATCCTCTGAAAAAAGATTGAAATTTAGCTCTCACTAAATTTCTTGGGATTGCTAGTGTAGACCTTTACAAACTCAGAGTAGTTTCAAATTATTCTCTCTTTACTCTCTTTTTTTTCTTAGAATTTTCAACCATTTCTTTCTCATATTGTGACCTATAATCTCATGAATTTTCCAATTTCAGTGCTCAGTAGATACAGTTATTGCGTGTGAATTCCATCCAATCGACAGAAATGTAATAGTTACCTGCGGAAAATCGCACATCAACTTTTGGACATTGGATGCTGGTGGCACTTTGTATAAGAGGCAGGGCATTTTTGAGGGTAACCGTGACAGGCCAAAGTATGTGACATGTCTTGCATTCACCCAAACTGGAGAAACTTTGTCTGGTGATTCCAACGGAAATGTTGTTGTTTGGCAAAGAGGTTTGTAGCATGAGTTCTTGCAATTTTATTTGTTGCTCAGTAATTTGATTCAAAACAATGGTAAAAATCATCAAAAAAGGATATATACTTGGAATTAGATAAATTTGTCCAACAAAAAGTCTCAGAGAACTTTTAACAACGAAAACTGTTAATAGACTGTCATTAATGTACTATCATTAACTGTTAAAATAATTATTTGCACATTTAGAAAAGAAGTTCCTGAAAAAATTAGGATCATACAACTGTAAATAAATTAAATCTAGTCTTTAAACGAGCTTTCATGTCAGGATTTTGAGAATGTCATAAAATATAGAATTGTCAAATCTTTGACAGTTAAAATATTTGAAGAGCATTTGGCGAGTTAAATACAAAAGAAGTTTGTAGATTTGATCAAATCTTACAATGAAAACCTTGAAAACTCTTGGGCCTGTTGCAAACTTCTACTAGAGCAAAAATAAGAGTTGTTTCTTATAGATAATGTCTCAAAAATCACGATGAGCGCATCGGCAAAGTCTGAAATGCACTCATAACTCACAATCTGCGTAAGAAATTTGCGTTTTTTTGAGCTTCCCGCTTCAAAAAGGATACTACAGCACAGTTGAACATTTTGTTAGAGGAGTCGTTCTATCGTCGGCAATATTCATCATGGCCGATGCTTCCACAATTCCGTGCTTAATTCGAGGAGAGATCAAGGTCAATCAAGGCGGGAGAGGAAAATATGAATGCCATAGTATCTGGTCTTATCCTGGTCAGGTGTTATCTCATCCTGTTAAACATGTGTTGGCGGATTGGCGTCGGCCATGATGAATATTGCCGACGATGGAACAACTCCTCTAACGAAATGTTCACCTGTGCTGTAGTATCCTTTTTGAAGCAGGAAGCTCAAAAAAACGCAAATTTCTTACGCAGATTGTGAAGTTATGAGTGCATTTCAGAGTTTGCCGATGCGCTCATCGTGATTTTTGAGACATTTTCTGTAAGAAACAACTCTTATTTTTGCTCTAGCAAAAGTTTGCAACAGGCCCATTTCCTAAATCATCAAATTTGAATGTCTGCCGAATCTCTGTGCCTGTGACTTACATATATTTCCTAAATCTCCGTGTATTTACTCTCGTATCAAAGTCTAATTTTCTATGTCACTATATGTTATTTTTGTTGTAGGATCCAACACAATTGCTAAAATTGTTAGAAATGTACACGAAGGATCTATCTTTACCATTTGTGTGTCAAAAGAAGGCAGTATTATTACTGGAGGTGGGAAAGATGGTCGATTATTCCAATTCGATTCAAATCTACAACCAACTGGATACGAAGCACGGGTAAGCATTCTCAAAGCATATCTTTAGCTTTCTAAACATTGTGTAATCCAGAGATCCATTATCTTTCCTAAAAATCTCGTGGCCTTGAGCAATGAAAGAAAAACTTTTTGATATTTTTTATTTCGGAGAACGACAAGTTTGAGTGAAAAAGTGATACAACTTTCAGTCTGGAGGTTTTCTATCAAGCAAGGTATCTCTTACAATTAAAATCTTTGCCAAAATTTCAATTGTTTTTTGCCAAGTAGAAAAAATAAATTGAAGTAGAAGATCAATTGCCTATCCGCCAGTAATGGCTTATTATGTTAATGATTCAGCTAAGTTATTTTAAATGTTATTTGCTGTAAGCAAAGTCCTAATTTTTTGAGTAATCATCAAAGTGACCAATCTAAAATGTCTTTCTGTCTCATTTCATTTCAGATTGCAGAACATTTGGGCGGTATCAGAACTGTTTCAGAAGGTCGGGGCTCACAACTGCTTGTTGGCTCTACCCGAAATTGTATCCTGATCGGCTCGCTCAGCACTGGATTCAGTCCTGCTGTCCTAGGGCACACAGATGAACTATGGGCACTATGCGCTCACCCCACAACTGCTCAATTTTTAACTGCTGGCTTTGATAAAATAGTTCAGCTTTGGGATTCTCTATCGCACACCGTTGTCTGGAGTAAAGATATAGCTGTAAGTTAAATCATTTTTTGATTTGCTTCTCCAACAGTGCACAAAAAATGTTTGAATCGGGCATCAAGGTTCATGATGTCTTGAGAAACTCTTGAATACACTTGGAATGATCTGTCATGGGAAATTTGTTTTTACATGGCAGTTTGGCACACTTGACATCGCAAAAAAATTCTGATAAAATTCTACATTTTTGTTGGAATTCTCGTAAATCTGTGGCTGAATATTTTCAATACTTAATCAGTGCTATATAATGTAACTAATTATTAGATTTAGACTTAGACTTAGATCAGACCTAAACCAAAAAAATGCAAAATTCAGTGTAATGAAGGCAGAATGCTTCTCGGAAAATAACCTCGCATTCAGTAGAGTAATATCAACCTCCGTATCAAATGCGACGTTTTTTTCCAAGAAGAATCCTGCCTTCATTTTTCTGAACTTGGCAATTTTTTAAGTTGAGAATGATTCTCTAAGCTGGTGTGCAGGGGCTATTGTCCTTTTTTTAGCTGGACACTCTAAACCTGCCAAGATTTACTTAATCGATGCAACATATTACACGGAGCACCTTGTAGTTGGTCGGCCATTTTAATATTAAATTAGATTTCAAAAAAGATTTTAAGTCAAAAAGGTTAAAATCTTAACAGACGTGTCTAATTGGTTTCATTTCTCATAGGAACAAGCTCAGTCAGCCTGTTTTTCACCCGATGGCAGCATCTTGATTATCGGCTGTGTCTCTGGGCGATGGATCGTAATGGATTCAGAAACAAGGGAACCGTACTTTGTTCATAATGACGGAGTTGAACCTATTCAGGTCTGTTTTTTTTCTTTCTCTGTTCGCCTCTTATTCTCTTGTTGAGAATTTTTCATAACAGGAAGATAAACCACTACTTAAACGAGTGATAAATTAAGTACAACCATGGATTCTTACCCATTGCTTCAATTTGAATCCACTAGACATAATAAAAATGCCTGTATTCGCCTCATAAGCAAAATTTTAGCATTTATAGCCTACATTAAAATTGTTTTGTCAAAATTTTCTTGAAAATTGATGGTTCAAAATTGTTTGGTCAAAACAATTACAAAATTATCTTACGTGTAGAAAAGTATTAAAAATGAAACTTTTGATTTTTTCCTGAAGCATTATAAGTATTTTCAAAATTGCTGATTTTACAAGGTACGTCTGGTTCTTTTTTTTTTTTTTTTTTTTTTTTTTTTTTTTTTTTTTGTAATCTGGAAGTCACAATTGACTGCTTCTGATGCTTGTAATCTGGAAGTCACAATTGACTGTTGTGACTTCCAGATTACAAGCATCAGAAGTGAATCAATTCGAAAATTTGATGTGGAATTAATGAGGAAGTACATATTTTGGAACTTTTTTTCCTTCTGTTTTCATAGGCCTTGGATCAGGCTATGAATGTTTTTAGTAATGGCAATTTATAAAATGACAAATCAAAGAACTGTACATTAAAACTTCATTTATGTGTGTCCCCATAGAAGATATTTCATTATTATAATTTGAAAACAATTTTTATGTAATTTTATGTCACTTCCTTTGTTTGCTGCCACTTCAGTGAAAGACATCGCTTTTCAGATGATATTTTAATTAGTTGCCATTTGGTAAATACTTTAGGTTATTCACTCAGGATGTTAGCAACTAATCAGTAAAACCTTTCTCTAAAAACCATACTGGTTCTGATGTATTCTTGTCCCTTAATAAATGAATGTCATTTTTCTGAATGGGTTATGCGTTTCTGATGAATGATGTTTAACTTTTTGTTTCCAGGTCATTAAATTTTCTCCTGATGGCAAATGTTTAGCTTTAGGATCTAGAGATAATTTCGTCTACGTCTTTCAAGTTAGTGGAGACTATCGAAAGTACAGCCGTGTTGGTCGTTGCGCAGTGAGTATTACTCTTTTTTAGCTCAGCTTTATTTTTAAATTCTCTGCCTAGCTTTAATTTTGAAGCTTATGAGTTGATGAATCAGAACCTTTCTTTTCCCTTTATTTCATCACATGTACATATCAAATAGTCTGTGGCAAGGTCCATATTATGACAACCTGCACATCGGTGAGGCAAATGAAGAGTTAATTTCACTTCATTTAAGTATGGATCAACGTTGATTATGATACCTATTTAAAACAATTTGATTTTTTTTACTTTGATTGCCACTTGGCATACTGTAAAACCACTCATGTGAATCATTCTGTAACCATTATTATTGTTCTACTCCTCTTTTTTTTCTTTCACAACTCATGATCTTATTTTCATTGAATCCTTTATGGTAAATGAACTCCAGGAATTCCGATCTCCATCTGCCTCCTTGTATCATCCTTTTCATTTCTTGGCTTAAGACTTTAGAAGCACGCATTACTTGATTTTTCATCACTGAAATTAATTTCTTTTGAATTAATCATTTTTTTCCTGGTTAGATTTAAAAGTTTTTGATCCAACGCAAATAAAAAATTCTTCATTGGAAAACCATTATGAATATTTGAAATCCTGCACAAAACATACGCTCAGTCTCAGTTTGATGATGGATGCTCTAAAGCCAAACCAATACAACTCATCTTAGTGTAAAGACTTCAATGAGATTTAGCTATTTCATCAGAATCTGTAGGAAATTTGATGCAGTTTCCACTCAATTCATAATTATTCCAGTCTTTACCATAAGATTTACTCATCTAGTCTATTTTTTCAAATGATCTCTTTCAAAATTTACAATTTAACTGTAATCTTGTACAATATCAAATTGGTGCAAAGATATGATTCATTTATTTACTGAACTGGGGAATTAAAGGTTTTTCGGAGGCTAATAAAGTAATGGCCTCTCTGGAGGAAAAGAAAAGGAAGAAGAGAAAGAGAGAGAAACTATAAGTTGCCAATATTTCTCGTAAACCTTAATTGTAATGCCTTAGATACAATTAATTTTTCCCCCTCAGTATTCATTTCTGTTGTGAATGTTTTTGATTGGCTGACAGTATCCCCTGCAACCATTAGTCTTTAGTCTGCTTTTATGAGAGGTCACATCATTCACAAAGACTCGAGGGACCAGAAATTTTGTTGGACTCTCCGAAATGAAAATATAAATTTACAGATTTTAGTCTTCAAGTCTTAATAGATAATGAACAATTGAATTACATTGAGTAAAAGTTAATGCTCATCAAAGGCAAAATATTCTTAATTCATGCTTTTTTAGAAGGTCAAATATAAGATCAGTCACATCAAACTGAACCAAAAAAATAATCGTGTTCCTTAATATGGTAGTAGCAAGGAATTTTTGTAGGGTTGGCCCAACATAGGACTTTGTGAAAAAACCAGAAAGCTTGTTAAAAAGTTTAAAAAATCATTTCTGAGGGGAGAAAAAGCTAATTCAAATCCAACCAAATAAAAGTGGACAGGCGAGTTGACGCAGTGAGCAAGTGAGTTTCCCGCTGCTAGCTACATCATTGGAGTGCATTAAAACTATCATTGCAGTCCCATTTTTGTCATTTTTATAATAGAGTTTCTTTGCCATTTAGGGGGAATAAAAAAGAAATTTAAAAAAAAACATCATAAAAATTCCCAGAAGCCTAGGATCTCCATACCTTCAACATATGAATCAAAGAAATGGGTGGCACTGACCGATTGTTTGATAAATTTAAAAATCTCATCCATTTTAGTTTTATTATCATCAGATGCAACACGTAACAAGTGCACAAAGAAAATCATGTAAAAAATCTTAAAGCAATGATGTAAGCAAAAACGTATAGGCAATTTTCGTTTGTTTCTTTGATAATTTTGAAGAACACGACCACTCTCATACATGATCTGTTACCCCATTTGTCCACCCAGGGGGTGAAGTTAGCCTCATTTTAAAGCTGTCAGCTTTACCTCCGAAGTTATGTAATTCAAATTATACATTTAATTCATATATATAAAAATCATGAGATATAAATTTAGTACGAAAGAACTGAACTGTTTTTTCCGATCAAGCATCAGAAGAAAAATGCATTTTGGCTGCACGTTGTTCTCGAAAACTGCCTTCAGCCTTCTCTCTGAAAAAGTGTTTTAACTTGAATTTATATTCTTAAAAAATGTATCCTTTATTTACATTTACGCTGCTTGACGCAGATTGAAAGGAGACGAAGGAAAATTTCGCCATCTTTATTGTTGTTGTTGGTAATTACAATTTTCATACTTCACAAGCTGTTTTAATCATATTGTCATGTTTTAAGTCATTCTCCTTGTGTTCTAATTTTCACTTTTCTTCTCTTTTGCAATTAGTTTTTTGTCTCTGGAGGCTTTAGTTGTTGTCACATTTTCAGTTATTTTTTTCTTTCGTCTGCATGTAAGAGATTTATCGAGAATTTTTTATAGTAATAGTTAGTATAGAGATCGTGCGCTACAAAATCTAGTGCTGCTGTTGAGACGTAGCATGAAGCTTCTATGCCTTTAAATCTTCAGATACTGATGATATAACCATCTTGAATGAATGGTTTTTCCACAGTGTGACTGAGGTTTTTAGAAATTTCATTTCCTTTCATTCAGAAAAAATTGTTCTGTTCACTCCAGAAATTTAACCATCATGTAACATCATCAATTATCACCAGTATTATCATTTATACTAGCCAACCTCAATGTTTTAAATATTTCAGGCACTGATGTTTTAGCGGTCAAAATATTTACCTCATTTATTGATGCATGTATGTTTATATGTCTGTATGTCATGTACATTTTCCTCTAATGTAAATGAATAAAGTCTAGTCGGGTTTGAATTTTTCGGGTCTAGCTATTAAGGATTGGAAGTAAGCAATAACCCTCATTTTAACATTTTAAAAATGTCAGATCATCCTGATTTCTCGCTTATGAATCATGTAAAATTGAAGGTGTATTTGCGTTGGTGTAAAGTTCTGTCAGATAGATTATGCTCTTGCAGGGTCAATGCTCTTGCAGCGGCAAATTTTTGTTAAATGGAAATCTTGGTCCAAAAAATGAAAAAAAAAAAAAAAATTAGAAAATACGCAGTAGTTGTACCAAAGGGTGACAATTCTTTCAGGAAAGTGTTTCCACAATTTAATATAATTATCAGATTGGGACTGAGAGGCATTTTAAGCGGTCTTATCTCCCCAACATCTCTAAGAAAAATAAAAATTTCTCCTTGGTTAGTTTTTGAGAATTTTTGAAAATGTGTTTTTACAAATGAAATAATTAATTTAGTTTCAAACTTTGTTTGCTGATTCAGTGTGCTATATGTTTTGCCGTATATTTTATCTTTTACTTTAGTTATCGTTTGCAACGTAAACATGTCATTGTGTTTGAAATACATAAGATAAATGGGTTGCTCCCTTGGTCATGATTGTGTTGACTAGTTAAAGATAATTAGAGTAGAATCCATGTTTGAACATTCGACAGGCACCAGTATGCTGCAACTTTCTTCTTCTTTTTTTAAAAAAAAGTTATAACATTTAAAGGAAAATTTTAAGTATTTTGTACATGGTAAATAGTAAACACTATTAAAAAGAAGAAAAAAATTGGTTTCTTGCTAATTTTAAGGCAAGCACAGGTCTAAATATACAAACCAAATGAGCACAAATAAAAATGAGCCAATATACAGGGTGTCCGGAAGATAACGTACTTAACTTTCAGGATCGCTTTTTCGGCTCAAAATAAGACTTTTTTTTCCTATACACATATGCCCGAAAACGCTTCATACGTCAGCTATGCGCTTCCAAAGTTGCCATTTTTTTTCGTTCAAATTACTATAGCTCCTCGTCATTTTTTCATAAGTGGCTGAAACTTTGTTTAGGGGGGTATTTTTTAGCGCTCTATTCATTTTTTGTGTTTTCAAGGACGTACGACTTCGAAAAATGACGTCACAAGCGTTCCCGAATTTGAAAATTACGATAACTTTTTTGGTAGATGATATTTCGAAAAACGGATCACGGCACGTGAAAGAGCGTAAAAAATCAAGGGGTCAGGGTACTGCACAAAATTTTCCAGAAACGCGTTATTTCGACGCAAAAGAACTTTGAAAAATTTTAAGATTTTCGAAGCTCCTTGCTGTGTAGGCAATTTTTACTACAAGGATTGAAAAATTGCCTACAGAGCAAGGGGCTTCGAAAACCTCGAAGCTATTGAGACGGCTCTTGACCTTTCCCTCACACTTTTTCCAGGCTTGGGACTGGCCCGAGCATCATCCTACGAAAATTGCGGTCAGTCGGCGATATTTTTGGTATCAAATATCCACCGAAAAATCATACTCAGAGGCTTATCGAAAACATGGTTTCAAAGTGTGGTAGTTTCGTAGCATAAGTTTAACAAGTCATGCTTAATAATTACTCGTGAATGCTCGGGGCGGTTTAAAAGGTTTTTTTGGTTTTTTTTGGTTTTTTATTGGGTTTTTTTGTTTTGTTTTTTGCATAACAAATGGACGATATCAACAGTAACATTGAATGAAACAGTTCAATCACAGGTTTTGTTCAAAATGGGAGCCGTTTACAGCAACGCATGCGTTGTATCTTTTCAAGAGAGACGTTGTCGTTGCTTTTCTCGAGTTTTTCGACGAGCCTTATTGAAATCATGGTTTCAAAGTGTGGTAGTTTCTTAGCATAAGTTTAACAAGTCATGCCTTAATAATTACTTGTGAATGCTCGGGGCTGTTCAACGCCGCTCCTCTCAATGCAGAGATTCGTGATATCTGCTCTGCACTTATTCATCGAATTTCTTATTTCATGTTCAATGGCAGATCTTGTAAGTACTTTGGGTGCAGTGAAAGGTTCGGAGATTAAATTTAATTCATTTACTTATGTTGATGCTTGCCAATGTGTGTACTGTCGCTCGAAATGATTACACAGTAGCGCGAGAATAGCTAAGAAGCGGATTTTTTCGTATTAAAAAAAAGAAACAACAACGAACAGAAAACAAACCCAAAAAATGCGGATAAGTTACCTCCAGTGAGGGGAGGAGGGGGTGTTCTGCATTAGTAAAAGAACTGCCTCGTACAAAATTTCAGGCCAATTGATCAACTTTCAGAGGTCGCATCAGCCGAATTTTTTAAATAATTTTTTCAGTGGGTAGAAATTCTTCATTTGCACTCCACAAATGTGCATTATGGTCTCTCACAACCTCCCATAGCACGTGGCAGCGTTATGAGCTCTCGATCAGATTAAAAATTGAATTCTGATGGTTTTTTCCTCCTCACATTTTGATATACCGATTTCGCAGCACATCAATAATCTTGCAGTTGCAATCAATGATATATCTATTTGAATATCTTCATCGAATTTCGTCTTTGTCAAATTATTTCTTTTCATGGAGAAAAGCACGCACTACGGATTGCATGAGATACTGCACGGAGAAAAAAACTTCGTGCGTGGGACCCAAAGTTTAGGTCATATGGATCTCTGAAGTTTTCGGATTGAGCATCCGAACACGTAAGGTCCAGCTGCTGAGGTTTGGATCACACATCTGAAACTTCAGTTCTTACATCTAAAGTATTTCAGATGTGAGAACCGAAGTTTTTCGTATGTGAGAATCGAAGTACTTCGGATGTGAAAACCGAATTACTTCCACACTTTGAAACCATGTTTTCGATAAGCCTCCGAGTATGATTTTTCGGTGGATATTTGATACCAAAAATATCGCCGCCTAACCGCAATTTTCGTAGGATGATGCTCGGGCCAGTCCCAAGCCTGGAAAAAGTGTGAGGGAAAGGTCAAGAGCCGTCTCAATAGCTTCGAGGTTTTCGAAGCCCCTTGCTCTGTAGGCAATTTTTCAATCCTTGTAGTAAAAATTGCCTACACAGCAAGGAGCTTCGAAAATCTTAAAATTTTTCAAAGTTCTTTTGCGTCGAAATAACGCGTTTCTGGAAAATTTTGTGCAGTACCCTGACCCCTTGATTTTTTACGCTCTTTCACGTGCCGTAATCCGTTTTTCGAAATATCATCTACCAAAAAAGTTATCGTAATTTTCAAATTCGGGAACGCTTGTGACGTCATTTTTCGAAGACGTACGTCCTTGAAAACACAAAAAATGAATAGAGCGCTAAAAAATACCCCCCTAAACAAAGTTTCAGCCACCTATGAAAAAATGACGAGGAGCTATATTAATTTGAACGAAAAAAAATGGCAACTTTGGAAGCGCATAGCTCACGTATGAAGCGTTTTCGGGCATATGTGTATAGGAAAAAAAAGTCTTATTTTGAGCCGAAAAAGCGATCCTGAAAGTTAAGTACGTTAACTTCCGGACACCCTGTATATTTGGCTAAAAGCTCAAGCTAAGGCCTTTAACGTAGAAATCTTGAAACAAAATTCCTTTATGGGCGAACCTTCAATATTTTAAGGTCTTCTCATTTAAAGTGGATTCAGCTTTTTATACCGAGGCTGTATTTTTCTTTTGGCAACATGAGTGTATATGGAAAATTGCTATGACACTGCAAAAGTAAGCATTATATTATCTGTCACCAATGTTTGTTTTGCGAGTTCTTGCCCATTGAAACCTGAGATTTAGTTTTAAGGTTGACGATGTTGAATTTTTGTTGCAGGGTCACTCAAGTTTCATCACTCACCTTGATTGGTCAGGAGATAGTCAATATATCCGAAGCAACTCTGGGGATTACGAAATACTTTTCTGTAAGTTACTTATTCTTTTCTAGTTGCTTTTACCCATCCAATAAAAACCATGAGACAAAGTATCAAATTTTCAGATCCTAAATTAATTGAAATATCTACCTTTCTCTGATTTTAAATGCTCAAAACTCTCTCCAATTTCTTTTCCCCTCAATTTTCCTTCTTTTGCAAATTGCTTCACACAAACAAGTTAATACTGTTGCTTAATAAAGTTACGCAAATGTTTAATTTTTCAATAAGTTAAATAAATTTTCCTACAGGATATCTTACATGTGTGATGTTAGTCTATGTTTTTTGTAATTTTAAAAAGTCAAAGGTACATGTATTACGTTATTTTGTCAATACATTATACTTTCATCATTACCCATATCACAAACATCGATTTTTTAATATAATAATATCGCAATAAATGAGAAAACTCTAGTGAATGAAAGTTTGTGACTGCATTTCAAATATCTCACTCTAATTTTTCTTTTAAATGAATTCGGTAATCAAGTATTTTCCTGAATGTACTCATGTCATTTCATAATAATTTCAGGGAATGCCTCAACATGCAGACAAATACCTCAAACATCACAGATGAGGGATGTTGTCTGGGCTAGTAATTCATGCGTTCTATCTTTTCCGACCATTGGAATTTGGCCAGATGACGCAGATGGCACTGATGTCAACGCATGTGAACGCTCTCACAGTGCACGCCTTCTTGCCACAGCTGACGATTTTGGCAAAGTCAAACTGTATGCCTACCCTTGTTCTCAGCCCAAAGTAAGTACTTTTTTCAGCTTTGTATTGTATTGATACTAATGGTTCTTCTCCTTCTTTTTTATCACCAGAGTGTCAGAGAAATTAGGGAAAATCCAGGAAATCTTACAATGAATACTGGAAAGTAGAAAAACTTTAAAACTTGATACCTGAACCATGAACCACGCTCGCACTGAGTCTCATTTTGGTTCGGAGTTCAATCCTCTGAGTGACTTTTTGAAAAGCTAACAGAGGAGTAATTTTCAAGAATGAATCAATGACTATTGCCTCGTAAAGGCAAAAGCTATGTAGCAGTGCAATGTAGTAGCCAATCTTGTCCCTAGATCATTTAAAATCACCTCAAACATACGATCGTTAGTCTTCAGAAAAATTAAAACATAAGAATGAAAACTAAAATGTTGCAATAGAGTGGACAGGTTTCGAAGAAAGTCATTCATTCATGGATGCAATAAGATCAAATTGATGTACTTATTTGCTGGTCTAATGGTCAATCAATTTTCCTTTTTTTTTCAAACAAAACTAATTTATTCTCATCAACATTTTGATCTAGTAACAAACGGCTGTGCGTGTCTTAATCTTCAAATTATTTTTTTTTTCCAGTCTTTGTGCCACACTTACAGTGCTCATAGCAGTCACGTGACAAATGTTGCATTCCTCCATGATGATACACGACTGATTTCAACCGGTGGTAAAGACATGAGCGTGATGCAGTGGCAAGTTGTGTAAACTGAAGCAAAAAATCAAAATCTGACGGACGTATAGGTCCTCAATTGTTATTGTTTACTAGTTAATTACTTTTTGTTATTTATGTATGTTTTCCAGTCTCAACTATGGCCTATTGTCACTTTCAATTGATCTGAGCACACATGTTTGGTTCTCAAGCTCTATTCAGGTTAATCTCAGTGCTTCGTATTTGCATATGTATATTGAGTATACTTGCAAGGTATTTTCTTATTATACTCTTAATTTTATTGTCTCAATTTTCTTCTGTTTGAGTATCTAAACAAATTTTAAGACAAACAACACCTCTAGGCTAGCCTAATATTTAATTCAAATTATTTAATTTTAGTACTCCTCGGTCGTTAAAGACACACATTGGATTCTCATTCCTCTTTCGTTTTTGAACCTTTAACCTATGCAATGAGATCAGAAGGCTGATTATTGAAATTGATAGATAAAGCTATAGACAAAAAAGATGACAGGAAAATAGAAGGATCCTATTTGTTTAAAGGGGTGGTTATTATAGACTAAGAGAGTAAACAATGTACTATGTACATCGTAATGTACAATGTAACTATGGGGTCTCTCATGTGTTGCCATTAGTTAGTCCATTACTTACCTCCTTAGTGCATTGTAATCACCTGCTTCCACCAATAGGATCACTCTCTTTTCTCTCCGTCTTCTTAGTCTATTCTTTTGTCTATCAATTTCTTTAACAGCTCGCAATAGTATAAATAATACATATTGATCATTTCTATAGATTTCTTCAGTCATTCACGAATTTAATTGTTCTTTCATTTCGTATTTTTTTTTTAAACTACATTTAAAACCAAGTATGAAACTGCTTTTAATTATAAATTCCCTTCCACATGTAGTTAATACTGTTATTTTTTTGAAAGATGAAAACTTGTCTATGTTTTCAAGGTTTTAAAAAACAACCTCAGAAGAAGGCTGAGGTTGAGACACTTGAGGATAGTCTCAATTCTTGAGCTACTATTTTATCCATATTTTTAACTGAATGAATAATTCTTCCCGTCTTGCATATTTAGATGCATAAAATTTCACACTCAGTATTACATTCTTGTATTATGTTCAGTGTAGTCTAATCTCTCTTTGAGGCATTTTTTATTTTTAATGAAAGTCTTGTAGGTGTACATTTTTAAATAATTTTGTACTTTGGATGTACATTTCGTAGTTCTCTAAGATTATTTATTTTAAATGTTATTTATTCAATATTTTTCACAATAAATTCTGAGCTGTATTAAAATTTCCATCCTTGAATTTTTTTTTAGTAAAACTTTCACCATGAGATCACATATAGAGCCTGACCTACGTATCATCAATGAATAAGTTCCTGGGGAATTCTATCCAAACTAAAAACTGCCTCTCCCTACAAAAATATGTTCATAAAACTACTGAAAGCTTGGCCTTAGCCTCAATGCACTGGGTTGTAAACAAAAACTTAGAGGTGGGATCAGCTGGAATTATACCAAGTGACTGAAAAAACTATTAGGGCTGTGCAAATATTCGCAATGGGCCCCCAGACAAGGTACGAATTTCAGCATTCTGATACATGTTTCGTAACTAAAATTTTACGTAGAACACGATGCTCACAACAAAAATTACCGAAATTAATTCCTTACGAAGATATTTTATGATTCTTGATGCGCGAATTCAAATCATCCGCTCACGAAAACTGAATGCTCAACGTGATTCACATCGCACGCTAAACGTTAGCATGACAGTCTCTGCAATATAAAAATCTGGCAACCTCAATCTTGACGCTTTGGCTCAGCTGTAGCAAATTGCTAATAGTTTGAACAACACATGGTGGGAAATGAACATTGCTCGATTGAGAAGCTTGCTGAAACCATTGTAGTGCGCGATTTGACTCAAGTAGAGCTTTACCAACTTTGCCGAGTTTACAAACAGCGCACACGATTGCGATTGCCCAGCGTATCTTGGTTGCTCCAAGAGTACCACACATCAAAAGTAAAATAACCAATATGAAAAGAGTGAAAAGTTCATAAACACATGTTTTTCAACACTAAAAGAGGAAACCCCTCTCCTATCCTCTATTGTCTTAGATTGACATATAAAACAGGATTTATCGTTGAACCAGCCTGGAACGACCTGCGGCCCGATCAAGAGCTCCGGCGCGGAGCTAGCTCCGACCATGGAGCCTAATTTTCGATCCGGATTGGAGCTACCTCCATCCTAGGAGCCCGATTTGGAGCTGACTCTGGACTCCTGGCTTCATCACATTGCTGAAATTCGTATAAAATTGCCTAGGTCATTGATTTGCCTTCAATTGGCCGGATATGCAAAATGACTGTCGTGACGCACGAATAGTGGTATCAGAATTTCGCATTAAGATTACATAGTGGGTTGAAGGCGCTCTTCTGTATCGTACCTTTGTGGCCTTGTACAACGATGTTGACCAAAAATAATCAGACTTTTGGAGTCCTCAATCGAGCAGTACTTTTGGCGGCCACCAGCTTGGCCTCCTTAGGGGCCAGGGGGGGAGCCCCCGGCTTTAGCTGCTTAGTTCCCAGGGGGGCGGCCCCCGGCTTTGGCTCCTTAGTGTTCAGGGGGCTGGCCCCCGGTTTTTGCTCCTTAGGGTTCAGGGGGCTGGCCCGCGGCTTTGTCTCCTTAGTGTTCAGGGGGCTAGCCCCCGGCTTTTGCTCCTTAGTGTTCAGGGGGCTGGCCCCCGGCTTTGGCTCCCTAGGGTCCAGGGGGCTGGCCCCCGGCTTTGGCTCCTTAGTGTTCAGGGGGCTGGCCCCCGGCTTTGGCTCCTTAGGGTTCAGGGGGCTGGCCCCCGGCTTCGCCTCCTTAGTGTTCAGGGGGCTGGCCCCCGGCTTTGGCTCCTTAGTGTTCAGGGGGCTGGCCCCCGGCTTTGGCTCTTTAGTGTTCAGGGGGCTAGCCCCCGGTTTTTGCTCTTTAGGGTTCAGGGGGCTGGCCCCCGGTTTTGGCTCCTTAGTGTTTAGGGGGCTGGCCCCCGGCTTTGGCTCCTTAGTGTTCAGGGGGCTGGCCCCCGGCTTTGGCTCCATAGTGTTCAGGGGGCTGGCCCCCGGCTTTGGCTCCTTAGTGTTCAGGGGGCTGGCCCCCGGCTTTGGCTCCTTAGGGTTCAGGGGGCTGGCCCCCGGCTTCGCCTCCTTAGTGTTCAGGGGGCTTGCCCCCGGAGTGTTGGGCCTTTTGGATGACTTTGCTTTGATTTGTACCCTGTTGCCTGAAGGCAATGATTCGCCTTCAAATGGCCGGGTATGCATAATGACTGCCTTGACGCACGAATAGTCGTATCAGAATTTTGTATTAAGTATACGGGTTGATTTGAAGGCGCTCTTCTGTATCCATGGTGAGTGGCCTTGTACAAGGATGGTGATCTAAAAGTTTATAATTTTCGGTTTCAATCGAGCCGCATATTCGAAAAATACCGTAGAATATTATTTCGAAGAAATAATAAGATTGTTTTTGGGCTCTCCGTCTGTTTTCAAAGAAGAGAGCGCAGTCGGCTGGATCAGATTGTGTATTTTAAGTCCCTTGGTTCGGTCATTGTTTTCTAAAGCGAACTTGAAAGAGTCGCCGTTTGCAAGATCACAACTTACTCAAAAGCGGTCATGAATTTAAAAAGTTTTGCACGGATAAAATGAGCTTCCGTTGATGAACTGTGAATAATCAAAAATGAAGAAAAGGTACTTTGTCCACTGGTCCATTAGGAAAGCGTAAAGCATGGAAGGATGGAGCACCAATGACCAACTAAATCTTATCTGATAAGGCATTTTAAGTGAAAAACCCTTTTTTCAGTCTTTAAATGATCCAAATCCACCAACAAGTCTAAAACACTAATTGCAAAAATGCGTATCTCCTGATGAAGTGTCGATTCTTAGCGCCAAAAACGCGAATCTCGGCATTTCTGCCGTATTTTCTAACAGTTCAAGAAATTATTGAAACTGCTGATGGAGTTTGAAAAAACATCTTATTCTTGCTATCCTCAAGAATTATTACCCTTTTACCGACAATAAAGAGGAATCCAGACAGTTGTTTTACTCTCCTGGAAAATCGCGTTTTCCGAGATTAGCACTTCTGCACTTTCACCATCGATAAAGTGCTTTAGTATTGTTTAATTAACATTTGCACAGGCCGTGATTGTGATTGTTCAGTCAGTAATTTTTTTTCTCATGTATTTCTTCACAAAACTTCTCAGGTATATATGTTGCAGGCAATGAGCAATCGCCGGAAAATTGCAGGTAAGTATATATGTTGCAGGCAATGAGCAATCGCCGGAAAATTGCAATCTATTCGTGTTTAATCAACAAATTAAATCGTTTCAAAGTGAAAAAACGAGATTGGAAGTAGGGATTATTATGCTTTGAATTCAAACATACGTTAGTCCCTTCTTTTTGGATACACTCGCGAGTTCGTGAAATGTTATCAATAATCTGTGTTAGGTTCGTTTAAGCAACTAAACCAACTCCTTGGCAAAGCGGAGAGTATCGCTGGATTTGAAGGCGTAAAGAAATATTTACTATATCGATGTTATCGTAATTACAATTTGACAAATGGACAAGTACGGAGCTTGCAAATTGTCGGCGATTGCTGACTACCTGCGACTTATACACTGATAAATATTTCAGAGATATTTATTTCCATCTTTAAGTTTACGTGTACTTTTCTCTCTTCTAATCAGCACGTTTGTTTCGTTTTTGTTTCTGGTGCATCCCTCGGAATTCTTGGATTAAAAAATCGATGATCTCCCTCGACAACGCAAATCGTCAATTAAAAAATTGGGATCGTTGAATTAAACGGGACACTTGATTCACTTGACTGAATCTTTAAATTAACTGGAAACTCAAATTTACCACAAATCCTACTCAAACCTGATCTAACCCTGCTAACCAAAACTTTACTCAACCGGTGATCTTACCCACCGGAAACTCAAATCAATCGACCAATCGCCCGGCCGAATTTTACTTAACCGGAAATCGACATGCACTGGTAAAAAAAACCTCTTGGACCAATGCCGCATTGCATTGACTTAAGAGTGCACTTCTTTGTCGCCGGATTTAAGAGTCTTGAACTCTTGTTTCAAGCGGATTTTGTATTGATTCAAACGGATTTTGCATTGAAACAAGAGTCCAGACTCTTAAATCCGACGACAAGAAACTGCACTCTTTTGAACCAAGAGGTTTTTTTTTTTATCAGTGACCGTAAACTCTGCTCGATCGGAAACGTGCACCAATCGAAAACTTGACCCAACTGGAAATTCGATCCAACCTGAAATCTGACCCATCCCAAAATTTCAATTCACTGGAACCGTAATCCATCCGTATTTGACGTGACCGGAAATTAACCCAACTGGAAACTGAACGTGTCCTTGTCGAAAATTTGACTCGACTGAAAATTTGATTCGATCGGAAATCCGACCGACCGGGAACCACAATCAACGGGATTCGTTGTCCACCCGAAATTTCACTTGACCGGAAATCGAAAATCTTAATTTCTACTCGACCGGAAATGTGCCCCAATCGAAAACTTGACTCAACTGGAAATCGACCCGACCGGAAATGTGTTCGAACCCAAAATTTGGTCATTCTTGGATGGAGAATAACCAATTTCAATACCAATATATCATTGATTTTCCTAAAAAATCGCAAAAATTCGATATAAGCGATTGATATATCGACTCGTTGACGTTAAAAATCGATTCTACAAGAAAAAATACGCAGGTGTTGGACTATTGTCGGTGTACTACAGTCATTTTAGGTGCATTTAGTCATCCATAAATAAGAAATGAACAATTTCAATCTCAAAAAATCGTCGATTTTCCGTAAAGAATCTTAAAAAATCGATAAAATCGATCGATACATCGACTCGTCAACATTAAAACTAGATTTTGCGTGTAAATATACGTAGGAACTGGTGTGTATAACATGTGTAAACAACGATAACAACCCCGTAGACACATCAATTCAACAAGAAAATAGCGAAAAATAAGGCCGAAGTTTGACCCCTTTGCCACCCCCCTCCCCCCTCGTAACTCGAAAATGGTTCCTATACTCATCTTTAAATTTTTTCCTGAGTTTTCTGTTATTATAAGCTTCCACTTAAACCTTGGTTCGATGGTCGAATCGAATACCGAAAAAGGAGCGTTGGGAGGCTCTTTGTTCATAAGTTCAAAGACAGCAGGCTAACTTCACAGGCTTGATATTGATACAGAGTGCTCTGCTTATACAGAGGAAAAATCACGTATAAGTTTTACGTTTTTCTTCGACTAGTTTTCCGAAAAAAAAGTAAAGTTTGATGAGATGTCTGCAAAGTCGCCAACTGAAGCACATAGTCTCTCACTTTGGCCATCGATTTGTAAAAACTGAAGGTTTCGTGAAATTGACTCTTTGCTCAATTTGTACTCGACTGTAGCGCTGAACACTGGGACGCGGACGGCGCGGCGCCTTGATACAGCTGTTCAACCTCGACGGATGTGCGTATTGCATTAAAAAAATTGAAGGCGTTTTGATTTTCTGCGTACTAGGTGGAATTGGACCGATGGACGAACGCGTTGGCGACAGCGCTATGAAGCCATGATGTAACTGCTCAACGTTATCCCAAAGATTTGAGGGAGCGTTAGCTTCCATTGAGGCATTTCAGGTTAAAACACTCTAGACGAAAAAAGTCTAAAACGTCCGTAATTTTTCCTTTTTATCAGCTGTCAGCAAAAAATTTCATCATGAATTTCAGGCCATTATTTCGGCTTGTTTCTCTTCAATAAAATAAAGTCTAAGTGGAAATTTTGAAACACCGCAATGAAGATACGTGGTTTCGCATTTTGATCATGTGCGATATGCGACAACCGTCAAGCCTTAATTTAAATCAAGGCGCTGTCACCAACGAATTCTTCCAGCGACTTAGGAACCTTTTGCACGGGGAATCAAAACGCCTTCAATTGTTTTAATGCAATACGGACATCCGTCGAGGTTGAAAAGTTGTATCAAGGCGCCGTCCGGCCGTCGTCAACGCGTCACTGTGTGCAGCGCCACAGACGAGTACAAGCAGAGCGAAGCAAGTCAAAATGCCTTCAGTTTTCACAAATCGATGTCCAAAATGATAGACAATTTTCCTCAATTGGCGACGTTGCAGACTTCCTATCAAACTTTATTTTTTTATTTGCGACGTTGCAGACTTCCAATCAAACTTTATTTTTTCCTCAGAAAACTAGTCAACGAAGAACGTAAAACTTATGTGATTTTTCCTCTCTATTAGCAGAATATTCTGTATACATTTTAAGCTGCAAAGTTGGCTTGAATCTCTTCGAAAAAATCAAATAGGAGTGGAAATTTTGAAACACCACAATAGAGATGGGACGACGGAATGAGCAAAATGCTTGTCTTTTTTTTTATCTTCGTGAATATTTTATATCAATTTCTATCAGTATTCTGCAGATTATAATAGTCAGTATTCTCAGGTCAATAAACCAAAGCGTAATTGAGGGGCTTGGAGGGCAAGGTACACAAAGGCAGTTTTTGAAAAAAATTAAGATTTTAATGATGCCAACCAAAACTAATCTTTAAGTACGTTCTGTGAAAAATTCATTGCTAAAAGCCAATTTTTAAGCGACAAAAAGTGAGGTTGAACTTTTTTCAGTTTTGAGGCTCCTCGAAATTTTGAAACTTTGAAAACTTTGAAAGTTCGAATTTTTTCAAACTTTGTTTCTTGAAATGGCAAAAAGTGCACTTATGCACCTTGTTCTCCAAGCCTCTCAATTGTGGGGAGGTAATGAAGATCCACGAAACAGGTAAATTAAAACTAAAACATTTTATTTTCGTTTGAATACTATGAATTCATAGCAAAATGTTTCCAGTGAAATCATAATCAGTTGGAACATTACTTACCACTATGAATGTATAATGCACTTACTACTTAGACTATTATCACAAATTGACAATTCAATTCACAAATTATGATTAAGTAATGTTCTCAAAATCAGTACGGTTTCTCAAGGTATCTGGCAGAGAGCGAAAAGACTAGAGTCTTAGCTTACAATTTCAAGCATTGTTTTGTCATGGTACCTATGCTAGTTTTTGAGATTGAGAGTCCTATGTCTCATAAACAGTATACATCAAGAAAACCCCGTGCTGATTTTCTCTTTCTGATTTTGACCATGTGTTTTTCGGTCCGTGATCATAACTTATTTTTTCATACAGACACTTGGACTTGTCGATTTTTCAATATCAGAGGTTTATCTACGCACAACAGTTTTTGCTAGGCGCCGTTCAAGCGTTCTTTTTTTTCAGTTTTATCATTATTTTGTTAGTGTAAGGAATTTCCTATAAAAATTAGAGTGAAAACTTCACTTTTTGACACAAAATTTTCCTAGTGAGTATTTTCATTTTGCTTACTCTGAGCTTTCCTGTACAGA
The DNA here is from genome assembly GCF_918797505.1 of Bemisia tabaci. Classification (NCBI taxonomy): domain Eukaryota; kingdom Metazoa; phylum Arthropoda; class Insecta; order Hemiptera; family Aleyrodidae; genus Bemisia; species Bemisia tabaci. The sequence continues at coordinate 13,010,411 of NC_092799.1, read as the reverse complement.
CGGTTTGCAAAGCTCATCGCATTAGGCATGTAATAATTTTCCTTGGGCGGCAACAAAAATGGCGAAATGGGCGAGGGGCCGCTGGGAGCTAATGGTTCGGTGAGGGCACCCTCAGGAACAGTGTTGGGAAGAAAAAACGGGGAGCTGAAAGGATCGTAAGAGTCATGTTTCGAGGGTTTCTCAATCTTGCTCTCCTCGGAACTTGGTTTTTTCTCACTTGTCAGAGCAGCAGACTCCGGGGCTTGAGCGTTTTTATCATCAGTCTTTTTTGTGTTCAGTCTTCTGTAGCCGGATCCGAAGTTCTTTTCGAATCCGTCGTTCTCTTCGAACCCATCATCGTGAATGAACGAGAAATTATTCTTGAACTTCTCGAAATTATCACTAGACTCGTCACGACCCTTATCGTCCGAGGTGTAAGAGAAAGAGTAGCCTCCTTTCGATGACCCTGTTTGGCTGACGGACTTGAGCGGTTTCTTCCCACGCTTGTTGTAAGTTTCGTAGCTCGGCTTCTTGATATCGTTAACTCCGCTTTTGGCCGTTAGTGGCGCTGCGGTGGGGGTTTCCTTGTCTTCCTCTTCGTCTTTGAAGTTGTACTTGGAGAAACTCTTAAACTCGTCGTCGAAGTGTCCGGCATCATCCCGACCGCCGAGTGACATGTAGTGGCTCAAAAATTGAGGCGGGGCGACCCCGGAGTCCATGATGGCCTTACGAAAATCCTCTGGGATGTGCTGTCCATGCGCATGTGAGCTGGTCAGTTTGTCCGCCTGATAGTCGACCTTCTTCTCAACTCCATCGTCACCGATGAACTTGAAGGAGCCTCTGGCGTTTCCCAGGGGATTCTCGGCGTGTCGGGATTGGCTGTCAGTGGAATAGGTGAAAGAGTAGGAGCTTTCGGCTGGGTCATTGCCGAAATCTTCTGGTTCCAGGGGCTCTCGGTTCTTCACTCCGGGTGAATGTGGAGGAACGTATTCTGACGGACCAACCGGCAGGGGCTCTACCGGTTTCGGTAAGTGATCTCCTCTGGCGACGAAACCGATTCCAGGTCCGGCTTCGTACTCGACGCGGCGTTCGATACCATCGGGACCTACGAAAGAATAAGTACCCTGTACGTTTCCTTCAGCGTCGGATTTTTCCTTCCGTGCTTGGTCATCGAATGCGAAATCGAAAGCATAAGATCTGTCTGCTGGCGAGTTATCATCTTCGTTGCGGCCTTCATCGCAGTCTGGTCTCCGAGGGGGCAGATCCACCGGGGACTGACCGTCGATGTCTTCGGGTTCTTGACCATGAACGGGAACTTCCTCGGGAGGAAGCTCAGGTTGGTGGTAGACCGGGATTTGACCGTTGACGGGGATTCCAGGTAGTTCAGGAACGTGGATCGGTCTTTGTGGGTAGTCTGGTAAGGGGCCTTGCGGGACCAAGGGGATTTGTGGGTAGCTAGGGATTTGCGGGACCAAAGGCACGTGATGTGTTGGCACGTAAGGAACTACTGGCACTACTGGGACTACAGGGATCTGAGGGTGGACTGGGTAACTAGGCTCAAGTGGGACTTGAGGGTGGGATGGGTAACTAGGCTCAAGGGGAACTTGAGGGTCCAATGGCAATGGCTCTTGGGGCTCTTCTGGCTCTTGAGGAACTTGAGGTGGCAGTGGTCTTTGTGGGGGCAATGGACGGGGAGTCACGGGTTCCACCGGCCTTTGAGGAGGTAAAGGGCGTGGGATGTGAGGTTGGACCGGTTTTTGGGGAGGAAGAGGTAATGGGTGTTGGGGTTCAACCGGTCGCTGAGGTGGCAGTGGTAGTGGGGTTTGCGGCTCAACGGGTCTTTGAGGTGGCAATGGTCGTGGGGTGGGGGGTTGCACGGGTCTTTTGGGGGGTAATGGTAGAGGTGCTTGGGGCTCAACCGGTCTTTGCGGAGGCAGTGGTAATGGAGCTTGTGGGTTGACAGGAGCTTGGTGAGAGGGATGTCCGCTGGAAGTTCGGCCTTCATCTACGGCTGGAAAATCCCCTGGTTTAGGTAAGTGATCTCCGGTAGCGACGAATCCGGTGTCAGCCCCGGCAACGTAATCTACTCGCCTGACAACACCATCCGGTCCGGTGAAGGAATAGCTACCCTGCACGTTTCCAGCAGCGTCAGATTTCGCCGAGTGCTCGTGGTCTTCGGTTTTGTACGAGAAATCGTAGGAAGCATCTCCAGGCTCACTGGAGCCATCGTCACAATCAGCGGGTGCCTGCTTTGTTCCAGGCTCCGGCAGTGGCTGCTGAGGTGGCAGAGGTGTCTGAGGTGGCAATGGACTCTGGGGTGGCAAGGGTCTCTGAGGTGGCAACGGCTGCTGAGGTGGCAGAGGTCTCGGAGCAGGTGTTTTCGTTTTGACTCCGTATTCTGGAGTTGGTTGTGGGTACGCTGGGGTCACCGGGGTCTTGACTGACGGGACCCTGGGTGGGGCGACTGGTGTGTGTGGTGCAGTTTTGACAGAGGGTCGTGGGATGTTGACTGGTGGCTGCGCGCCCTTCGTCTTCGTCACAACTCCCTTGCCTCCAGCCGCGGAACCGGTTGGATGAATGTCACCGGTCACGACGAAGCCTTTACCCGCGCCGGCGGTGTACTTGACCTCGCGCCTCACGCCGTCGTCTCCAATGCCCCAGTAGCTCCCCTCGATATTGCCGTCCGCGTCGGACTTCTCGTTCCTTCCGGAGTCGTCGTTGGTGTAGGAGAAGTCGTAGGAGGCGTCCGCGGGTCCGTCGCTCTTTCCCTCGTCGTCGCAGCCCTCGCCGGAAGGTCCAGACTTACCCTTGACGTCGGGGGTGTGCGGGGCGACGGGAGTCTTGACTCCGTAGGACGGGGTGTGAGTTGCCACCTCTGGGTATCCGGGGGTTTTGGTACCGACTGTCTTGGTCCTTGTCTCGGGGGTGTGGGAGGAGACGCTGGGCTTGGCGCCTCCCTTGATTCCGTTTTGGTTCACTGCGGGGCTTCCACTATAGTCTGGCACAGGTGGGACTGGGAGGTGATCTCCGGTGGCCACGAATCCGATGTCGGCGCCGGCCTTGTAGTCAACCCGCCGCTCGACTCCGTCGTCGCCGACGAAGGTGTAGCTTCCTTCGATGTTTCCGTTCTCGTCGGATTTCTCCGAGCGAGAGTGGCCGTCGCCGGAGTATTCGAAGGCGTAGGAGGCGTTCATGGCGGGTTCGGGCACCGGCTCTGGTTCCTCGGCCTCGTTGGGTGTGAGGGGAGGCAGCGGCTTCTGGACGTCGGGTCTTGGTTGGTCGTAGCCCTTGACTTGGCGCTTGAGCTTTTGGCCCAATTGTCGCCGCCGGATTCCACGCCCGCTTCCGCGTAGACTTGGCCTCGCTGTAACAGTTAAAGTATAACAGTTAGGTTTTGACATAATTCCGTGTTTACATACAACATGGGTGCTATTTTGCCGTGCTAAGGAAGAACGCCGTAAAAACATTCGAGAGTTGCCAAATTTCCTTCGATAAAATGTTGATTTTCGAGGAAAGTTATGAATATTTTTCCTTAGAATCTTCAGGAACTTTAGGTAAAATTGCGGACAAAATTATCTGAGAAATTGGAAAAAAAATATTCAAAATTTTACCTGTAAATTTGTGTTTTATTAATGGAAATTTGGCAACGCATGAAGGCTCATACGTCGTTTATCCTAAGCACGGCAGTACGCAATTATATCTTGGGCGAGGGAGCATATTCGTGGGGCGGGTAACTTGATGGATTCTCAAGATGTTTTTTTTTCAAAGTGATTTAAGCATTGACAATAACTGGATTGCATTTTGCGAACAGGAATTAAGAGCATTCCAGTATTGTTAAGCAATGCAGTGCAGTTTCTCTGCTCTTTTAAAAGCTGTGGCTTCTGGAGTTATGAAAGTGAAGTTATGAATATTTTTCCTTAGAATCTTCAGGAACTTTAGGTAAAATTGCGGACAAAATTATCTGAGAAATTGGAAAAAAAATATTCAAAATTTTACCTGTAAATTTGTGTTTTATTAATGGAAATTTGGCAACGCATGAAGGCTCATACGTCGTTTATCCTAAGCACGGCAGTACGCAATTATATCTTGGGCGAGGGAGCATATTCGTGGGGCGGGTAACTTGGTGGATTCTCAAGATGTTTTTTTTTCAAAGTGATTTAAGCATTGACAATAACTGGATTGCATTTTGCGAACAGGAATTAAGAGCATTCCAGTATTGTTAAGCAATGCAGTGCAGTTTCTCTGCTCTTTTAAAAGCTGTGGCTTCTGGAGTTATGAAAGTGAAGTTATGAATATTTTTCCTTAGAATCTTCAGGAACTTTAGGTAAAATTGCGGACAAAATTATCTGAGAAATTGGAAAAAAAATATTCAAAATTTTACCTGTAAATTTGTGTTTTATTAATGGAAATTTGGCAACGCATGAAGGCTCATACGTCGTTTATCCTAAGCACGGCAGTACGCAATTATATCTTGGGCGAGGGAGCATATTCGTGGGGCGGGTAACTTGGTGGATTCTCAAGATGTTTTTTTTTCAAAGTGATTTAAGCATTGACAATAACTGGATTGCATTTTGCGAACAGGAATTAAGAGCATTCCAGTATTGTTAGGCAATGCAGTGCAGTTTCTCTGCTCTTTTAAAAGCTGTGGTATGAATACGAAATTATTAGATAGAATAAAATTAAGAATATAATTAGAACAAAATCAACTATTTAAAGATCAAACGGTAATAACAGTTGTGAATAAATTCTTGCAGGATGCAAATAGTATTGACTTTCCGCGTTGTTGGAAATTCGCCACTTTTCTATACTTTCGTTAAAGTCTCCAGCAAAAAGCTCATGTTGTTCTAACAAACTTAATGTAGAACATCAGTCTTGAAAGAGCGGTCAAATCCTTGCAGGGTGCAAAATGTATCGATTTCCCATGTTGTTTGAAATTTGCCACTTTTATATACTTTCGTTAAAGTCTCCATGAAATTTTAACTTATATTGATCTAACAAACATCTATAGAGCATCGTCCCTTTAAGAGCCTATCAAAAAAGTGCCCCTTTTTGTGGAAAAGCGGGGATTTTCTTCAAATCAGTGGTGTGGCGTGCTTTACGATGTATCAATTGATCTGTCATCCAAACCTATTGAAAAGGATTGATAAACAGGGTGTTCGCAACGGACACCTTGAAAATCAATTCTTTACCATAGCTTCAAATGGAGAGAAATCGATAATCGATCATCCATGCCACTGCCACTGCGGGATGAAAGTATTCATTTAAAGAATTTTACCCTTTTCTTAGTAAATACACCGAGATTTCTTTTTCAGAGTAGATACTTCCAGCTGGTCTACCGAGCTACGTAAAAACCGCCTATCTACTCCGGGTTTTCATCAGAGTTAGGCGGTTTGAATTATCGCGGGGGTGATCGGTTCAACGAACACCGAGAAAAGGTCTTTGAAGCCGCGCGCGCGTTAACCACCACCGTGCGCGATGCGGCGCGCGCAAACAGCTGTAACTCATCGACTCCTCTTCTTGTGCACCGCGGTGACCTTGGCCGTGTCGACTGTCTCTTGTGCAATGACTTGGATTTCATTGAGCACCTCTCGTTCGGAGCATCAATGGAACATCCCGAGCCGATCATCGCGCTTCGTGCTGCCACATTTTCCCAAACCGCGTCCAGGGCTGAAAAAGAGGGCTTTCCCTCTTCCACCGTGCTAAAGGAAAATGCCGTATGAGCCTTTAGGCGTTGCAAGTGTTTGAAACTCACAGGTGCCAGCGCGCCAAATGCGCCTAAGAAATCGGTCATGGCGCCTTAAAAATGAAGGCTCTGCGCCAACGTGGCCCCTAAAAATTGCCCCCCCCCAAAAAAAAAAAAAAAAAAAATCCTAATTTTTCTGTTCGGTAATTTTTCGAAATTGTCTCCAAGTTACAGTTATACTAGTTCTGTTACTGAAACATCTTGCGTCCAACTTTCCACTAAATGCACTGTGATATGTAGGCAAAAAGTCAATCTGGCCCCTAAAAAATCTTCAAAAGCCCCCAAAAATAGAGCTTGATGCGCCACATGGCTCCTGAACCTCTAAGGTGAGTTTCGAACACCGGGCGTTGCCAGATTTCCTCTGGCAAATCAATGATTTTCAGGAAAATTTTTGAATATTTTTGCGCCAATTTCTCAGATAATTTTGTTTGTGATTTGATCTAAGGTGTCTGAAAATTTCAAGGAAAAATATTCATAATTTTCCTTAAAAATGAACATTTTATCGAAGGAAATTTAGCAACTCTCGAATGTTCATACGGCGGTCTTCTCAGCACGGCAGAATGCGTTTCTACTCGCTTACTTTTTTATCCCCGCGTTCAAGTCTCTCGATCATTATAGACTCCAGCACGTACTGCGCCGCGTATTTCGCGATATATTATATATGATGTATTCGATATATTATATATTCGTAACTTTCCTCAAAAATGAACATTTCATTAAAGGAAATTTGACAACTTTCGAATGTTAATACGGCGTTCTTCCTTTGCACGGCAGTCTTCGTCCCAGACGAGGAGAGACCCTCTATTGGAATTTTTGCAGGCATAGACAAGTGCTTTTCAGACTTAAATTTTTGAAGACAAAGCTATTGCTGAGGGGGATGTTATCTTGCCTATCCGAAGATTGAAGGTGGAATGTGTGTAACCTCCAGGGCCGTGCCAAGGAAAAACGCTGTATGAGCCTTTAGACGTTGCAAAATTTCCTCTATTAAATCACGAATTTTAAGGGAAATCTGTTAATGTTTTCTCTCTAATTTTCACAGAATTTTAATCAAAATTATATCTAAATTATGTGAAAGTTTCAAGAGGAAGTATTCATAACTCTTTTTAAAAATAAAAATTTTATTGGCGGAAATTTGGCAACTCTCAAATGTTCATAGGAAGTTTTTCTTCAGCCCGGTAGTCAGAAACTCCTTCGTGTCGGTTCTACTTTCTCGAAATTTTCTCGCAGAAAAAGCGATTGAGGTATCTCATGAGAAAAATATTTCTGTGAATCCGCTTTTCATGCATTTTTGAAAGAATATACTCAAGAGGTAGTTCTTCAAAGACGCGAAGCGATTATGGGACCTTATCTTTTGATATAAGTAAGGAAAATGATTTTGTAAACCAGCGGTGTAAAGCAAAACAAACTAGTAGTTCTGAAAGAGTGTAATCGACATTGGATGTTTCCGCACAAGTCTGTCAACTTTTCTAAATACTTTATCGCTGATATTCGCTGTTTGATAACCTACGAGTGCTAACTACTAAACCACGATTATCTACATTCTCAACTGACACACTGCGTCATCCCTTACATTTTGCATTGGAATCGATGAGCCTCCATATGCTGCCGTACTAAGGAAGAACGCCGTATGAGCAATCGAGAGCAGAATTTCCCTCGATGAAACATATATTTTTGGCGACAGTCATGCATATTTGTCTTTGAAATTTTCAGGTATTTTAGATTAAACTGCGTACCAAATTGTCTGACAATTTTGAAAATTAATATTCGCAATTTTCCAAGTAAATTCCATTTTTATCGGAGGAAACTTGGCAACGTTTGAAGGCTCATACGGCGTTCTTCCTTAGCACGGGGGCATGGGACAGCGACGATGCGACATGGCAAAAGGGTGCTGCACAGTCCGGGTTGCAAAGCAGATGCTCGACATCAGATCTGTGTTTCTCTGTCGTTCGCCTTTTCTGGCTTCCGCGACTTTTGTCACGCGCATCACGCATCAAGCGTCACGCACGCTCATGTTTACGCCCGATCGCATTCGTCGATACACGCATATCGGCATTCGCAGATGTACAATTGAGACAAGCGCGATGTACATAGCCGTCGTTTGGATCCAGGGTCGCCTGAATGCCGGGATTATTCATCGACTTTACCGCTCAACTACCGTACGGAGGAAGAGCTCCGTATGCGAATTCGCACGAAAAAATAAGTAATTTCCTCAGGACCCGTATCGTCGCTTCTCCGGCGCACAGTGATTCGAGCCAAATAGAGAGGTCGGACATGAAATATTTTACTAAAACTGCAAATTTTGATGCTCATTTCGTCATAGTTTAAATTTCAAGGGATGTTTCTAGAAAGGAATTTCACGAAAAAATCAATGAAACCACTTTTAGAACCTCAAAGTTCTGTATAAAGAAAGTTATAACCTTTTAAAGTTTCCAAAGTTTGTCCGACTTCTCCTTTTGACTCGGTCCAGTGTGCGGCGTAAGGCAGTGGCGCGGCGTGAATTGCGATGTATCGATCGTTATACCATTTAAATCTATGGTAATGAATCGATTATTTAGGTGTTCGCTGCGAACACCCTGTTTATTGATCCTTTTCTATAGGTTTAAATGGTATAACAATCGATACATCGGAATTCACGCCACGCTACTGGCGTAAGGGTGTATCTCAATTTCCGCAAGAGCCCCAGAAAGCATGTAGAATAGAGCTCTCGTGGAAATTGGAGGGATTTATGCTAAAAGGAACTATGTTGCACCCTATGCACATAGTTCCTTTTGGCATAAATACGTCCAAGTAAGATACACCATTACGCCAGAAGGGAGACTATATAAGAGCTTCCTTTTAGTATTTTCCTCTCTGAATTTATTTTTCGACAAAGATTTGATCCAACCCAAAAGAAAGGAACTAGTAGCTGAAATTATGGAACGAATCTATGCGATAGATCGCACGTCCCTCTGACACAAAAAATGGCGTCCGTCGAATCACCTTAATTTAGTTTTTTGATCCGGGCTTACTAGGCTCCTGATGTGTCCTGTGTGATGATGACGAAGCTCCGCTCTCCGAAAAGCTTCGAAAATTATAGGCACGTCTTAATATTTTACAAAATCCGATAAGTAGGCGTTGGTCAAAAACCTGAATTCAATTAACAATCGCTCATGTAAAACTCTTCGAATTATGTAAATATCCCACCAGGACAACGGGAATAAAGGTTGTCTCAAAAAAAAAAAAAAAAAAAAAAAAAAAAAAAAAAAAATCAAATCACGGAAGGAAAATATTGTATGAACGCAATTCTGCAGATACTGCAGAAAATGTGTCTCCCTGCGGAGCGTACTCTACTACAACGGCAATAAATCGTTAAGACGACTATTTTATTGCACGATCTGGGATTACGCGTGTACGCGTGCTTTAGTTATTAGCAGCAGAGCTTCCTGATTGCATGATAAAATGCGCCTATTCTGTATTATTTCGCAAGAAATAATGCCAGGAATTCCCGATGGTGTGACAACTGTGGCTCGCGATTTTGTCCATCTAACCGAGCCTTGTTATCCTCAACATCTTCATCACGAGGTCTCGAGCTTATTGGTGCTGTGCTGGTTGCATCTGATTTTTATGCCCATCTTGGACAGTTCTCTTTAATTTCATTCTATAAACCATTCTTTTGATTGATACTTCATTGGATCACTAACGTGTGATTATTAATAGAATCTCTGCAATCATCATGTATCAACGCTATCCGTTAACACCGTTTTCGTAAAAAATACGTCTGGAGGGCTTGGAGAACAAGGCGCATAATTGCAGTTCTTGCCATTGGGAGAAATGCGTGTTTGAAGTTTCGAAATTACACGGATCCTTACGGCGGAACGAAAGTTCAAACTGACTTTTTGATGCTTAAAAATTAGAACTTGGGAACGAATTTTTCGCAGAACATGCATTAAAACGAGTTTTACTTGGAATCATTAATATCTCAATTTTTCCAAAAACTGCCCTTATGCGCCTTGTACTTCAAGCCCCTCGTCTGAATTTGCAACGAAATTTAAATAACATTCATGTAAGCAACGAAGCATTTTCGAATCGAGAACAAAAGAGAAACTTTTCGTGATCCTTTTAAACGCTGATTCGAAAAAGGGTCTTCAGATTTGAGTAGAAAAAAATTAAAATGGAAAGAGGAAGGAAAAACACGTCTTCCGATTTTTTTAGGGGAATTTGGCATAGTCTCAGTCCTTTCATAAAATCTTCGAGCGACAGATTTTTACACAAACTGATTGCGATTGACTCCGATTTTTACAAACTCATTTCATACGTAAGTCCTTCAAGTATGCGTAATTTTCCACACAATGTAGTTCGTAAAATTGATTTACACATCCGTCCTTTATACCGTTGAACTTGATGCAGGTTCCGTTCCTTGATAACTCCTCATGAGCAAATACTCCCTGGAATTAACACAGGACGCTGCACAGAACAGTAGCGTGGCGTGCTTTGCGATATATCGATTGATCTGTCATATACACCTATGGAAAAGGATCGATTAACAGGGTACTTACGGCGAACACCTTAATAATCGATTCTTTACCACGGATTCAAATGGGGAAATATCGAAAATCGATCACTCACGCCACGCCACTGGCACAGAAGCTTAGCAGCGCAATCCGAGCGCAGTAAAATTAAGCCCAGCCATATATCCATTAAATCCCAGTTTAGAGTACATCTCCTTTCTTTGGCCCTGCTCGCGTAATTCGTTTGCGTAGTTATTTACGCAAATAAGTTCCACGAGACGCAACTCAATGGGAAACCGCAGACTTCTCGGAAATTTGCGGCACATACAGAGCATCCTGCATGTGGGTACAAATTAATTTTTACTCTAACTGACGTATATCAATTTTACGAGTGGATAACCCCAAGCATTTTAACGGGACCTATCCAGAGGGAACTCAGCGAATGGGGAGGCATAAAATCTCTGGAGAGGTATGAGAATGTGTTCGTAAGAGGACTGAAACAACCCAGCGTTGCTAGGTGGAAAGTCTGCGGATTGGATTTTTGTCAGTTTGGAACTGCATTTTATGTCAATTTCTAAAATTGTAAGATCAGAGTAAATTAAGACAAATCCATTTTATCCACAATAAATTGGGCGTAAAAACCCTCTCCATGGAGATCAAAGAATGGTTTCAAGAAAATAATTTTAAGTTGAACAGCATTTTTACTTTACCAGGTTGTTAATTTTTCTAGAATGTAACTCATTTTTCTTTTTTCGAAAACTGAAGAGTGAGTTAAATTCTAGAAAAGTATTTTAGTTATTTTTGACCTCATTTTTCAGCCAACAAGGTGGTAAAATGTGCTGGGTCCACATTATGCGGAGAAGAAAGCAAGACCAAAGAATCTCAGAAATTTCAGTTGGAGTAAAAGATTTGAGCTCTATTTGCCACCCATTTTACCACTACTAAGCGCACTACTTTAAGCACCATTATACCACTAAGTAGTTTGGGACACATTTTTAGTGTTTTTTCTTACTTCAACACCATTAAAGATGCATTTTGTACGCTGAAAGGATATCATGGACGTTATTCCGACATTTTCGCAATTATTGATAGCATAACCCGCAGTCTTCTCAGCGCGCACCCTTCCGATTTGACCGGGTGATGTAGGAGAGGAAAGTAAATGCTTGTTGTCTGCTGATCGATATGTAACGTTACCCAATTTGAGATCATCTTCCTCATTACGCACTCGTCATGCTGGCGAAGATCTAACTTCCTGGATCATACGGCAAGCATACTATCGATGGCAAAGCTGCCCTGCTAAGGAAGAACGCCGTATGAACATTCGAGAGTTGCCAAATTTCCCTCGATAAAACATGTGTTCATGACAACATTCATGCATATTTTTCCTTGAAATTTTCAGATATTGTAGATCAAATTACGTGCAAAAATGTCTGAAAATTTTAGAAAATAATGTTCACAATTTTCCCAGTAATTTCGGTTTTTATCGGTAGAAACTTAACAACGTCTGAAGGCTCACACGGCGTTCTTCCTTAGCACAGCAGAGAAGTGGGCTATCACGTAGCTCCATTCGTTGTTTCAAAACTCTCGCTCCAATTGTATTTTTTCGAAAAGAAACAAGCCAACTGTATGGCTTGCAATTGCAAAAAAACCAAACAAATCCCTGAAATGTTGAGCCAAACCGGAGTTACCATCTGTAGAAATTCAGCTCAAGATACGGAGCAGGGCCGGCTTTACCTACTTGCCGCCCATGGGCCGCCTGTATTTTTCCGCGCCCTTCTCATTCGTTTTGAAACATCAATAGATCGTATTCGACAGTGGTTCGATGTATCGTTTGGTTCAAAACAGTAGAACATAACCTCAAACAAAAACTTTTGGATTTAATTCGGAAAAGCTGAAAATGATAAAATTCCTAACAATTTCACTTTTCATTGCCATTTTGTGCTCGAGAGAATAATAATTCGATCACATAAGACCCGTTACCTCAGATTTCTAAATTGACTTTTGAGGCTGTGTTTACATATTGAACCAATCGATATCTATATAATCTCACCTGTGTGATCTGTCGAATACGATCTATAAAAACCATCAAGTGAATGTGCCGGCGGAGGAGGGGTGTATGAGACGCGTTTACTCGTGTTGGCTACATTTTTTGTGAAAGCCCTGTCAATATTGACAAAAGTTCAGTTCCGTAAATCCACCCCTGTTTGGACAAGGCCTTCCATTTATAAAAAACGAACGAAAAAATTATGAAAGAACAAACATAAACGTGGTTAATAATTTTAACTTCCGCCGCTGCCCGACCGCACTGTGTTGGCGCAATGCGTGAAGTATTCATGCAGTCTTGTAGGCGCTATGCGTTTCACGCCGACCGCTGCTGACCACACTGTTTGGCGCAATGCGTGAAGTATTCATGCAGTCTTGTAGGCGCTATGCGTTTCAGGCCGACCGCCGCACCGCTCCGTTCCAGATCAAATTGCGTGTTTGGTTTCTCGCTTAACTCGACTAATTAAAGGTGTTGTCTATTGTATCACCGAAAGACGACAAAATTAGAAATTACTATACTTTCACTCTCAAGAAATGAGAGATTTTGTCGCCTTTTCTCGTTTGTAATTTATTTCCTGAATCCGATTTTTCTCTCTCTTTTTTTGATACCTACATTCAAAAAGATTGCAAACTTTGCCGCCCCCTACATTTTGCCGCCATGGGCCGCGGCCCACGTGGCCACCCCCTTAATTCGGCCCTGATACGGAGTCTCAGCAAAAAAAAAAAAAAAAAAAAAAAAAAAAAAAATTAGTAGTTTGGAATTTTTTAGCCAACGTGCGTTAAAAATCCACAAAACTGAGAATCTCAATACAGAGGGAAGAAGCTCATAAGAGCACAATTTTCCTTCAAACAGATACGCTGTTTCCAGTTTTTTGGATTTTTAACGCACGTTGGCTGAAAAAGTCCAACTTACTGCAGTTGTGTGCGTCTACCGATTAGTTTGTGTAAAAAAAAATCCTTAAAATTCTTATATCTGCCGTGTTCAACGCACGGTCACGTTATTTCCAGGAAATTTAAGCAGATTTACGCATTATTGCCACAAATTAGTTGGACGTATTTATGCTAGAAGGAAATATGATACACGCAATCCCAATGCACATAGTTCCTTTTAGCATATATGTTCAATTGATCATTCGTATCTTCTTCTACGCTGAGAATAATGAGAACACGAATTAAACATCAAAATTTGCACTTTCAGTTAAAAATTTCATGTTCGACCTCTCCCATTGGCTCGATCCACCGTGCGCTACGATGGAGATACGCATTTTTCGACTTGAGCCATCGACGAGAAGAAAATACCGCTGAACTCGGATGCAAGTAGGGAAACGTCCAGACCATAATACCAGGTGCACACTGAAAAAAATATCCCGGTGTATTTACTAAGAAAAGGGTAAAATTACCAAGAATTCAGGGTTCTATTTGATCCCAGTTTTTTCTTGGTAAAATTACCATTTATGGAATTGGTAATTTTACCGAGGAATCTCGGTAAAATTATTTAACTTTCTCGGTATAATTTTACTGGGCCTTGGTAAAAACGCCAATATTTTTTATCGACTGTGGTAGAATTACCGAGATAAAATGGCAAAGTTACCGGGAATTGATTACCAATAAAAGAGGTATTCTTACCTGAAAAAACAGTAAAAATACCGGTTTTTAGGTACGTTTACCAATCTGTCTTGGTAAAATTACCAGTAGTTGGTAAAAAAAAGTGAGATGGTAAAGGTACCAACGGACCGTAGTAAAAGCACCGAGAATTTTTTTTTAGTGCATTGGCTGGATCCACCGTATGCGCTGCGATGGAGATACGCATTTTCCGACTTCAGCCATCGACGTGAAGAAAATACCGCTGAGCTCGGATGCAAGTAGGGAAACGTCCAGATCATAATGCCAGGTGCACGAAACTGACAACTGCGGTACTCTGCATCGGCATCTGTAAATGCTCCGAAGACCGTTGGATCGTAATATTTGACAGGGTGTATTTTGATGCAAAATCATGCCGCGAGCCGACTTCGGAAACCCTCGCTACGTCATAATGGGCGCATCACGTCATAAATCCCTGTAAAGAGGCGTAGCGCGGTGCACCACCGCTTAAACAAACTGCTGTTTATCATTCCTTAATCATCACAAACGAGGGGGGAGTCACATGCAGACCCGCGCCGCTGCACTATCGTTCCAGGGATAAACACCGTATCAACATTAAGACGTTGCTAAACTCCCGAGAAAAATATCCAGTTCCGATGCATTAATACAACCGAAAAATCTTGATGCTTTGTCATAAATTAACCGAAATTAATGTTCTGAAAATATTAAATGGATTAGTTAAAATCTTCGATTTTCTTTTAAACTTTAAAGTCTAATAAATTTTGATGGGAAATGAAATAAATAAAATAAATGTTGTGATGGGTAAAATTTGGGCTCAATTAAATGGATTGCATTTTCCAAAAAGGAACCAGGAACACTGCAATGTTGCTAAGATTATGCGACTTCACCCTTTGCAATAAAACTACTGTAATCACGCAAAAATATGAAATTTTCATGGTCATTTTTGTCTTTTAAAGCGTTTAAAATAGAAAATGTTTATAGATGACCAGGTTTTTCTTCAAAGAGAAAAGAAGTTGCACAATCTTAGCAACATCGCAATGCTCTTGGTTCCTTCTTGCGAAATGCAGTCCAAATGTCATTAATTTATCGTACCAAAATCGTGGTATCTGGTATAGTCGTAAGAGTTCAAAGTTCCTATGAAAATTTTTCTTAGAAATTCTGAGATAATTTCGACTAAATTTTGATTGAAAGTCTGCGAAAAGTGCACGGAGAGATGCACATGAGATCCGAAGAAATTTGACTTTTAGAGGCAGAAAATTGGCAACACATGAATGTCCATACGGCATTCTTTCTTAGCAAGGCAGTGTACCTCCCATCCCACCGGAGACTCAGGATTTTACGACAAAAACAGGTAGTACGAGCACTATTTTACTTCTCTTGTTTCATCCGTTTGTTTAACAGGGTCAATTGCACGCCGAGGCCTTGAACCCTGGCGTAAACTCTTATGGTATATTTCGCTGTCGGCCAAAAGCTTGCGTTTAAGTAAGAATTAGTTGCATTCCCCGGGTATGTACCGGAAGTCAAGGTATAAATTAGAGAATGACTTCACGTAGTATTGCTCTGAAATTTCACGTAGAAAACGACCGTGTGCACGGGACAGATTTGAAAAGTAATGCCTAGCCGAGGTATTCACAGTTTAAATTGATCAGTTTTAATCAATATCCTCCAATCAGTTTTTTTAAATTAAATCAAGATATTTAAGTTTTCAACTTAAGAGAACTTTGCTTGACTCCTTCATAATCCACCAAACTACTCCTTACATTGAATAATTTCTTTCCATGGGTCGTGTCTTGACTAGAAAAGTAAGTAAAAGAACGCCTTGAAACTTTTGTTGAATTTCCCTCAGACTTTAAGGAATTCATGCACAAAATTTCGAGGCAGAATGTTGGATGGTTTCCTTAAAAAAAATTTAGAACGAGAGAGGAAATTAATGCACGGTATGAAAAGGAATGGACTTAACTGCATCAAGTTGTTGCCAAATTTGCATTGATGTTTAATTTTTTGAATAAAAAACTTAAGAATACTTTAAATTGAAGTTTAGTGAGTACCTAAGTGTACCCTTCTTAATCCAGGGATTTACAGGTAGTTTAAAGGTATTAAGTAGCTTCGTTCTCTGTTAGAAAAAGAAAACATGAGAGAAAATTAGGGGCAACGTTAAATGAGGGGTTTGAAGGAAAAGACGCAAAAATACAGTTTCTGAAAAAAATTGAGGCGCAAGTAATTTCTACTAAGGCTGATCTTAAAATATAGTTTGTGAAAAATTCACTAGTAAAATCCAATTTTTAAGCATCAACATATGAGTTTGAACTTTCTTTCAAGGCTCCAAGTAAAATTTAAAATTTAAACGCGTATTTCTTAAAATAGCAAAATTGCACTTATGCGCTTCACTCTCCAGCCCCTCAAATGCAGTTAAGCTGATTCCGCTTAAATCCGTCCAATTAATGATACTCACTACGGGCTGATTATATTGAAATTGATAGACAAAGCTATAGACAACGACGAAAAAAGTTATATAGAAGGACCCTATTGGTGGAAGCGGGTGGTTGTGATAGACAAGGGAGGTAAGCAATAAACAAACTAACGGCAGCTCACGAGAGACCCTATGGTTAGTCAATCAATTCCTTCCTCAGCCTATAGTAGCCGCCCACTTCAACCAATAGGACCGCTGCATACTTCCTGTGTTTTCTCTATCTATCGCTCTGTCTGTCAATTTGAATAATCAGCTCGCTGGATGGAGAAAAAACGAAGGTTTTCGGTGAATATTGGCGGCGGCGGCGGGAAGGGTTAGGGGAGGATAAAACAGAGCCGCCTAAAAACAAATCAGCGGAACTAATCGAAATTGAGCCCGTATTCGATCATTAAGGCAGCTGAATGCGGTTGGTATCTCTTCTTTCTCGCCGGAGAAGTTGAAAAAAATCATATCAATAGGTCGTTCCACTCCTCGCCGGCTCACAAGTCTTCCTGACTCGGATTGGTCCTATTCTGCCGTGGTGAGGATAAACGCCGTATGGACACTCGAGCGTTACCAAATTTCCTCTCGGAATATATTTATTTTTGAGGAAAGGATGAATATTTTTCTTTGAAATTTTCAGACACTTTAGATCAAATTATGAGCAAAATCCTCTGAAAAATTGGCGGAAAAAAGTGTACCAATTTTCCCGAAAATTCGGGAGTTCTCCAAGGAAATTTGGCAACGTCTGAAGGCTCATGCGGTGTTTTCCCATAGCCCGGCAGTATTGCGGTCAGGTGCAAGGGAGATGTGGGTGGCTCCTTTCAGAAGTTATATGCGTCCAGATTACAATACTGCCGTGTTAAGGAAGAACGCCGCATGAGCCTTTAGACGTTGCCAAATTTCTTTCGACAAAAACCGAATTTACTGGGAAAATTCTTAATATTATTTTCAGACAATTATGTACGCAATTTGATGTAAAATATCTGAAAATTTCAAGGGAAAATATACTTAAATTGCGTCAAAAATACATGTTTTATCAAGGAACATTTGGCAACTCTCGAATGTTCATACGACGTTTTCCCGTAGCATGGCAGAATACGATTCTACAGTTTTTGAGCAGCATGGGACTCACGTGAGCTTTATTTCGAATGCATCATTCCAGGTTCGAAACAATGACTACGCTCGAAGAAACCAAAGCTAATCCCGTATAATCTTTACGAAACCCGTGATCATTTTCTATTCGCAATAAATGCATGTTCATTGTGGTCTAAGTAGTTAGCATAAAAATTTGTCACCAGTTAACAATTTGTGACTTTTATTGGAGAGAAGGGGCTTACAGTGGCACATTGTTTTACATTTTAACGCAGAAAACGTCTAAAAATGTCCAACTGGACTGGAGCAATGTTTGATTGAAATTTTCTGCTCTCAAAATATAAATGGCTCGGAAAAAATCTTTCATGATCGGGGCTCCAAAGATCTCGCTTTAAAATCTTTTGGAACTTTTGCTCCACACAAATCAAAATTAAGGATGCAATGATACCCATGCAATATAACTGTTTTTGCCCATTATTTTAGATGAAGGCAAACTACACGTTGTTATATACAGATTTGAAATCTTATTTCATTAAACCAAGCATTATTTGTTGACCCTTGCAATGCTGCGATGGTCACTTAAACCCATTTCCCTTGGGTCGACATAGTCAACGACCGGTCAATATCTTGATTCTGCTGTAGAAGGAGGTGTTTCTGTTACCATTAAGTCATAAAGTGTAGATGCTTACCCGAAGGGTCAAAGACCTCAGCGTCAGGGTTAATCTCTACGCCTGGAGGGGGTTGAGCCATGTCGGGGGCGCCGCCATTGGAGGACGGTGTCAGGAAGAAGAAGGGTAGGTAAGAGTTGTACGAGGGGTTGCTATCCGTGTTCACATAGTACACTTGACCTGGCTGGCCATTGTGCACAATTGAAACGCCCCAACTTGCTTGTCCATTCGCTGCTAACGCGTTGGCCAGCAGCGCCTGAAAAATTCAGGTTCGGAAGATTACTAACAGCATTATAACGCGTATGTAGAGGTTAAATGAACTAAATTTTGCAGTTAGGAACTAGAATTCCAGGTTCATCCATAGAAACAATTATCTGCACAGAGAAACTCAAAGCACATATCGACGGTGAAACTACCAAACCACGTATCTCGTTTGCGGTGTTTAAAAATCTCCGCTCACATTTTATTTTTTTGAAGTAGACCAAATCAATATCATTCCTTGAAATTTTCACGGAATTTTCTCCGCACAAAGAGGAAAAATCACGGAAATTTTCAAGACTGGACGTTAAGTAGCTTTTCATTTAAAAAATAAAGTATGACAGGAAGTCTGCGACGTCGCAAACCGAGATACGTGGTTTGGTAGTTTCACCGTCGATATACTGTTTCGAACATGAGCCAGAAATTGTAGGTAGTTCCTAATTGCAAAATGCGCAATCGAAATTTAAAATTGTATCTGCCATCAACAGGCCGTGTTTGCTTAATTTTAACCTAGAAGTACAAATATCAAATTCTGAGGAAATTTTCAATTTGCGAACAATTATGTCTCGGATATCAGATCTTTGAGAAGTTATTGTAATCTGTGAGAGATTTCATTGATTGATGAAGCGCACCAGTGAAACTCAATAATGTACTTTAATTAAGCGCTGTTTTCTTTTGACTTTCTTTTGATGTCGCGACTGATTGTCGAAACTTTTCTTTTAATGTCGCAGTACGTAAAATTCTGAGGTATTGATCAAACAGAGGCAATCTAAACATTAGAAAGACGGCAAGGTGAGAAAATACGATGAAATAATCCTGTTATTCACCACGTGACAAAGACTATTTTGGAGACTTGAACGCAAGGATAGAAAAAAGTTCCATGAGCCAATAGCGCAGAACAATGAAAGTTCTTTTTCAGATAAAGTTCTCTCGCGTTAGTTGAACTGTAATTTAGATTGTTACTTCAGCGTTTTACATTAAAAAAGGATAATTTCATATGCGAAGGGTTATTAGTCCTAAATAGAAATGAAAACCACGATATTTTTAAAAGTAAAAACCAAACAGAAAATTTTCAAATGTCTCGATTAGGTTCTATGATTCAAGGAAAACACCCGCTTTGCTGCACCAAAAGTAACAAGTCACTTGTATGCAATTCTACCATAACTACTTAATCACAGTTGAACGAACTAATGGTTTCTTTATCAGATGATTGTCAATGCTTAAGTAAACTCAAGTATACTTTATCACACTCGTTTTCATTTGGAGTTATATTTATTTAATTAATTTTTTATTTTCAAAATACTGTGGGGATAGGGACTTTTTATTACTATTATTTTATCGTTATGAAGTACTTAAAGTGTAAAATTATTCCTGGAAGTAAATAGGTGAGAAATCCCAAACAGAAACTTTCAGGGAGGCTGAAAATTTATCCCACAGTAAATGAGGCATTTAAATGAGATTAAAAAGGCTGACACTATAACAGCCGTTCTGTAAGTGATATATGGCACGAGTTTCACGTGAAAGTTGCGATTTTTTAGAGCTTAAAGCCAATGATAAGTACACTTCAGCTTTGCAATTATTAAAACATGAGAACAACGTATTATCAACAAAGCAACACTCCCAACACATCCTTCTGTCCAAAATGAATTTGAACTTTGTTGCTCAAGGTGCAGTGTAACGTTATAGAAACTAATTTTATTTCTTTCTCGTGAAACAAAATTGACTTGGTCCAAGTCAGACCATTTCTCGTCATTTGGTACATGCAAATATTTTTTGCCACTAATTTTAAGAAATTCCATTAGCGAGGATTAGTTTCCTTTCCTGTCGTAATTTTATGATTTCACGGAATTCACACACATATTTAAGCGCGAAAACGAGTAAAAAAATATCCTGGTTCGCTTATCACTGCACTGTAAATAAACAAACAGTTCATCCACACTCGTCGGTATCACTTCCCGAAAACAACAACACCGAGTCACACAAGAACACCCCGTTAATCCGGCCCGGAGGACCGAAAAAAAAACCGACGAACGGCGAAGCGAGCGGTGCGAAAAAAATACTTACGACAAGTACGAGCGGCGTCATACCGACGAAAAACCACTTTGGGGGTAACACAGCGATGATATGATAGCGTCGCGACTCAACTCATCAGTAACCAATAGAGCAGAACTAAACTTGGAAGACCTCAACCTTAGCAGTGGACCATCTCTAATTGGAGCCCCCTACCTTTTATACAGATACTATTGTAATTGCATTGTTTAGAGCTGAGGATGCTACTTCATCTGGACCGGGAGCTCCGGTGGTGGGGGGTCGCTATGTATTCCTCTATTTGTTTTCAATATCAACGACTCCGGTGAGCCCTGGCTCCCGCTTGCAGCCGTGATGGTGGGGGCTCGTTATGTAAGTGACAGTCAAGGTAAGTCCTGCCGCCGCCGATCCAAGATCTATGACTCCGGTGGCGGCGTTTACGTTTTGCATTCGTCGGGATTTATGAGAGCATGCGACTGCACTTGATCGCTGCACTTTGTCCGCGCTGAAGGGTTCGTCATCGATCCCGTTGCTTTTCCTGGTTTCACCGCCTTTCACGTTTCCCGCGGCGTCTTCATCCTTGTTCGCGCGCCGCTCCTCGGGTTCTACTTGCACGGAAAAAAATAAATTGCTGATTCAACGATTCAATTGCTAAAAACAGCGAGTGCGATGTTTCAACGTAGATTTTACAACAAAAAAATGCTACTCTAACCACATTGTAAACTGTGGTTAAAATAGCATTTTTTTTGTTGTAAAATCTACATTGAAACACTGCACTCACTGTTTTCAGCAATTGAATTGTTGAATCAGCAATTTAATTTTTTTCCGTGTGCGCTTGCTTCGTTTTCAACCACACACGGAAAAAACAATTGCTGATTCAACAATTCATTTACTAAAAACAGTGAGTGCAATGTTTCAACGCAGATTTTACAACAAAAAAATGCTACTTTAACCACATTGTAAACTAATTTATCCACGGGGGTGGTTAAAGTAGCATTTTTTTGTTGTAAAATCTGCGTTGAAACATTGCACTCACTGTTTTTAGCAATTGGATTGTTGAATCAGCAATTTTTTTTCCATGCAGCTACCAATACCGCGATTTTATGAAATTTTATAGCCCGATTTTTTTTTACGATTCCATTTTTTGATTTTTTCCCAAATTTTAAACTTTGAGTTTTACTCGCGAAAATATTTATACTTGTATTCAGACTTCTTTTTGATAAAAACAAATTGAAAATTTGCCTTAAGTTTTTTTTAAATTTTTTTTGAAAATGTTGTAGAGCTTCTTTTTTTTGAATGATCGATCGGATTTTATCAGAGGCAGCCCAACTACATCTGCCGTTACCTAATTTTGTTACATTTTTCAACTTTTTACAAGAAAATCGAGCTGACTTTAAATTTTGTGAATAGAAATGGATAAACAGTTTCAAGGTGTAATAATGCTCAGTTTTTTGTGAAAAAGTGAAACATGAGAAAATATTTGGCAACGTGAAGTACAGTTAGTACAGATTTTAAAGTTTCGCCTTTTTTCAATTTTTAGTTACCAAAATTGAAACACACAAGCTGTCCAGAAGGATTCTAGGAGGCAGAGGGGAGGTAATCCAGGTCGTAATTTTATAGTCACTCTGTGTACGGTAGTTGGCACGAAGATATCTTAATGGAAGTAAACTTATGGATGCGCTGTGACAGACAAATTTGCATATATTAAGGTATCCGATGGTAATCACTGTAATTACCACATACAATAAACTATATGATATTCATGTTTTCTCTTTTCGCACAACATATAATGCGCACCAAAAGTGAGAAATAAATTAACCCATAGCAGTACCGACAGATTCTACAATGTAGTGGAGTGTCTGCTTCGTCACATTGTGAAAATGAGGAGTATCATGGATGACGAAATTTATTGGCTATACTGCCGTGCTAAGGAAGAACACCGTATGAACATTCGAGAGTTACCAAACCCCGAATTAAATATTTATTTTTTAGGAAAGTTATGCATATTTTTCCTTTTGAGCTTTCAGATATTTTAGATAAAATCGCGTGCAAAATTGTGTGAAATTTTTGGAAACAAATACTTAAAAAGGTAGGTTGCAGCAGAACGCAGCAAACTCAAAACATTATTTTACGTTCTTGTGACAAACCACTTTTATGGACATTACACACTTTGGGACACCCTTACACCCTTACATACATAAATACATACATACATACTAGTACTCTCAAACATTCACAATTTTCCCGGTAAATCCGTATTTTGAAATTGGAAATTTGGCAACGTCTGAGGGCTCATACGGCATTTTTCCTTAGCACGGCAGTATGGCACATGAAAAAGAACGGGATTCGATAGAAACAGAGAGTGCGGAGTTTTACAGAAAGGAATGAAGATGCTAACCAGACTCTGGCTGTCAGATCCAAGGTCAGACTCAGGATCTCCTTAGAAAGCTAAAGGAGGTTGTTTTTCTCCCCTTGTTTCCGAAAAATCCCTTCAATCTCGGGTGTCGGTGCATCAGCGCTGGGGGTCCATCTGGTGACCAAATGCACTCATCACCGAAACAATGCAGCTCGCTGGATCGAAGACCACGTTCGAAATCGAGTCCTTTGTCTTCAAAAAGAAAAGGTTGCGGCGGATGAGCTGAGAGAGTGGCCCACGCGAGCACACAACAGTATTCGTCCTATTTTCTTCTTCTTTTTTTCGAGAAAAAAAGGGGAGAATATTCTGTCAAAATACGTTCTTGTAGCGATTTCACAGTGTCTCTTGAACAAATGTTGTTTACGAGTATTAACGCTTTAATGCATACCGTTGCATGAAAGCAACAAATAGTGGTTTTTTGGCTTTAGTCATGTATATTATTAAATTGCATTCAAGCAATAAATGGTTTTTGGAGGGGGGAGGGATTTGGAGTCTTATCTTGAAAGTTTTAAAACAAGTATAAAAATTTGCCCGCAGCTGTCGCTATAAGTGAAAAAATATTGTAAAAAGCAGATTTTATCTTTAAAATCGGCGATTTATTCATGAAATAAAGGGTTTATGACATAACCCACTACAGTGTGTTGTGACTCTCAGGAATATTTGTGAGAGAATTTATCAGAATTAAAATATGCAGTCAGAACTGATCGATCGGCTTTTAGTATCAAGTAGGTTCTGTAGGTCCACCTAAGTATCCAAAATTTGTCGCAATAAGCTTGGCAGCTGCGCATCTTAGCCGGAATCAGTGACGTGGCGTGCTTCGATATATATCGATATTTTCCCGTTCGAAGCTATGGTAAAGAATCAATTATTAAGGTGTTCGTCGCGAACACCCTGATAATCGATCCTTTTCCACAGGTTGAAATGGCAGATCAATCGATATATTGCAAAGCACGCCACGCCACTGATAGCCAAAGTGCAAAACCACGTATCTCCGTTTGCGACGTTACATAGGCGTCCTTTTACACTTCATTATTTCTTTAGAAAACTAGCTAACGTAATTTCTCGACGATTTTCTTGATTTCTTATATTTTATAAACACGATTAACAGGATGCCCTGTCTAAATTTCAAGTACTAAAGTCGGCTCGTTTCTCTTTCAAAAAATACATAAAATAGGAGCGAAAGTTTTGAAACACCGCGATGGAGATACGTGGTTTAGCACTTTAGCCATCGATACGGTTCTGTGAAGGAAGAGCAAGAAAGTGGTAAAAAGGAGAAGTAAAAAAAGAAAGAAGAGGCGGAGAAATAGAATGAGATTACTTAAAATCACATAAATACCCGACACATTCGATGTTTTCATCGCACCATTCACACATCTCTCCCCGTGCTACCACGGAAGAAAATGTGAAAACCGATTAACGGTAAATCGGAATTAGTTCCCTGGAATATAGGTAACGGGAACGAAGAAAGAGGGCAAGGAAATAGGTGTCCCTGGATCTGAAGCGTGATATGTTGTCGTCTTCTGGACGAAGGATCGTAACTCCATTCCGAGGTTGCAAAATTGATACAAAAATTTCAGTCTTCAACACGAATGTAACTGCGCAATTTTTGTTGAAAATTCTCCTGATTTTCGCCTGAGATCAGAGGAAAAATCGTTGAAATTTGCAACTAGATATCCCAAGACCCTCCTGGTAAAAATTCAATTAGCGCGATGGGAAAATTTGGCAGCGGTGAAATTTAGTAAGGTTCTTTCGTGAGGGAAAACGACGATGTGTGGGTCCAGTTTTAAAGCATTGTCCGTGGCGCAAAGAGACGGGTGCATCTTCTGTCCCGCTGACAAGTTTCGCGGGGACCACCGGATTTCCACGAGCTCCGCTTTGAGCCCGTGAGAAATTCCCTCACCGTCCGACAACCACGAGACCTGAGGGCACGTAACCCAACTTTGTCACGGTGTGATACCGTAAAAACACCGAAACCAAGCTTATTAACCCTCCCATGCTGCGGCGGGGCGTTAGAATTCTTGTTGGAATATTGAGTGTCGTAGCTTTGTTCCACCAAATGATATGATGCAAATTACCAAGTCCTTACATCAATCGGTCGTGTTAAAAATTTTGGAGTAAAATGGAGATGTTGCATAAGTGAGGAATTTTCGATTTGACTGTTGATTCTTATGTAAAAGTTCGCGAGAAACACGATGGTGCCACTGGTTTTCTCTGAAACCATCTCCCAAGCTCAAAAAAAGCTATCAAGTTGAGGCCAAAATGGAGGGGATATCCCACGCTCTCCTGAGAGTCCATCTCTACATGAAGACAAACTCTCCATGCAAAGATAGGGAGCAAATACATTGACAGGGCTGCCACTTTATTTGGGGACTCTAAAACTGAAAACACGGCAACTCTGCTAATGTATTTGCTCCCTATCTTTGCATGGAGAATGTCTTGATGTAGAGGTGGACTCTCAGGATAGCGTCGGATATCTCCTTCATTTTGGCCTCAACTTGAGAGCTTTTTTTAGAGCTTGTGAGTTGATTTCAGAGAAAACCAGCGGCCACATCGTGTTTCTCGCGAGCTTTTACATAAGAATCAACAGTCAAATCGCAAATTCCTCAAACATACAACATCTTCATTCTGTGCCCGAGTCTCTATAGCACCCAGAACCCCGCCCGAGTAATATATGAATGCGGAGCGAAATCTATTCTTCTTACGGAGTGACTTACACCATGACGGTGCGGAATCTACTCTTTTCGCGGAGTGAGATACGCTATTATGAGGCTAATTTCGGTTCGACTTTATACTACTTGCGGTTTGGGCGCTATTTTGACTCTGGTACGGAAGTTCGCTCCTCGTGGACATTTTTAACGGTGTGGTCTTGAAGCATCAAGTTGATTTTGTAGAAAAATGAATTAGGAACAGTTTTCTTTCGGTCCCAGCAAGGGAAATAGTTTTACAGTACTTTTCTGTTATTTTAAAATCCAACGGGGTCATACAAAATTAAATAGTAAAATGTAAAATTAAGTTTAAAAATCAACCAATAAAAAGGGCTGTGAATAAGTCCCCCCAGGATGCAAAGTGTATTGAATTTTCCGCGTGATTTAAAATTCGCCACTTTCCTACACTTTCGTACGAGTCTCTAGAAAATTTTGGCTACCGTTAGTCTAAAAAAGATATTATGTTGTAACAACTGTTATGAGCAAACCCTCGCTGGATGGTAAGTGTATTGACTTTCCGCGTAGTTTGGAACTCGTCACTTTTCTAGACTTTCGTTAAAGTCTCCAGCAAATTTTGTCTCACGTTGATACCATAGACCAACAATTCCGTAAATTTGGATGCTGAAGTTTGTTTCTACGTACGATCACTTGCCAGACTTCCTTTTATATGTTGCAAAGAGACTTTCATGCTTCACTGAAAATATTTCAATCTGTTTTTTCCAGTTAAAAATTATCGAAGAAACTTACCTCGAAAGTGAATACGATGGGATAAACGTAAATGTGAAATGCTGAACGTCATCGTGAAAATTTTGATGAAATTAATTAAAGTGTCAAAAGGAACTGTATGTTTATTGGATTTTCGGGTTAATTGACATTGTCATTAAACTATATGTCAACATTGAGTCCTATACTGCGGAGTAAACTGTAAAACTCTTTTTTTCGGTTGAAACTGAATGCAACCTACTGTGTTTCTGTTAAACTTCTGAGGTTAGTTTAGTTGCGTGACCCAACCGAACGCTTAGAACATCTTCAAATCTGGCGATACCTCCCGCTTTGCCGAGAGGTTAGTTTAGTTGCGTGACCCAACTGAACGCTTAGAACGCCTTCAAATCTGGCGATACCTCCCGCTTTGCCGAGAGGTTAGTTTAGTTGCGTGACCCAACCGAACACTTGGAACGCCTTCAAATCTGGCGATACCTCCCGCTTTGCCGGGAAGTTAGTTTAGTTGCGTGACCCAACCAAACGCTTTGTACGCCTTCAAATCTGGCTATACTTCTCGTTTCTCCGGGAGGTTAGTTTAGTTGCGTGACCTAACTGAACGCAACCCATTGTTAGTTTACTCATTTTACTGCACGCAGCAAGCTGATACCATCAAAAGAAGCATTACAAACAGTGTTTTCTTTTTCTTCTTTACCTCTTAATTTTTGCATTTTTCATGCGTCACAAATAGAAAGTAAATATTTCGGCAATTAGTAAACATGTAGTATGTTAGTATGTATTCAGTATTTAGTCAACCATGCCTAACATATGCCTATAAATAGTATAACCTGTTGAATGGGACAATTTCGAAGTATTTTAACCTTAAAATGCATAAAACTGGGTGATTTTTAGGCAGAAATTGAAGGAAGATTAGCGCCACAAGTGCCTCGAAATGCGCTCAAATAGAGTTAAAATTTCAAAAAATTTCCGGGGGAGGCCCCCAGGACCCCCCCATTAAGCTGGGGGATATTCCATACCCCCCAGACCCCCCCCCAGCAAAATGACCTAGCTACGCCTATGAAACTCCCTTCAATAAAATATTTATTTTGGAGGGAAGATATGAATATTTTGTCCTGAAATTTTCAGGTACTTGGTGTAACTTTTCAGGTGAAATTGCGAACAAAATTATCTAAAAAACTGGAAGGAAAATATTCATAAGTTCGTCAGGAAATTCGTGTTTTATCAAAGGAAATTTGACAACGCCTGATGGTTCATACGGCGTTCCTCCTTAGCACAGCAGTACTTGGCTTCATCTGATTATGCGATGAGTGCAATTTACGTATGAATTATCAAAGACGTGCAGACTTCCGATTTGCGACTTCGAATTTTTGGCATGGAAGGATGCCTCTTAATATCTTTTCATGGGCGGGTGAGTATCAGTGGGAGGGTGACGAACTAAGTGTCGTTCACATTTCGAATAGTGAAGAGCAGGTGGAACTTGAACAGGGGGCACTTCGCCACGATTCTCAATGACGCGCGACAGTCAGCCGCAGTGGCAACGACCCTTT
Organism: Bemisia tabaci; assembly: GCF_918797505.1. NCBI lineage: Eukaryota > Metazoa > Arthropoda > Insecta > Hemiptera > Aleyrodidae > Bemisia > Bemisia tabaci. Next base: position 12,982,671 of record NC_092799.1, on the reverse strand, counting down.
CATGGGGCCTATTAGCCGTGCTTTATGAGTTACCTGTTTTTTTTTTTTTTTTTTTTTTTTTTTTTTTTAAGCGCCGATTTCAACGCAACATGCATTCCGTTTTCATTCTTTTCTTGATTACTCACCCCGTTGAAAATGATCACGCTAGTCGGAGAAATATGGTACCACGTTGATACCAATTTGGTATCAATGTCGCATAATTTATTTTTTCTTTGGAAAACCACTCAACGTAATTTCTAAAGAACTCCTTGATTTTCCCTCTCTGTGGGTAGATTATTCTGCATAAATTTCAAGCCCCAAAGCCGGCTCGTTTCTCTTCGAAAAAATTGAAAAGGAACGAACATTTAAAAAATTTGCAATGAAGACACGTGTTTTCGCACTTTAGTCATCAAAATGGATAGAAAACTTAACTTTTTTTTGGGGGAGGGGTATATGAGGATTAGGTGACGCAGCTTTGGACATTAAATACTACCCTTATAATGTGAGAAACTTCAAAACTAAAATAGAGTCTTAAAGTAATTATACCTATTCACGAGTCTTTGCTCAATATTCATGGACAATTTTTCGAGCCACTTTGAATTTTAAGGCCAAAAAAGTTCCGCACGGACTTTCATCCCTTCCAAGTCAAGGCCCGTCAAGACAAATACCTGCGCCCCGATAGTTGAATCTATGTCGATATGACATCATAAGACGTAGCTCTACCTTGACCATGCAATATATCGCACTTCTATTGTATTATCGTCAGTGGCGTGGCGTGAATTGCGATGTATTGATTGTTATGCCATTTAAACCTATGGTAAAGAATCGATTACTAAGGTGTTCGCTGCGAACACCCTGTTTATCGACCCTTTTCTATAGGTTTAAATGGCATAACAATCAATACATCGCAATTCACGCCACGCCACAATTATCGTGCTGCTTGAAACTTTCAATAATCGGCCCGCTGCTCCGAGAATCATAAAAAAATCAGCAAAAGCTCTAATTCTCTATCCTGTACTGCCTTGCTAAGGAAGAACGCCGTATGAACCTTCAGGCGTTGCCAAATTTCCTTCGACAAATCACGAGTTTTCAGGAAAATTTGTGAATATTTTTTCTCCAATTTTCAAGAGGATTTTGTTTGTAATTTTATCTAAAAAGTTTGAAAATTTCATAGAGATATATGCATAATTTTCTTCAAAAATACATGTTATATTCGGGGAAATTTGGCAACTCTCGAATGTACATACGGCGTTCTTCCTTAACACGGCAGTAGTAGCCCTGCATGTGCAAGTCACGGGACTGTTGTGATGTGGTAGCTTAATTTTTAAGACGAGGGTGCTTGCGGCATCACGAGTGGAATCAGTACTACCGAGATCTGATCTGGGTTACCCTAATTAGACTGACCGAGTATCGGCCACTCTGCATTTTCGCGGGCATGCTGAGGAAAAACGTCGTATGATCATCTGAGTGTGGCCAAATTTCCTCCGAAACAATGTTTATTTTTAAGGAAAGTTATGGTAATTTTCTCTTGAAATTTTCAGATAATTTAGATATGATTGCGAACAGTGTTCGAAACTCACAGGCGCCAACGCGCCAAATGCGCTTAAAAATTCGGTCATGCGGCGCCTAAAAATGAATGGCTCTGCGCCAACGTGGCTTCTATAAATTGCCCCTTAAAAATCTGAATTTTCATATTATGTGATTAATCGAAATTTTCAGCACTACAAGTGAAAGCATTTTCTATTCTTCACGATTTCATCCATAGCACTTTTGTCTTCCCCAAGTTACAGCTACTTACCAGTTCTGTTACGAAAACATCTTGCGTCCAACTTTTTACTAAATGCGCCGTGATATATTGGCAAAAAGTCAATTTGGCCCCTAAAAAAGCTTCGATGGCTTCTAAAAATCGAGCTTGATGCGCCCCATGGCTCCTAAAACTCAAAGGTGAGTTTCGAACACTGATTGCGAATAAAATACCATGAAAAAATCGATGAAAAATGTTCTTAGATTTCCCCGAAAATTCATATTTCATCGAGAAAATTTGGCAACCTCCGAAGGATCATACGGCGTTCTTCCTGAGCACGGCAGAGCAGAAGCGTTACTCTAGGTCAGGTTCTGTGTATGTCAATGGGTAACTGTACCAAAGCTCACCCCGAACTTATTCGCCGATTCCGATTCCATGTTGCCAGACTTCTCTAAAATCTCTCGATTTCGAGTTGTGCCTCGTGGATGGATGCTCGAGATGAGCTGGGATCAATTTCTTTCATGGCGAGAACAATGAGTGGAGGGTCCGAGTAGAGGGGGGGGGGGGAGGGGGGCTCGGGTTAATTGAAATCGGACTCATAACTGTTTCCATTGCCGCCGAGATGAAAGCGATTCCCGCGCACCAATGGCGAGGCGTGAATGATCGATTATCGACATTTTCCCATTTGAGGATATGGTAAATAATCGATTATGTAGGTATTCGTTGCAAACACCCTATTCATCGATTCTTTTCCACAGGTTTGAATGGTAGATCAATCGATATATCGCAAAGCACGCCGCGCGCCGCTGCCGCGTAGCTACAACCGCGCATTCACACCCACGTCGAAGACCCAACAAGATTCTTCGGCCGTGTTGTCGTTTTGATTTATGTTAGCTTTTTTCATACCCGTGTGAGTCGATTATTTCATGTTTCACCTTCCAAAAGTCTCTCATGCCGGGCCAAGGGAAAGGATTTGGACCCTGGCGGATTGGGGTATGAGCCAACTGATTTTTAGACCCCTTTTTGGAGCAGGCATACCCAAAAAAGAAAGAAAGAGAGTAGTTAGAGAAGAGTAGTAGTAGAGAGAGTAGTAGAAAGATAAGTTTATTTTAAGGCGGTGCTTTAGCATCTAAGGCCATTTACACCTCTGTGTGTTTACATGGAAATCAAGGTTACATTAGTGAAAATACATAGAAAGAAAGAAAGAAAGAAAAAAAGAAAGAAGGAGAGAAAACCCTTTTGATAGTAAAACAAATATACAATAATAATACGACAGGAAACAAATTCGATCCAAGGACTTTGGTTATTGTACATCAAAGTTTTTAGTTCAGATAACCAAAGTCTCCGATCATAGATACCGAACTTTGGTTCGGATAAACGAGGCCTCTGGGTACGGAAAACCCATACCCTCAATCATTATGCGTGGCCCTAGTGAGAACGTGTGAAATATTTCGACGGAAAATTTCGTGCTCTTGCGTGTCCGTGTCAGAGAGTGTCAAAATGCACAAAGCTCTGGAAATGTTCTGCCCTGGACATAATACCTAAGCATAAATGTAGTATTTGTGAGAAATTTTTAATCGTGTGAACTTCAAAAAACCACCGTAACCTCAATTTGACTTAACCCATTTTGAGTCTTGTTTGCCTCTTAGAGTCAGTGGAGCCCACTCTCATTCTTTGATTCCTCAAAAACTCAATTTTTGAGTTTCTGTCAACCGAGGTTCGGTCTCCAGCTGACAGTCGCATTTTTTATGTCAGTCCCTTTTTTGGTATATTTTTTTTTTTCATGACGGGAAGAGGAGGAACGCAAGCCGACGGTGTTAAGGTACCAAAGCTGCAAAGACTACTCTGCTGTGCTGAGGAAGAACACCGTATGAACATTCGAGAGTTGCCAAATTTCCTTCGATAAAATGTTTATTTTTGCGGGGCGTTGTGAATATTTTTCCTTGAAATTTTCAGGAACTTCGGGTGAAATTGCGCAAAAAATTATTAGAAAAATTGGAAGGAAAATGTTCACAAGTTTACCAGGAAATTCGTGTTTATTCAAAGGAAACTTGGCAGCGCATGAAGGCTCATACGGGGTTTATCCTTAGCACGGCAGTATTCAACAATATCTTGGGCGATGGAGCATATTCGTGGGGCGGGTAACTTTATGGATTCTCAAAATATTTTTTTAAAGTGATTTTAGCATTGACAATAACTGGATTGCATTTTGCGAAAAGGAATCAGGAGCATTCCAATATTGTCAAGCAATGCAGTGCAGTTTTTCTGCTATTTTAAAAGCTGTGGCATGAATACGAAATTAGATAATAAAATTAACTATTTAAAAATCAAACGGAAATAACAGTTGTGAATAAATTCTTGCAGGATGCAAATAGTATTGACTTTCCGCGTTGTTGGAAATTCGCCACTTTTCTATACTTTCGTTAAAGTCTCCAGCAAAAAGCTCATGTTGTTCTAACAAACTTAATGTAGAACATCAGTCTTGAAAGAGCGGTCAAATCCTTGCAGGGTGCAAAATGTATCGATTTTCCATGTTGTTTGAAATTTGCCACTTTTATATACTTTCGTTAAAGTCTCCATGAAATTTTAGCTTATATTGATCTAACAAACATCTATAGAGCATCGCTCCTTAAAGAGCCTATCAAAAAAGTGCCCCATTTTGTGGAAACGCGGGGATTTTTTACAAATCTATCCCAACTGAGACCTTATGATGAGAGATTTCCCCGATGAAAGTTGTGGCTTGAATGAAAAGCTCGTTTTGGCAAGACAAGTTTACCAGGAAATTCGTGTTTATTCAAAGGAAACTTGACAACGCATGAAGGCTCATACGGCGTTCTTCCTTAGTGCGACAGCACTACTTCAGGCGCCACAACAGCATCAAAGAAGGATCTGGAATCGGACGATGGCGATCGCGAGAGGGGAGCGGAGGGGAGGGAGAGGGTAAATTGGAGCTTTTGCAAGAGATGATTTACAAAGTGTCAAGTTGACGGTTGAATAACTCGGGATTGGATCATCGATGGCCGGCGATCCATAATCCATATCCTGTTGCAGCTGGATTCCCGTCATCGAGGATCGGCGGCTTTTGTTCGGCTCCGGCTCTGATTTTCAATGTCGCCGGGCGTAAAAGCAAAAGTCTAAGTGCAGCTACACAACGACAACGAGTACACGTGTTGACGCAAACGCCACCGCTCCGTTGCATCAGCGCCAGCGCAGAAGATGCTCCCGTCCTGTGACCACTCGAGATCAGTGCTTCACAAACTTCCTTGTCCCTTCCTTCATGAGCGTCATGCCGTATCTTGTTCGCATGCGATTAAGAATTTATTCCATTAACATGGTAATGGGTCCAGTGGCGATTCCAGGGGAGGGGGGGGGGACATAATGTAATTAATTTACGCCAACCATGCATTTATTTTCATTCATGAATTTATTTTTTACACATTCCACACATTGGACATTGCACCTTCATGGGCCTAATACATTTGCCCACGTTGTCTTGGACAAAAAAAGTAAACGGAACAATTTTTAGGTAGGCGACCAAATCATATTGGGCAAATTTTCAAGGACTAAAAACCGTGGACGAACAAAATGGGACGAAAACTTTATAGGACGAAAAAAATTGGACCAAACATCTGCTAACCCATCTTGGCATGCCCCCCCCCCCCCTGCCTCCTCGGACCAGAAAAAGGAAAATAGAGAGGAGGATGAGGCTCATGAGAAGTTACTACAGCATTGTATATATGTTCATTTTTTCCAGTTGAACTTAAAATTGATATTTTATAAGTTCCATTTATAAGTTCATTTATAAGTGCACCATTTATACCACATTGGATAGTGTGACGCGGGCTCATAGGCCTTTACGTCAGGGTAGCGACGAAATGTATCAAAGTGAATCGGAACCACAAATCGTGACAGTTTTTCTTCAAGTAGCCCAAAAACTACAGTAACTACCTGCTGCGTATCAATCGGTTGTATGTTTAAACTGCACACATTTTATGGTGATCGCCTTCGGTCCGCTCAGATTTTTAAAAAGTTACCCTTTCGTGTGCAAAAGCAATTTATCATGAACTGCTTTGTTAATCTGCACCTGAGTTTGAGAACCACTGTCATCTTCCCTGCCACCTTATCCTTCTCCTCTTCCTTAAGCGTGTACTTTATGCTATTGCATTGCGTGTCGTGCGCAACAAACAATATCTTTTATCGACTTGTTAGAAAAATAATATATCGGTTATCAGTGCGGTTATGCATAAAATCTGCACGACTTTCTTGTCTTTCTTACCTTCATGCAGGTACTTCAATAATTAATGCTTTTAATTTTTCATGAAGCAATTTTAATATCGTATTAAAAAAATTGTTAATATTGATAGTATATGTCACCTTGCCACCATAGCTACTACAATGGCACATACCTCAATTACGGAGGTTGCAAATTTTTCATATTATTTTTATTTTTTGATAGGAGAATATCATTCAAAACTTCAGCGAAAAATTTTCAGAGAATGTACTGTAAATTGATGTTACTTTGTTTCTTCTCAAAGATTGAAATCGTCGTTTTCCAGACGAAGGAACGTAACTTCAATTCAAAATTACAAAGTTTCAAAAATTGGCTCGAACAGTTCAATTTTGTCCGAAATATGGCTGCATGTGCTGTTTCTATCTGGAATTATGCTGATTCTTGCTCATGCATAATCAACGGAAAATTCAATAAAATACTCAGTTAAAAACTCCCAAGAATCTCCGAATAAAAATTACAACAACGAAGATACACAATTACGTTTTTTTGTCTAGGGAACGAGAACGACGAAATGCGGGGAAAATAACGTAGCCAAAGAAACGGCTCTTCTCCCGGAGAATTTCATCCCAATTAACTGGGGAAAATTACTACAGAGGTCGCTGTAATATGTTATTAGGTAAACATGCATTTATACGCAAACGATAACGCTCGTTGCAGTAAATGGACGTGTTGGTGAGGCAAGGGCACTTTTTTGTGTTATTTATGTTATCAGGATATCTTTAGCTTGCGCGCCGCACAGCACTTGTCGCGACGTGCAGGTAATTATATCGGTCATTTGATCTGTCTAGGAAATTAATGAGTTTATTCGCTTCATGTCATTGTTGTCACTTCTTGGCTGGCGTTTGACGTCTTTGGATCTTCCTGTGATCGAGTACTTACGCACCACAGCTAATACAATCAAAGAGCTAGTCATTACGTTAGCTGTCTGAGGAACAGTTCTATCACCTCTGGTATAGTTTAACCTCTGGTTAGCGAAATTTGTATTTCCTTCCTTCGTTTTTTTTTTTGGAAAATGCTGCTCACACATTCGTTTTCAAAAACTTAAAAAAAATTTCACTGCGAACCGAAAAAAAATAATAAGAACATTTGACCAGAGATTAATTGGACCACATTTTAGGTCCATTTCACCAGCCCCCCCACTTCCACAAAATAATATGAAAAATATGCCATCGTTTTGTAAGTGTTTTGTAACGTTTTGTAAGTCTAAAAAAAAATTTTGTAAGTCACTCCAAATGGTTCAAATGGATAACTTCATTTTGGGGGGGCTGGAGAAATGGTATCCCCCCCACTTCGCGATCGATAAATTCTGACAACGCCAACGTTTTGTAAGTGTTTTGTAACGTTTTGTAAGTCCAAAAGAAAATTTTGTAACTCAATTTTTAGGGGGGATACGGCTACCCAAAATTTTGGGGCCAGCCCCCCCACTTCGCGATCGATAAATTCTGACAACGCCAACGTTTTGTAAGTGTTTTGTAACGTTTTGTAAGTCCAAAAGAAAATTTTGTAACTCAATTTTTAGGGGGGATACGGCTACCCAAAATTTTGGGGCCAGCCCCCCCACTTCGCGATCGATAAATTCTGACAACGCCAACGTTTTGTAAGTGTTTTGTAACGTTTTGTAAGTCCAAAAGAAAATTTTGTAACTCAATTTTTAGGGGGGATACGGCTACCCAAAATTTTGGGGCCAGCCCCCCCACTTCGCGATCGATAAATTCTGACAACGCCAACGTTTTGTAAGTGTTTTGTAACGTTTTGTAAGTCCAAAAGAAAATTTTGTAACTCAATTTTTAGGGGGGATACGGCTACCCAAAATTTTGGGGCCAGCCCCCCCACTTCGCGATCGATAAATTCTGACAACGCCAACGTTTTGTAAGTGTTTTGTAACGTTTTGTAAGTCCAAAAGAAAATTTTGTAACTCAATTTTTAGGGGGGATACGGCTACCCAAAATTTTGGGGCCAGCCCCCCCACTTCGCGATCGATAAATTCTGACAACGCCAACGTTTTGTAAGTGTTTTGTAACGTTTTGTAAGTCCAAAAGAAAATTTTGTAACTCAATTTTTAGGGGGGATACGGCTACCCAAAATTATCAGGGTCAATCGCACCGTTCAAATATCCCGCGCAAAGACCACCGGATCTCGCCCGGATCTTTCCCGCCTCCGTGCCATGTTGCCGCAGCCTTTCAACTTTCCGACCGTTTCAGTGGGACAGAGATAAATCGTGTTCCTACGCTGCTTAGGGTTACATTAGGTCAGGTTATAGATTTTCTTCCCCGATTTTTGTTCTCGCTGTTTTAAGAGAAGCGTATATTATTCAGCTAAAATTAAGAGGGGTCAGGTTGTTTACATTTCATGGGCACTTGAAAATCCGGTTGTTTCGCTTTAGACAGGAGATGGACCAATGAACATGGTCTGCATTAAATAATTAACGGCACTTATTTTCTCTTCAAAATTTATTGTAAAAAATGATGCACACAACGAGAGGTTCGGAAAGCAACCGCTGAACGGGATACTCTTTAGTTTTTTAAGTCAAATCAGATGATGGTTCAACGGCACAAATGATGTCCTTTATATTTTTTCCCTGAAAATAATGTTAACTGTGAGCACTTATTTCTTCTTCAGTTGCTCATTTCTGGACTCCAAGTCGTGCGATTCGTTTTATACTTGAAATTTTGAAGTTGGAACGCGTTGCGTGGTGTTTCAATTTATACCGTGTATAGTGGTCTATTGTTTGACGGATCCGGGTCAGGGTTAGGTTTCCTTAAAATTTTTTGAGGGTAGGTCGGTAGCTTCCTCCCAAGAGAAGAAAACCAATATTTAATTATAACCAATTTATACCGTGTGTAGAGGTCTATTGTTTGACGGATCCCGATTCGCTCAAATATTGAAAGGTAGAAATTGCTGGGTATATGACCCCCAAAAGTTTGGACACCTACCCTCTCCTCAACTTTAAAACTGATAAATATTGACGAGCAATATTCTTCTATGTGTAGCTCACGAGAAAAAGCGGTGGGAAGCAACGAACTGTTTCAAGGAGTAATTAGACTGCATTTTGCAATTTGGAATTATAAATTGTGTCTCATCTGAAAAAACACTCATATGCATAGGGAAACTAATGGCACATACGTTGTTTTTGAACCGGGCTGGAATTTATAGTTCCAAATTGCAAAATGTAGTCCAATTTAAGTTTATCATTGGTGAAAAATAAAATTAGGCATGTAGGAACGAAGGTCGTCTTATTCTTGAGTAATATTTCTGGAAAACTCGCAAACCGCAGAATGGAGAACTCCGGTTCTTTAACCCTTAGATGACTAACCGGGTCTACGGGGCCCGACGGCTTTTTATTTTTCGAACCACATTGGCTGTAATTGACCGAAAAGTCTGTCCTTCACAAATAGCTCTACAGAAACGCTTAAAAACATAATTCTCGAAAAAAAAAATATTCGAAATTTTTTTTTTAGACTGCAATTTGTGTTTCGCGTCTACCCCTAGAATGACTAATTGAGGCCTACGAGGCCCGTATTGAGGCAAATTTTGGTTGTTAAAGTGAATTATAAGATAAACGTGGGAAAAAATTTCTTGTCGAGTTTTTAATGGTTTCTCTGAGGTTTGGCTGTAGTTGTTTGACCTGAGAAGCGGTCATGGAGGTATTATACCGCCTGAGAATACTGTCAAAGTACCGTGCTATAATTTCTCACAACTAAAAGGTAACCCCTTTACATCCTCACCGTATCATAAGAAGCATTGGGTGCTTTTTAGATGCTTCTTGTGATACAATAAATATGTAAAGGCGTTACCTTTTAACCGTGAGAAAATATTGTATGGTTTTTTTGATCGTTTTCCCTTAGAAATCAAATTCCAAATTTGTTAATCTCGTGCCAATATACCTCTGGGCTACAAGTTTCAAGCAAATCCATCAGCAAAAAACCGAGTTGGCAATTTACGGCCGTTTTGAAATTAATGCAGCTGCCATTTCGAAAATTTTGGTTTTTTTAAAAAAAAAAAAAAAAACTGACGTCAAATTCGTTATCTCGTGGCAAAATACTCTCCGTCGCTGATTTTCGCGCAAATTCATGGACGAAGAACCGGTGCCAATTTTCGGCCATTTTGAACTTTAACAGGCCGCCATTTTGAAACATTCTGAGGAAATGACTTCGGATTTGTGTAAAAAGTTTTCTTTAATTATGTTCTTTCGAACGAGGTATCGCGAATATGGTCTTCTCTCTTGAACGAAAAGTTGGGGTCCGTTCCCTCCCTCTCCCTCCCACCTTCCGAAGGGGTCCCCCTGAAAACCCTAGGGGAAAGGGACCGATAAGTAGCTCATTTTTACCTAGGCACATCCTTTAAGTTTCAAATCATTACTTCTATAAGGTAAAAAGTTACAGGGGGTGGAAGGGCCATTTGGATCACCCTGTATATTAGATTCTTTTAAATTTCGACAATTTTCTGAAGGAAGCTCCGCTGGCCTCCCGCTTCCATCCCCGATTTGAAGTGTCCGGTTCCGCCTATGAATGACAGTGATTGTTTTCTCTGAGTGGTTTTAGTTCATAATACTAAAAATGTAACAAAATAAGGTTCTAGACGAAAGTGATTTTTTAAATATTGGTTTTCTTCTCTTGGGAGGAAGCTACCGACCTACCCTCAAAAAATTTTAAGGAAACCTAACCCTGACCCGGATCCGTCAAACAATAGACCACTATACACGGTATAAATTGAAACACCACGCAACGCGTTCCAACTTCAAAATTTCAAGTATAAAACGAATCGCACGACTTGGAGTCCAGAAATGAGCAACTGAAGAAGAAATAAGTGCTCACAGTTAACATTATTTTCAGGGAAAAAATATAAAGGACATCATTTGTGCCGTTGAACCATCATCTGATTTGACTTAAAAAACTAAAGAGTATCCCGTTCAGCGGTTGCTTTCCGAACCTCTCGTTGTGTGCATCATTTTTTACAATAAATTTTGAAGAGAAAATAAGTGCCGTTAATTATTTAATGCAGACCATGTTCATTGGTCCATCTCCTGTCTAAAGCGAAACAACCGGATTTTCAAGTGCCCATGAAATGTAAACAACCTGACCCCTCTTAATTTTAGCTGAATAATATACGCTTCTCTTAAAACAGCGAGAACAAAAATCGGGGAAGAAAATCTATAACCTGACCTAATGTAACCCTAAGCAGCGTAGGAACACGATTTATCTCTGTCCCACTGAAACGGTCGGAAAGGTTGAAAGGCTGCGGCAACATGGCACGGAGGCGGGAAAGATCCGGGCGAGATCCGGTGGTCTTTGCGCGGGATATTTGAACGGTGCGATTGACCCTGATAATTTTGGGTAGCCGTATCCCCCCTAAAAATTGAGTTACAAAATTTTCTTTTGGACTTACAAAACGTTACAAAACACTTACAAAACGTTGGCGTTGTCAGAATTTATCGATCGCGAAGTGGGGGGGCTGGCCCCAAAATTTTGGGTAGCCGTATCCCCCCTAAAAATTGAGTTACAAAATTTTCTTTTGGACTTACAAAACGTTACAAAACACTTACAAAACGTTGGCGTTGTCAGAATTTATCGATCGCGAAGTGGGGGGGCTGGCCCCAAAATTTTGGGTAGCCGTATCCCCCCTAAAAATTGAGTTACAAAATTTTCTTTTGGACTTACAAAACGTTACAAAACACTTACAAAACGTTGGCGTTGTCAGAATTTATCGATCGCGAAGTGGGGGGGCTGGCCCCAAAATTTTGGTAGCCGTATCCCCCTAAAAATTGGAGTTACAAAATTTTCTTTTGGACTTACAAAACGTTACAAAACACTTACAAAACGATGGCATATTTTTCATATTATTTTGTGGAAGTGGGGGGCTGGTGAAATGGACCTCCACATTTTGCAACAAGGAACCACTATTTTTGGCTCATTTCAGAAACGACATTTGTGCCATTGATTTCCCTGTGCAGAAAGGTGCTTCCATGGTAGAGCCAGAGATAGTGGTTCCTTTTTGCAAAATGTAATCCAATTTACTTTTAGAGCACCTATTGAAATTGTGAGTGGAATTATAGAACTGGTTCTGAGTCTCACTAAGAGGCAGCTAGAATTTTTTCATCAAATTTTCTTACATTAACAGATCATTTTACAAAAGTTCTGGCATGCTGAAAGAATTAATTCAGCTACCTTCATTATTTTCTTTGAGTTAGGATAAACAAGTGTATCTTCAGGCCCAGATTTTCCGTATAAACGCTCTAAGCAAGCACTCAGGGGTACACAACCCAATGATTTTGCCACTTTCCCCTCAATAAAACTTTCGAATTTTTTTTCTCGACCAGCATTTTCCCCTGCAGTGTTGCTCATTGGTACGGTGTCATCTCATACTTGTCGCTAACACGTCTAAAGCGTGCGATTTGGATGACAATAACATTAAATAAAAGTAATAGATGTGAAAAAATACAAAATGATTTACTTTCTTCCATTCCACATAAAAAAACTGAACACGATATCCGAATACATCAATGAAGAATAATACCTATAAAAGATCTAGCCTAATTTTGATTCTGGCGTGGGTCATTTCCAAAAATATTCACAACTTAATTCGATTTTGATTTCGGTCGGAACAAATTCCTCCTCCGGTCCTGGAACCTCTGCGAGCTGTCCCTGCGCTCCGTCGAGCTGTCCCTGCTATGCCTTTCGAACGGGTATTCAATAGCCTCGCCCGGCGAGGGAGCCCGCCTCGAATAGGGCAAAATATCCAAGCTCTGAACGTGAGCCCTCACAGCGACACCTGGTGGGAATCCGTAGAACTTATCCTCTCCGCAACAACCACCCCCTCTCTCGTCCGGGTATCCCTTGGGGTGATCATACCCGTGATCCCTGTCCCTGTGGTGCGGCCGATCCTCGTCATTGAACCGCGGTCCGTTGGCGGGTTTATTGTACGAGTAGCCGCCATAAGGGTTGTTCGGATCGAACTTGCTGGAGCCTCGACTCAAGATCGGAGTCGCCGTCGATGATTTCGGACCGAATAGGTCTTCGTCCCAGTTGCCGGGGTCGAGAATCTAGTAGGGTCGTCTTCGGGGAACGCCGCGTGGATCGGCGGGTCGAACGGTTTGACGTCATTGATATGATCGTTGATCGAGGAGTCCGGGCCCAGAAACGAAGGCGGGTTCGGCGGCGGGGTCGGCGTCGTGAAGGCGGGTTGGTAGAGCGGCTTGACGAAGGGCGGCGGCGGCTTGTACTTCCCGTCGTCGTGCGGGAAGGGACTCGATTTATCGATGCTGAACGTCGGTTTGACGTCGAACAACGTCGGTTTCGGGCTGGGGGACGTCGGCCCCGGGCTCGAGACGTCGAAGAAACCCGGGGAGTCGGACTTCGGAGTCGGGGATGGAGTCGGCGTTTTGACGTCCGCTTTCCCGAAGAGATCGTCGCCGAAGTCGGGTGCCTTCGGGGGGAGTCGCTGGGTTTAAATACGGGCGGCGGGCTCGCCTTCGGGTCGGGGAAGTTGAGCGGGTAGTAGTTAGGCGGCACGAAGGGGTAGATGGTAGGGAACACGGGGTTCGTACCTTGTTGACGATCTTGTAACCGATGCCCGGGCCGGCGATGTAGTCGACGGTCCTCTGGACGCCTTTGTCGTCGATGTAGGTGTAGGAACCGCGGACTCGGCCGCTGGCGTCGCTGATCTCGGTGCGCTTTTGGTCGGGCCCCGTGGAGACGAACTTGTAGGAGCCGTCCTTGCCCCTCTGGATGGAGGTGTGACCGCGGAGGGGGGTCCCGGGCTTGTTGGGGCCGGTGTAGAAGAGGCCGCCGAAGGGGTCCGAGTCGGGGAAGGGGGTGCGGACGTGGAAGCCGACCCCGGCGCCGGCCTCGTACTGGACGTCGTGACGTTTGCCGACGTCGTCGATGTAGGAGTACTGCCCGGCGGTGTCGCCGCGGGGTCCGGACGTCTCCGATTTGACGAGCGTCGGCGTGCGGATGTTGTAGTCGTAGGAGGCGTCCTCGTTGGGGTCGTGGTAGGTGTCGTAGCTCGGCTGGTAGGCCGGCGAGTCCGGCGGGATCGGCGGAGCGTAGGGGATTTTGGCCTGCGACAGGTCCATCTTCCGGGCGATGTCCGGGCCCTGCGCCCGGAACCCTCGCTGCCCGGCCGTGTATTGGGTCTCCGTTATCCGGCCCGTGCCTGGCTCTCGGTATCCGTACCTGAAAAGTACAAAATCCACGGTTAGATAGTTACATACTATTTTAAGACTCAGCGTCCAGCACTGAAGTTTACAGATAATTTGAGAGAGTTAAAATTAGGTCGTACTTGGGTCATCCATGAGAGCCGTTTGATTCTGTATTGAGGGAGAATTGTGATTGAGAACCGAGGGAAGACATAAGTATGTGTGACTGGTTAGAGTGTGATCAAATGCAGATGGTTGTTTGCTTGAATGAATAGATAAAGTCAAAAACATAGCCCAAATATACGAATAAAGAAGGATCTAATAAAATATGGTAAACAAGGCTAAAATATGAAACACTAAAGGCAGGACGTTTCGAGTGCTACAGCGATTTTCAGCTGCAAGTGGTACGTGAATACGGCTGGGGTCAGGTCGCCACTCAATTTTTACTTGTTTAGTGTTTTTGCAGCTCAGAATGACTGTGGCAGCTGAAACGCCTGCTTTAGTGTTACAACTATTTTAGCCTTGTTTACCCATATTTTAATTAAATCTCCTTCTTTACCACGGTTAGATTGACAGCTTTGTAACACATCCACACTATAGAAGAGCGGAAAAAAGTACGCTTGAATCGAGAGCCCAGATTCTTAAAAAATGATCGACCAGAAAAAATACTCTTGATTCAATCGGATTTTTGCTTGAATCAAAAGGCAATCGCCTTAATCTTGAGCCGGATCTCTTTCGATTCAAGGAAAAATCGGATTGAATCAAGAGTATTTTTGCTTTTCAATGTTATTAAGAGTCTGGACTCTAGATCCAAGCGATTTTTTTTCCAGTGTTACTAGTTACACCGAAGTTCGGTTAGAATGGGAAAAGAAACGCAAAGGGACCCAAGCCTTTGGTTGATCTGGGGTTTTTGGATTCACCGTTGTTATTTGTTTTAAATTCAACGCAAGCTATGTCAAAAATGTACACAAAATTTGAGTTTATTTGCGTTTTATTTCTAATACCAGCCGAAAGTTTCACAGAAACACAAACATTTTCTTCGGTGTGGTAAGGTGCCTTGTTACAGTTATTTTAGGACGTCGATCCCCTTAGAGCTTTGTATACAAATACATATTCTCATTGGGTACACCTCATGGGAATAAAAAGCCACTCCATGAGATCTCTAATTAGGCACGTGAAGTCAATGAATCTTCTGTGAGATTTTAAATAAAAATGTAGTGTCTCAAAGTTTTGGCACTATTAGTCATAAAAAATGATCAAGTGCTGAGAAAAGTGGCAGATTCCTGAAAGACCCACCCGAAAAGGTATACAAATTTTGTCTGATTTGAAAAAAAAAACTTATCAATTTAAGGAAATTTGAACCAATAATCTAATAGGTTCAAGACCTCATTATTTCAAAGGAAACTTTGCTTTTCATCTACCTCTCACCAATAATAAAATTGAGCGAACATGGTACAAACATGGTATGAACATGATGAACATGCTGAAGAACATTTTTGAAACCTCGTGTACCATTTAGTAAGTTTCATCACAATAATGCAGCCTCATGACCTAACATGTTTCACCGAGTCCTATGCAGCTGAGAGTGGAACTCTAACACCACCTGTTATACGCGTGCCTAGTGCTTTGAGACCGGTCCTTTCCGAAATCGTCAAAATTTGAATTAATCGAAAAAAATATCTGTAATGTTCATGCACTTGACTTCTCAATCAAAATTCGGTTAAAGTTCTCGTTCAAGCTTCAAAAGGCCGATGGAAAAAAGTTTTCAATTCAAAATTTGCGAATTAGAAAGATCGTCTGTTCTGATTAGAACTGACCTAACCTCGCTAATCAGCTCATGGGTGCGTGAGACGGCCGAGAACGTCTTTTGAATAAAAGTCGCCTTTTCTCGGCTTCGCCGTGCACAAAAAAGGAAATGAAGTGACCACGGGCTCAGTGTCATCTTCAGAATCAGGATGCGACGGATTGCGTTTTTTTATAATTATATACTCATCAATCACCAAGATGCAACAAAAACGTCAATGTGACATGTAACTGAATCGACAGCTAAGCCAGAGAACAAGTTCTGCCTTCTGCGTGCGGAATATCAACAAACGGCTCGGCCTTCTCGCGCTGTGAAAGGCATTGGAAAATACCCCTCCCGCCCGCAAAACCCAGATTTCCTGGAGTAATTGCATTTTTCTGCAAAGATGCGATTGCTGCCACTCCGGCGATGCGTATTTATCAACACATTGCAAATTAATTTTATTGTGCCTTTGTGAAGGGTAATTGCTCCAAAGGGAGCTTCATATTTATCACGTAGGCACTTAATGCTTTGAACAAGTTTATTTATCCGTGACGTTTAGACGTTTATTATTTTTCAGGAATGTGGACAAATAGTTCAAATTAAAGAGGAATGGAAGAATAATGTCAGGCTTCAGGTCGCCACCTGAGGAGACTCGAATTTTGTTGGTAACAAAATATTTCAAGGGATAATCCGAATTTCCCGTTTTGTGAATCATGTGTTGTACACAAGATTTCGAGGAGAAAACATGTCAAATTTTTCTCTAGTTCAGACTTTGCGTAGTGGCCAATTACTGAAACTCAGATGAGAGTATTTATGAAATCGTTCATTAGTAACACCATTTTGAAATATGATTGTAGGAAGAGATTAGCCAAGGTGTTATGTGTTTTCACTGATTTATTTATTTAATAAAAAATGTGCTAAAGCTTTTCGGCTTGCGGTCATCATTCTAACCTAACCTAAGCTCTGATGATGGCCATGCACATGATGCAAAGCTTTAGCGCATTTTTTATTAAATAAATAAATCAGTGAAAACACATAACACCTTGGCTAATCTCTTCTTACAGCCATTTCAGATGAGAGGTTTCGAGGACAAGGCGCATAAGTGTACTCTTTGCTATTCCAAGAGATACGTGTTTAAAGTTTCGAAATTACATGCAGCCTTATGATGCACAGTGGAGCGAGTCAATAAAAGAGGTCGGACAAAATTTGGAAACTTTAAAAGCTTAAAAGTCCGTTTATACAAAAATTTAAGGTTTTGAAAGTGGCTCCATTGCATTGGTTTCCTCGTGAAATTGTTGTACAATTTGTACACGGAGCTGACAGCACCGTGTCTGGCGCAATGCGTGAAGTATTCGTGCAGTCTTGTAGGCGCTAATATGTGTTACATGCCGATCGCCGCGGCGAGGGCTTCTCCTTTTCATCTCAAGTCCTCGTTATCATTTCTCTCTCAGTCGCGCCGTTCTAGGCCAAATTGCGTGTTTGATTTCTCTCTTAACTCGACTATTTAAAGGCGCTGCCTCTTATATCACTGAAAGACGACAGAAGTAGAAATTACTATACTCTCAGGAAATTATAGCTTTGTCGCCTTTTCTCGTTTATAATTTTTTTTCTAAATCCGATTTTTTTTATACCTACATTTAAAAAAATTGCAAAATTTGCCACCCCCTAAAGATTTGGCCACCATCTTAATCCGGCCCTGCATAATCATCAAAACGTTCAGTTTTACTCAAAAATTGTGTGTCCGACCTCTCTGATTGACTCGTTCCATTATGTGTCGGAAAGGAAGTTCAAACTCACTTTTAGATGCTTTAAAATTGGATTTCATTTGTGAACTTCTCACAGAATATACTTCAGGACTAATTTTGGTTGAATTTATTAAAATCTCAATTTTTCCAAAAATTGCACTCATGCACCTTTTCCTCCGAGCCCCTCAAATCTGAGTACCTGCTCAATTTGTTTCAGCAAGTTAACTGGGATAATTACTGGGCTACATCTAGGCGATCCCATTTATATATGTTAAAAATCGTCAAAAATTTCACAAAAAAATACAAATTTTTGGAACGTAGTATTTAGTTTATTTATCGTTAGCCTTGTGATTATGTCAATAATTGACCTCTGGACAAGGTACGAATTAAATCATTACGCAGCATGTTTTCTGTTCAAAATTTCAGGAGAAAAACGAATCTTACGACGAGAAGTCCAGAAATAAAAAATACTGATCTGAAATACTGAATCCGAAAATACTGAATCTGATACTGACGAGGTAAGAGTGTTTACAATGAGCATTGGTTAAATTACAAAAAAATAAAAGACGACATTTTTATAATGCAACTCCCATTTTATATTTGTCAAAAATACGTTTGCATCTCATCCAGAAATTGATTTCTAAACTTCCTGTTGTGTGAATCGTTTTCTACGTAAAATTTTGTAGAGAAAAACAGTGGCATTCTCTCCCGGTTTAGGCTTTGTCCACACTGAAAAAAAAAAAAAAAAAAAAAAAAAAAAAAAAAAAAGAAATCGGTCATATGGACGGAATGTTTGCTGTTCCATTTCATCTCAACTATTCGGTTTTTCAAACTGAACTTTCGGTTCGTGTAACCAAACTTTCTGTAACTTTCTGCTGTCTGTATGATTAAAATTTGTTCGGCAATTCACCATACCGCACAAGTTCGGTTACACGAACCAAAATTTCGGTCACACGAACCGAAAGTTCAGTTTCACGAACCAAAATTTCAGCCACACGAACCGAATGTTCAGTTTGACGAACTAAAATTTCGTTCACACGAGCCGAAAGTCCAAATTGACGAATTATAATTTCGGTCACACGAACCGAAAGTTCAGTTTGACGAACCAACATTTCGTTCACACGAGCCGAAAGTTCAGCTTGACGAATTATAATTTCGTTCGACCGAACCGAAAGTTGAGTTTGACCATTGTTGATTAGCAAATGACCCTCAGTTGACCATAATTGTACCAAAATTTCGTTTACACGAACCGAGAGTCCAGTTTGACAAATTATAATATCCGTCACACGAACCGAAAGTTCAGTTTGACCAACTAAAATTTCGGTCTTACGTACCAAAAGTTCAGTTTGACGAACCAAATTAGTTGATATGATATGAAACACCGAACTTAAGTTCATATGACCGAACTTTTTCTTTCAATGCAGTCGCCCATTCCACCTTAATCCCATTAAATTAACGTTTTACCTGCCAGCAACAGTATTATCGGCCGATGCAACGGCGCCATGGTAGTGTTGTCCCCGGTCGTTGTTGGTGTATTGGAACCTGTACGAGCCATCTTGACCCCGGTCAGTGTGATCAGTGGGCACTGGGTCCGGCGGAGCTCCCGACGGGGACGTCTGGCCGCGCACTGGATGAACCGCGTCCAAACAGAGGACTATGAAGAAGGCCTCAAGAAGCTCCTGCAATCAGAAGATTATGTGACTTGTAATACTCCGACGTCACCTGGAATCTAACTCCCAGGAGAACAGAACATATCAGCAATCGCACATCTGATTTTTCAAAGGCAGGTGATTCAATTAAATAACTCGACAGTTTATTTACCTCTTCTTTTTTTCTGTTTAGTTTTCTTTGCGCTGCGTTTAAGTCTCTCTGCTTGTAATACTCCCCTTGTCACCTGGAATCTAACTCTAAGGAGAATAGAATATATCAGCAATCGCACAACTGATTTTTCAAAGGCAGGTGATTCAATTAAATATCTCGACAGTTTATTTTCCTCTTCTTTTTTCTGTTTAGTTTTCTTTGCGCTGCGTTTAAGTCTCTACGTACTTGGAATTTTCAGCGGAATCTTATTACTTGCAGCCAAACAAGGAGGTAAATCTTAGGTCCTCTGCTATCATTGAAATATCCAAGGCGAATTCCTGTAAAAATATTAGATTTGGACCACCTTCATAATAGGTATGCATTTTGCCCAAAATTGACTCAAAGTGAAGATATTTCCAAACGATTCAAAACTGGAGTCATTTTTAACCCAGTTCCCAAATTTCAGATACAGTGGGTCACAGCTGCTTTTAAATTTCCTTGAACTTATTCGATTTTTGTATAATACTCGCTTTTCTTTTTTCGCCCGATGTAAAATTTCGATTGAAATTAAATTTTACATCGGGCAAAAAAGGAAAAGTGAGTACTATGCTGATACAACCCAATAAAGGAGGGAAAAGAAACATATTCGATTTTTCATGCTGTGTCGTCCAATATCTACCACAACTATAGAAAAGCTCATACACTCCATGTTTACCCATATTATTTTCTTAGAGGTACAGTTCACCAGGATATGAAAATTTTGACAGTCTTTAAAGTTTCAACCACTACATGAGATACCTGTTCGTGTATTAGCCGACTGCCATGACAATGATGGAATGTATGAAAACTAGAATACTGAAATAAGGTTGAAACGACGTGAGTGGATGGATCAAGCAAAAGTGTAGGTAAGCTAATTTGAGGTTAAAACCTTTAAACAAAATATCGATTTACATCTTTTTAAAGCCCAATTTTGAACTGAAACAAAATACAAAAATAGTGCATTGCCTTCGAAAAATACATTAAAATCGTTTTAAAGCCAAATAAAAGGAGAGTTTGCAACACCGAATTTTCTTTGTAAACATCACTCCCCGGTTGGCATACTTTAGGACAATTGGATCACGTTTAGCGGAAAGGAACCAAGCCACATCAGCTATATTGGCACATAAGTGGACCATTTATTTCTTTACAAGAGAAAGTTTGTGCGTATTACTTTGAAAATTTTCAGGAATTCGCTTCGATCTATGCAAAAAATTGCCTGAAATTTGTACAAAAATCCGCACCACGGTTCCATGTAAAAAATTAAACTGTCCAGTCCAATTTGGCAGTAGCCGATGTGGGTTGGTTCCTTTCTGCTTAACGCGATCCAATTAAAGCATGACATCACAGTTTAACAGGGTGCCATTGTTACCGCGTGCGATGATCAGATTCTTATACTTAAGGGAGCGTTTTGGGGACCTGCAACAATTAATCTGACAACGCAGCCCCTTTCTCCGAATCCGAAAAAACAGACACCCTCTTGAGCCCGTTGAGCCTTCATGCGTTTTTGAAACCCTCGTTCACACGCGCAGCTGCGTGGGCCAAGCCCTGGATTTTGGCTTCAGTCCGTCGTGATCCCTCTCTGCAGCTATGCGCGATGTCGGCCTCCGTGCTTAAGTCTGTAAAATCCTATTCCGGAATCACACAGTTTATTTCATAAATATCGTGACCATTATTCCCCCAAAATCAATGTCTTCTGAAGTCAAATCGGACGCCTAACTCATCTCAGTAAGTTTCACTATGAAATATCCATATCTTTGCGCTGAATCTCTTTATAAACAAATTTATACGTATTTATAAAATCCTCAGCTTCGTCGGTAATGGCAATTACTTTCAGTGATAACATTTTTTCTTTTTAAAAAAAAATCTGCAAGCATTTCCGAAAATACTTCCATAGTCGGAGGTACGAGTTTTGTAATGAAGACTGTATTTTTCCATGGAGAAGGGAATTCCGAAAAAAATTGTGTTATTTATTTTTTTTTGTCCAAACTTGAGCCGTTCTTAAAGTGGAGAAAATATATCGTGCCAAGTACCTCAAGATTTCACTAACGAAAACTCACTAAATCAAGGGTACACGTGATTTTATACAACGTACGTGTTTCAATAACGAACTATTATTTTTTATTCATTTTAGAAATGATATAAGTGCTGATATTTTGCCCACTGAAATAAGTGCTTTGATGTGTGAGCCAAAAATAATATTTCCTAATTGTAAAATGTGTTCAGACGTTGAAAAATGAATTGCATTTTGAAATTAATGAGGAAGTTAGATTTCTAGCTCAGACGCAAAAACCCTCATCTGCATAAGAAATCTAATGGCACAAGTGTTGTTTCTTAAATGAGCCAGAAATACTAGTTCTTCATTGAAGCGCTGCGTGCAGAGAGGACATCTCTTGGTTGCAGTTGCAGTGTCTCAGAATCTCCTTGAACGTTTCAATTATAATAATTAAAGCAAATGTATGGCCAATTCGTTGAAACTTACACTGAATTTTCTGTACTATTTTACAATGCGAGGGCGGAAAAATTTCAGAAAATTCCTCCACTAGTTTTCTGACTTTCCTCTCTAAAATGTAAATAGCGGAGGAGTTGCCAAAACACCGCAACCAAGAAATGCCATTTCTGCACCCAGCGCCTCAATTGCAAAATGTAGTCCAAATGAATTATGACCTCTAAACGTTTCTGTGTTGTGTTGCACCAAAACTCTTTGTACATTTTGACTACATTCTTCAATCAGGAACTACCATTTCTGGCTTATATAGGCGAGCATCTGCAAATAAAAACTGTGGTGAGACTGTGAGAACTGTGTGAGATATGATATTACTTAAAAATGCAGGGCTTATTTCGTTAACTTGATCGGGGAGCTAGCATTTGATTATTTGTCATCTATTGATGAAAAGGTTGGGTTCAGTTTCATTGCTTCGCGCCTTAAGGAGAGTGCAGAATTCTGCCTCGAAATTTCTACCCAATTAACCACAGGTTCATTAACGTCTCGCGAATGCACATGCAAACTGATTTGAAGCAGGTCGTTGTTGCCCTCTCGCTCAAAAATGTATTCCTCCTTGAGAACCGAGGACTTAATTTTATACCGTGCACGTGATAATTCAAAAAACCCTATAATTCGAAGAAGTTTTGGTGAACTCATACGTATTCTATGTATTTTTAAACGCTTCGAACGTATATTTTGTGTGAAATTGTCATGAGCTTTTCTTGTGAGGGGTTCAGTTCTAACCCCGTTGAGTAGGTCATTTAGTCAGGTCCGAACTAAGGTTTTTTGAGTCTGTTGGCGCACTCTGTGGTGTGGATCCCTATGGAAGCGCACCTCCCACCTCCCCGAAGAAAGAGGGTTTTTTGATGAAACCTGTAGAATGGGGACGGGAGAGGGGGGGGGTTTCATCGAAGAATTATAAAATTTTACCCCTCTTTATCGTAATTTGAAGCGTTTTTGACACAAAATGCAAGATGATGAAAGAAGGAGAGACGGTCCCCTAGAAACATATGCGTAAGCCCACGAAAAAATAAAAAATAGCATGGTCTTAAAAATTAAAATTTATACTGAGGGGAAAGAAAAAGCTTTATGGTGGGGGGCCAGAGCCGGATTAAGGGGGTGGCGGGTGGCCACATGGGCCGCGGCTCATGGCGGCAAATCTAGGGGGCGGCAAATTTTGCAATTTTTTTAAATGTAGGTATAAAAAAAATCGGTTTTAGAAAAAAAAATTACAAACGAGAAAAGGCTACAAAATCTCTCATTTTCTGAGAGTATAGTAATTTCTAATTTTGTCGTCTTTAAGTGATACAAGAGACAGCACCTTTAATTAGTCGAGTTAAGAGAGAAACCAAATACACGATTTGGCCTGGAACTAGGCTGGGCTAGGCTTTGGGCTGGACTTAGGGAGAAATGATGGCGAGGACTCGAGATGAAAAGGAGAAGCCTTCGGCGTGGCAATCGGCATGTAACACATATTAGCGCCTACAAGACTGCACGAATACTTCACGCATTGCATCAAACACAGTGCGGTTATTGTGGTCAGCGTGAGACGGATAGCGCCTACAAGAATGCATGAATACTTCTCGCATTGCGCCAAACACAGTGCGGTCAGCGTGAAATGCACAGCGCCTACAAGACTGCGTGAATGCTTCACGCATTGCGCCATACACGGCGCGGTCGGCGCGGCGCGGCGGCGGAAGTTAAAATCATTAAACCAAATTTTGTATTTGTTCTTTCATAATTTTTTCGTTCATTTCTTATGAATAGAAGGCCTTGTCCATTAGAGATAGGTTTACGAAATTGACTTTCGCGCAAAGTTCCGTGACCTTTTGCTAGTAAAGTTGACAGGGCTTTCCCAAAAAATCTGTTCAACACGAGTAAACGCGTCTTATGCACCCCTCCCCCACTGGCACGTTCACTTGATGGTTTTTATTGATGTTTCAAAACGACTGAGATGGGGGCGGCGAAATACAGGCGGCCCATGAGCGGCAAGTAGGAAAATCCGGCCCTATGGTGGGGGCCCTTAAGCGCGCGCCTGAGATGCACTCATTTGGTAAATCCCGTCCTGCATTTAGTATAGCCGCACATAATTTGGGTTGCACTCTGCAAAATGGAACCAAGAACATTGCAACGTTGCTAAGATTGTGCAACTTCTTTTGATTTGGAAGGATATCCTGATCGTCTGTGAACAGTTTCCATTTTACACCCTAAAAACTGTAAAGTTAAGACAAAAGTTACCATGTAAACATTATTGCAAAGGATATCGTTGCACGATCCGAGCAACATTGCAATCCTCTTGGTTCCTTTTTGCAAAATGCAATCTATTTAAAGCTTCGTTTGCTGAATTTTTTTTTTTTTTTTTTTTTCATGAAGCTTCCGAGGCTTCAAAACAAAGCAAGCCAAAATTTGAATTCATCTGAAGTGCAGGGGGGATTGCCCCCCGCCCTCTGCCTCCTCCTGCCACCCTATCCCCTGCCACCCTATCCCCTGCCCCCCTCCTCCCCCGCTGACGCCCCTGAAGCTTCCGCTTCGTGACAACCCAGAACTCATTCGGCGAGGATTTATTTTTAAGGAAAAGCAACATGATGAACATTAGCAGTGGCGTGGCGTGCTTTGCGATATATCGATTGTTATGTCATTTAAACCTGTGGTAAAGAATCGATTATTAAGTTCTTCGCTGCGAACACCCTGTCTATCGATCCTTTTCCATAGGTTTAAATGGCATAATAATCGATATATCGCTATGCACGCCACGCCACTGAACATTAGATTTGTGGGGGGCACACAAAGGATGACCGGTCCCCTGTGAACTTGTACCCACACTTATGTGGGTCAGTCAGGTGGCTCGAGATGCGCCGCGGATTAGCCAGAAAATACCTCTCGCGGATGTGTCCGACGTAGCCGCTTCCCGTTGAAATTCACGCATTAGTCGTTGTATTTCGAGGATATTCGCCGCAGCGTAGGCAACACGGCTCGCGTCTGCGCACAACGTCTGCGTCCACCCGCTAATTACTCATTTTACACTCAAACACACAAGCTCATTTGAGCGTGTGATTACGGGACGATTTTCCCGGCGCGCGACCCTACGCGCGTAACACAATACGACGGCTCGCATAAATTCGCAGCCATTTCTCATGAGCTTCCTTGAGCATTAAATGCTCGTGCACTTAAGAGGAAGAGCCAAGGGGAAATGAAAAATGGTTTCAGCTTGTTAGGAGTTATTAAACAGGGGCTTTTGACGGAATTGGACATATTTCTATCAAAGAGAACTATGTGCAGGTGGGAAAGATGGGGTCTGCTCGCTAGTGCTCGGGCCATAAGAATGAATGGGAAATATAAAGCAATAGTGTCTAAGCCGTCGTCGCGGCTCCTCGTAGTGAGCATTAACTCATGAGCCCTGGCCACAACGCTCTAGACACATGCCCATGGCTCATGGGTGCCGCATTCAGTTGGCTCACAATTCCGTTTGCTGAATTGAAAAAGCGGGATTTTATATTCTGTCAAACGGTACTATGTGCAAAGTGTATGAGCCATAGGCATGTGTCTAGAGCGTTGTGAGCGTTGTGAGCGTTGTGAGCGTTGTGAGCGTGTGTTCCCATTCATTCTTATGGCCCGAGCACTAACGAGCAGACCCTATCTTTCCCACCTCCACATAGTCCTGTTTCATAGAAATACTTCAAATTAAAAACCCGAGCCAAAATTTAGACATATGCTGAGTTACATCCGAAAGGATTCAAAAATCAGTCGCGGCGCGTGTGTGCGCGTGCGCCTGGATGTAGCAGGAAACGCATCGACTTTGGCGCGGGAAAAATGACCTCCTCGGCGTCCTGTTCATTCGAATTTTAAAAACTTGGGCTAAATTAAAGCTGAAAGTATGCCTCATATGCGCATCTAATCGGATTTTCACTGTAATAATATTAATTATTTAAATGAGAGCAAAACGCACAGGACTTTTGGGATTACCCTCGTACTTTTGGACCCCCTAACATTTCTCTAGTACCCTTTGGAGAGGGCTACGGACCCCAACTGTTTTTTGCAAGCGGCAACCTTGTGATACAGTGTTGGATACACATTGTAAAAAGGAGCTTCTTGGTATCACTTCTGGTTAATACCTCAATTTTTGACAAATTGATGGCCGAAAATTGACGGAAATGTTACAGACGGGTTGCCCTTGACGTTCGGACGTCATTTCGTCAAAAATTGGACCTAAAAATATGGACCTACTTGGATCCTCTTTTTCTTATCATGTATCCAACGATGTGTCACAACATACTCCACAAATCGATCCGAGCATCTGAATTCTGGGGGTCCGGATAGTTGGGAGTTTAGTGAAATTTTGAGATTTTTGGATCAAGGTCCCTTCTTCCACGAACGGTCTCAAAAACAATTTATAACAAAACCTCAGAGTAATTGTCAATCCCATTCTTAGGTTTTACCATGGTCTTTTTTTAGCGAGCTAATTATACCTCAGAAACTGAAAGATAATCCGTTCTATTACTTACTTCGAGCCTTGAGCAAACAGATCAAGAGTGAGAACCAGTGACCGGAAATATTAGAAATTCGACACGGGGTCACGAGTCAGGACAGGCCAATAAACCACTGGTTTAGCTCTCGACGAGCCAGAAAAACGAGCATTGTTGACGAACGTCTAAAAAAATCATTATCCCCCAAAATCACTAACAAACCGTTACGGGTTCACCTGTCATTGTTTATACCTTTTCGTTGACAATGTGGCTATCCGGAAATACACAGCTACATTTCTTTTTCGTCATTTCATTCGGGTGCAATTAATCAATACACACCATTATTAACTGATAGTGAGCGAAAATAATCTGAGCAAAGATCTGATTTTATATCGAATCGAGAATGTTTTTGAACTGATCCTCTTGGCTCAATACTAGACAGTGAAAGGATCCAGCGCGGCGCTCAAAAAATCTCCATACGAATAAAAAAACTTACTTCTCAGTCACAATTGAATCTCTCAGTTAGAATACGACCCATCTCGGAAAAAGGAAATTATACAGGAGACGATGAAAACTGCGTAACAGCCAGAAAAGGAGTGTTTCTATGCAAAAAAAAGGAACATCGTAAGAGATCCAAGTTGAGTCGTTTTCGAACTGAAAGATTCCATTAAGATTGAACCTCCCTCCAATCAGAGTTTCCGCGATTTTGGTAAGCAATTTTACTAGTTCACCAGTATCACACATCGACGGCGTAGGTCCGCAATCACAAATCTCGTGCAACCTCCATTGCAAAATTTCAAAATTTCCGACTAACATTTAGTTTTTTTTATGGAGAAAACTAATCAAAATGTCTCCTTGGAATGTTTTGTAAATATGTTTGAATGAGAGGGGAAAATTCATAAACAATTTTGAAAAAAAAAAAAAATGTTGGTTAGTTTTCTCTTTTTAAAAAGTACTTAAAACTTGCGCGAAAATTTTCAATGTTACAAGCAGAGTTAAGTACTTTGCGATTTCATCCATCGTAATTTAGCAGCTTGATCAGAAACATCATTCAACTTCTTTATCTGTGAAATATAAAAAGTGAAACCCCTCAGTTCAGGGGCTTCAGAACAAGGCGCATGAGTGCAGTTTTCACTATTTCGAGAAATACGTGTTCAAAGTTTATAGTAAGTGCAAACTGATTTTTTGATGCTTAAAAATGGGAATTCGGGAGACATGTTTTAACCCAATACGCATCAAGATTAAGTTTACTTGAAATCAATCATACCTCCAATTTTTTCAAGAACTGCACTTGTGCACTGAAAAAAAAATCTCGGTGTATTTACTAAGAAAAGGGTAAAATTGCCAAGAATTCAGGGTTCTATTTGATCCCAGTTTTTTCTTGGTAAAATTACCATTTATGGAATTGGTAATTTTACCGAGAAATCTCGGTAAAATTATTGAACTTTCTCGGTAATTTTACTAGACCTTGGTAAAAACGCCAATATTTTGTATCGACTGTGATAGAATTACCGAGATAAAATGGCAAAGTTAACGGGAATTGATTACCAATAAAAGTGGTATTCTTACCTGAAAAAACCAGTAAAAATACCAGTTTTTAGGTAAGCTTACCAGTCTGTCTTAGTAAAATTACCAATAATTGTTAAAAATGTGAGATGGTAAAGGTACCAGCGGACCGTGGTAAAAACGCCGAGAATTTTTTTTTCAGTGTGCGTTTTGTCCTCCAAGCCCCCCAAATATAACGCAGGTAGAATCTCACCATGCTCCGAGATAGTGGCACGGGGTACGGTATGGCACAAGGGATCTACACGCTTATCCTCGATGTCGATAGTGGCACGGCGAAGATTTAGATGGGCGGTTTTTAGCATTATCCACTGGGGAACACACTCGAAAACATGACTAATTCGTTGGATGCGAGCCTTAAGCTGCGCGGGAACCGAAAGAACTGACCGCGGGTTCGCCGCCAGTCTCCGCGAAAATCACCCAACTTTATGAATGGGAATGTGTGGAAATATCGCCGTGGCGACGGCAGGGGAGGTGGGGGAGGCGGCGGGGGCCGAGATCATATCTCCCACCGACGACGCACCAAACGGCTTCGGCAAATTCTCGATTTCCCGCTCAAAAACGCTCAGCTGTTTCCTCCCGCTGATTGATGTCTCGGCCAATCGGATCCGCGGATCCTTCATTGGTCTCCCGCGCCGCCAAATCGCAATTCTGAATGGCGCACGATGAATGGTGGCAATAGGAGAGGTCGGACAGATTTGGAACTTTAAACGCTTTTAAATCCGTTCATACAAAACTTTGAGATTCTAAAAGTGGTTCCATTGGTTTCCTCGTCAAATTCTCCTCTAGAGCCTACCCTTACAGTTTAAATCATGACGAAATCAACATCAAAATTTGCAGTTCTAGTAAAAAATTTCATGTCCGACCTCTCGAATTTACTCGATCCACTAGGTGGCAGGGTTCACCGGTGGCGGCAAGCAGCGGGCCGATTATTGAAATCGATAGACTAAGCTATAGACGAAGGAGACAAAAGGGATATGGAGGGATCCTATTGGTGGAGGTGGGTGGTTGCGATGAGCAAAGGAAGGATTGGAGTTTGGATTGTAGCCGAGTGCTAGAAATAATGTAGAATTTCTTTAAAAAACTTACATTTTATTAAAAAATTTATACCGAAGCTTTTCGAAGCGAACGCTTCATCATTAGGGACACAAAATCAATATCACAAAGGCCATAATTTAAATTTCAAGCAAGGTAACATATTTCATTGATGGTAACAATTGATAACAAGCTATTAGATCAAATCACTCTTAATAATCCGCTGTAAAAAAATTAAAGCCACTAGGACGTATCCAAGCACCATTATTTCCAAAATAACCGAGCCAGTGCTGCGGTTTACACGAGCCTAGAGTGGGTGTGCAAATCCATCCTAAAAAAGAATCAGACAAGAAACTGAAAAAAGAAGAAAGGACGAGTATCAACACAGCTGAAGACAGGAAAGACGTATGCGGGCCTCTTTTTTAACTTTTCTCCCGAATCTGAGCGACACCTCATTGACAGCATATAGCAGAGCATTGAGAGCTCACGCTTCGCGTCAACGCGCCTTCAATTTGTCATATACAGCACGGACGTCCATCGAGTACGAATAGTTGTATCTCTGCGCCGTCGTAAACGCGCATATCCTTTCCCTCCCTCTATTTCCATATTGTGTTTGTATGCGCTTGTCTAATTCGTAATGGTGCTCTAAACTAGTAGCATATGGCAGTGCTTTGCGAGCTCGCAACTCACGCCATCGCGTCTTACATTTTTCATATGCAATGTGGATATCCATCTTGCACGAATAGTTGTATCGCGTTTACACTTTAGACGTCTCTTATTTGTGAATTTCGAGGGAAATGAAGGTTAAGTTTGCCGGAGATATGCTATGGTTTGTCCAAATCAATAGTCATAGAAATATGTTCAGAGGTCTCTCAAGACGGATATGAAGGGTGCGCATGTCTAAAAATTGAACCGACCATCGCTTCTAAGGGAGTTACACATAGGGATGATAAAGCGCCTGTATGCCAACAGAAAGGTGAAAATTTCACAGAAAAGTGTTTACGCTTCAAAAAGTTGTTCTTGGACCTCTGTTCACCACTATCATGCGTAAAAGCACCTTTTTTTATTCCTATCCCTCTCTTCTTCGGTTCATTTAAGAAATTTCCCGCACATGTTCTCGGTCGCAATTTTTTCTCTCTTCTTATTTTGCTATCTGTCAGAGGGGCGCGTTTTTGGCGCGTCAAAGGGGCGTATCTGCCAATGGCAGATTGGACTTATGGCCAGTCCGAGCTTGATCGAGGGGACGGTCAATTTGTGTATTCTGAAATATATCCCATCTCTAAAACTGAATTGAGAGGGTCTTAGTTTAAAAATATAACTAAAGGAGTGTTCGCTGTCATGAAAATGGATATTTTGTTCATTAAAAATTGTAAACTCTCGAAAAAAGTGTAATAAATCAGCTAATAAAATTGCATATCTACACTGTGACACGCTTGAACGGAGATTACAGGAAATAAGGGTTTTTTAATTTTTCTTTTGCTCGTATCACTGTTAACTTGAGTCGAATTACATACCTAGTTATGCGTGGTTACTCTAAGTTGAAACTAATTGTCTGTATTACATTTGAAAACTTGTTTCAACTTGGCAACTTTGATGACAAGTGATGCTACAATGATGGATCCAAGATATGTTGTCCATCATATATATGTCAAACAAATTTAGTCTTTATTAAAAAATTCCAGCAAAATTTGTCCGCGATTATATCCGTCCACATCAAAAGATAATGAGAACCGCTCACATAAATAAGAGATACTTGAAAAACCAACACCGAAAAAAGTAATATGCTGTTGTAGCACCTAGAATGTCAAAAATGTGTCTGGTGATCCCAATATGCTGCCTTTACTGCCCCGGCAGTTAACTTTACATCCGATGAATGTAAATTCAACTGCGTGGGCAATCAAGGCAGCATCATAGGATCACCAGACACATTTTTGACATCCTAGGTGCTAAAACAGCATACCATTTTTTTCAGTGAAGATCACGTTGCAACAATTGTTTCGAATTTATGATGATTGTAAGAACCGCGAAGTCTACCTTCCTACGCACATGTGCATACCATCTGAAACTTAATACCAACCCTCCAGCCAAACCTCCTGATGAGCCTCAGAAATGATTCCGAAAATTAATTTAAGTTAGTAGGCATGTGCATCTATTTTTCAACTCATTTCTAACTTTCTGGACGTTTTGTGGCTGGACATAATTTTAATGGGCATAACCACTCGGACAAAATTTATTTTGGATAATTTTTAACGTGGAACAATTTTATTTTGGACGGACCACGTGAACAAATTTTCATTGGACGAAATCCTGGCAACTACGAAGATGCTCGTCTCCAGTTGGCATATCTGAGTGCCTTGAGAGTGATAGGGCCACAGCCGTACGAGGTACATATGATAGCCGAGGAGGTTTTAGTTTGGGTCGTGGCAATATGGTTTACCTCATCCCTATCACCAGGAGTTTGACATCTTTATCACCACTGACATCCGCCAGCTAGGGGTGGCTCCAGACGCCTCTTGCCGGCTGATGCAGTCTCCCTGCTCGGCGGTTACACTGGGTGCAGAAAAACAAAAACCCTCCCAACCACACATGCTGAAATGTTCATTTTATCTTAAGAGTTTCAATAGGACTCACATGTCTGTACTTTCTCAATTTATAGGTACTCAAAGCTGTGTATCTGACTAAAATTTGACGGGCTTTTTGAGTACCTGTTGAATCAGTTCTAAAATGTCTCACCGGAGTCAAAAATATCACTCGGACAATAATAAAACAAGATTTATCAAACGAGCCTTAAAATCAACAAGAATCGCGTGTAAGTTTTGCTTTAACAATAGTATCTGGACCGGAGGTGGTGGATCCGACCCTGAGACGAGAATGTTCCGGCAAAAATTATGGCAAGAGCTGTGGGCTGATTTTTTAAATTGATAGACAAAGCTATAGACAAAGAAGACATAGGGAGTATGGAGCTATCCTATTGGTTGAAATGGGTGGTTCCTATAGACTAAGGGAGAAAATGATGGACTGACCATCGGGTCCCTCGCGGGTTGCCATTAGGTAGTCTATTACCTATTTTCTTTGTCCGTAGCAACCACCCGTTTCTACCAATAGGATCCCTCCATGTATCTTTAGTCTTCTTTGTCCATAGCTTTGTCTATCAGTTTCAATAATCGGCCCGCAGATCTCATGCATCCCCGTCGAACTTTGCGTAATTCGGCGTAGCTCATCTCGATCTGACAGCCGTGTCGATGCGAGGAGTAAAACAATGCTAGGCCCGGCGTCGGAAGGTCGTGGCCGGCCACCGTGAAGATGTTCTCTCTGATTAGTCCGTCTCCGTTCTGTTGACTGGAGCCCGGCGTCGGGCCATCCTCCTCGATCGATCGCTCGTCCCGTTTTTCGCTTTTTTTCATCGCCTCCACGTTCCTGTATTTTGGCGCGTGCCCGCACCAAATTCTCGCGTAGACGGCGAAAGTAGCCATCGTCTCGGGAAGGTTCCCACGGATCAGGGGCGTCGCCGTCGCCTTGGTGCTCGAGAAGAATTTCGATCGCTAATGATCCTCTTGTAGACCTTAATTGGTTTGTTATAATGGAATGTTGGTTTGTATGATGCCGAAATGTGGGTAAGATTACTGTCCTTAAAATTAATAGGGTCGATGGCAGGAACAATATTTCACAGAAAACGACTCAGCGCTGAGCTCGAATATTTTAGGATAAATGGCGCCAACTACAGGCAGTAGTGCTGAAGCCCTACGCCGTTACAGCTACATGGTCCAGCCCTGCAGCTATATAGTCCAACCCTACAGCTATATGCTCCAGCCTACAGCTATATCGATGGCGTAAGTCCGCAATCACGTATATCTCGTTTGTGGTGTCTGAAAATCTCCGCCTCTGTGTTACTTTTTAAAGGAAAACAAATTAACATCAATCCTTGAATTTTTTTCAGAATTTTCTTCGCACAGAGAAGGAAAATCACGGCAGTTATAAGGAATTGCCGTTGAGTGGTTTTCCGTTCAAAAAATAAAGTACGACCGGAAGTCTGCGACGTCGCAAACCGAGTTATGTGATTGCCGTCCTACACTGTTGATATAGGTTCAAATGATCCAGTCCTACAGCTGTATAGTACAGCCCTATAGCTAAACATACCCGTGTTAAGGAAGAACGTCGCTTGAACCTTCAGGCGTTGCAAAATTTCCTTGGATATAGTACGAATTTTCTGGTGAACTTATGAATGTTTTTCTTCCGCAATTTTTTAGATAATTTTGTTCGCACTTTAATATCATTATCTGCACATTATCTGAAAATTTCGTAGAAAAATAATCACACTTGGTCTCAAAAATAAACATTGTATCGGAGGAAATTTGACAACCCTCGAATGTCCATACGGCGTTTTTCCTTAGCACGGCAGTATGGTCCAACCCTACAGCTTTAGGGTCCAGCCCTACAGCTTGAGGGTCCAGCCCT
The DNA here is from genome assembly GCF_918797505.1 of Bemisia tabaci. Taxonomy (NCBI): domain Eukaryota; kingdom Metazoa; phylum Arthropoda; class Insecta; order Hemiptera; family Aleyrodidae; genus Bemisia; species Bemisia tabaci. Next base: position 12,949,152 of record NC_092799.1, on the reverse strand, counting down.
CCAGCTTAGGGTCTAACCCTATATTGCTTGTATGTGGTTGGTGCTATTTTGCCTAAATTGTTAGGGCTCAACTCTCAGCCGCTTTTTCCTTGTTTTTAAAGACTCCACACCAACAATCTGTGCAATGTAATCGAGCAAGGAAAAACTAAGACCAACACCAATTTTTGCGTAATGATGGTTGATGAGACATTTGTTGAGAAAAAATAAAATTCGTGCAATAATGAATGATGAATTTGGGACCGAGCTCTTTGCTAGGCGAGTTTATGCAAGTTATGGCAGGTTTGCTAATTGTCGACTCTTCGGTCATCAATCATCGCTAGGCGAATCTAACGTTGACATCTAAAAGTTACTTTCAAGCTATAGGGAGGATAGCGGTTCAGGATCTGTAAAATATATTGTCGCTGGTCTGTGCTATTTCTGAAAAGTAGGTTTGTCTTCAAAGCCCTGGATAGACAATCAAATTCCGAACCAATTCCGATCAAAGTAGACATGCTGATGATCACCATTTACCATCAAATTTTGACGGGCCGCACTATTCTGTTCACAGTAAGATCAGAATGGAGTGCCACCATTCATCATTTCCTGCCTCAGGAAACATTTCTGCCAAGTTTTCATTTTGAAACTAAGCAAATCAATGAGTTTAAGACTGATGACTCCTGACACTTTGATGGTAATTGGTTCGGGAATTTGACCGTCTATCGAGACCTTTACCGTCCTTCGATGGTCGAAGTCGAAAAATGAGTGCATCTTTGATTTCGACATTCCGTGTCGCCGATCAAATTTTAATTTTTAACAGCAAACAAATCAACATATTTTAAGAATCTTTCTGAACATTTTATTCTCTTCTTCATGAATACTTACAGCAAATCAGTTGGTTCCCTCTCAAAAAATTTGAACTTAATCTGAGATTTTCGAATGTTGCGATGGGGATACACGTTTCCAATTTCAGCCATCGATGTGCTTTGAAAGGATCTATTTTTATTACCGTGTTGCCGTACAGAGGGTCGAGTCAATAGGAGACGTCGGACAAAACTTGGAAACTTTAAACGCTTATAACTCCGTTTATACAAAACTTGAGGTTCGAAAAGTGGTTTCATTGGTTTTCCCGTAAAATTTTCTTGCAAATGCACCCCTTGAAATTTAAAATATGTTGAAGAGAACATCAAAATTTGCAGTTTGAGTAAAAAATTTCATGTCCAACTCCTCTAATTGACTGGATCTACTGTGAGCCGTCCCGTTAATGCCTTGCCGTTCTAAATACTATTCACTGGAAATTGTGAAAGACTGTCTCATTTTTTTTATTTATTTCCCTTGAATTTTCTTTTTCTTGCCTCTGCTCTCCAAAATAACCTTCAGCAGACACGCACGCGAGCTGAAAGCACTGCTCCTCCGAAAAATATCGTGAGTGAATTATTATTACACTGTCGATCTGCCACTTGAGTTCAAGTGGCTTTGAGATTTTTTAATTGAGTTTTGAGTGGTTTTTGTCGGTGCTCTTGATTCCGGATTTTTGTCGCTCCTACCGCGCCCTCTAATATCGCATATCCTCGCATCTAAACATACTTCTCCAGCCTTGTTTGATTGCGTATAATTTTTTTACTTATTCTAAATATCTTAGTATGCTCCGAATTGTGCGTAATTTGCAATGCAACTTGATTTCATTAATTTTATTTTTATGAAAGAGGGGGCAGAGAAATACAAGGGAAAATACAAGAAGAAGAAAAAGAGGAGGAACAAAGTGAAATAAAGCAGGGGAGCTGGTGGTTTTTCCCAATGTGCGCTAAAATTCAGTATAAAACTGAAAATTCTCATTGCAAAGGGAAAAGCTCATTCGAGCACAATTTGACTGAAAATTAATGTTTTTTTTTTTTACTGACAGACTGTATGAGAAGGAAAAATAGAAAAAGCGGAGGAAGAAAAGAGGAATAAGGGGGAATGAGCGAAGGGAGAGGGAATGGTATAGAAGAGGAGGAAAAGAAGAAGGGGGAAAAAGAGGGGGAAGAGGAGGAAGAAGAAGATCGAAGAGGAAAAAACGATTCTCAACGAACCGAGTTAAATCAATGAAAACGCATAAAAAGATGTAGAAAAAACCGCAGTAGTCGTGTGAATCGGCGTAAAAAGTTTGCAGGCCGAGCGGGAAGCGGGGGGGGGGAGGGGGGGGCTAGAGCGGTTAGATGCGTGCTAGAGAAATTCCTGGTGTCGACCTTGACTCGGCACTGGACGCCAGGAAGAGCATGGTTTTGACCCATTTTCTCACAATGCCTACTAAATACACTTTACATACAAAAGATCTCGGCAACATTGATTACTTGATTAATTACTTCGGAATCATATTCGATCGCTCATCTCCGATGATGAAACCGCGTCGATTTTAAAGCGGCCGCCCGCAAGAATAGCAGGATGCTGCGTCCAGTTACAAAATATTTTGGCACTTTTCACTCTGTTCTCGCTCGTTGCATACTCGCTTTGATTGACTTTCCTTTCGCCATTTTCCCCTCTCTTTTTCGCTGGTTTTCTCCAGAGGTAGCGCTTTCCGTAGCTTGGCTATTGCGAGCGTAGTGAGGAGGGGCAGGGGAAGAGCGGCTATCGAAGGTTCCAGATACGATTTTGATACCCTCCCAAGTTATGGTATCAAAGTTTGATGATAAAATGAGATTTATCATGATTTTTCTGTAAATCTAACACCCCCCTTCCCCCGCCCACTCATTTTTTCCATCTGTTTTAACTTGTATGCGTTTTTCCTTAATTTACAAATAGAAGAGACTCATCCTCGAGTAGATGACTATTCTGCCGTGCTAAGGTAAAACGCCGTATGAGCTTTCTGAAGTTGCCAAGTTTCCCTCGATAAAAACCAAATTTACAAGGAAAATTGGGAATATTTTTTGCCAAAAATTTCAGACAATTTTGAACGCAATTTAATCTGAAATATCTGAAAATTTCAAGGAAAAGTTTGCATAAATGATGTCAAAAATACATGTTTTATCAAGGGAAAATTGGCAACTCTCGAATGCACATACGGCGTTCTTCCTTAGCAAGGCAGTATTGCTGTAGAGTGTATGTTTTCTGGCCTACCCCGACATTTGAAGGCAAAATAGCTATGTGCGTAATATCCATAGCTTCTCTGCGTAAATTCTGCCTCTTGGAATTTTTGCCGAAAAGACCCCCTTGCTTCGACTTTTAAGTTTTTTTCTTGAGGTTGACGCGGATGTATTTAAGACGTTTCCTTTTTCTTCTCACCCTTCCCTCAATTCCCGCACCGTTTTACAGATGAATCCACGCTTCCTGGGGTCATGTGGAAATTGAGATACGCCCTCACGCTAGAGGAGCGACGAAAAGACTTCGATTCCGAAGAGGGAAGGCGATGTGCACCGCGGGGGTGGAACCCTGTCTTTTCTCAAGAGCCTTCGAGCCTCAAGCACCATTGCATCAGGTTCGCGCTGCAGGGGGTCCATCTGGTGACCAGCACTCTCCTTATAGGCAACAGAGCAACTCTTGGACCGGGAGAGACAAGGGGAAACATTTTGGGAAAGCCGATGGATGGTGCCAATGCGACCTAAAAAGAACCCCCCCCCTTCCCCATGACATGGACGTATTTCTGCCTAACAGACTATGCGTATTAGACCCATAGGAACATAAGCGTAACAGGGCTCACGACACAATACACATAGTTCCGTTTGGCAGAAATACGTCCAAAGAAGCGAATTTTTGCGAGATCAAGACGCAAAGAGAATAATTTAAGTTATGGGGATAGTAATAAGGTATGATTTAAAAGTAGGGATTTGTATTTCACCAGCACTCGAGATAATACGGAGAAAGGTAGAGCAAAGGATTTCAACTCACTGAAGTCAAAAACAAGGGATGGCTCCGCGCAAGCGTGGGCGCGTGAACAAGGAGGGCGAGAACCTTGTTGAGTCTTGAAGGGTGCGTCTGTTTAATGTTTTCAGGGCTGAAAAAAAAAAATGCTGAGTTGTCGGATTAGACCTTGCGTTAATATCCTCAACAGTAAAAATATGCAGCTCTCCCAAGATTTCACGATCCCATTCTCTCTTCCTTGTCTTCTTATGACCGGGTAGAGTTGAGTAAAACAGTCACATTTACAGAGCAGGATTTCAGAATCTCGCCTCCTTTTTTAATATTTTTGCAGGAAACCGATCAACATCTCCACTCGGAAATTGCCGCAATTATTCCTGCCCCTTACGAGCTTTAATTCCACAAAATTTTAAGCAAAAATGTTGCCGAGTTTCCTGACGAAAAATCAAAATAGGAAATGAGATTTTGAAAACACCGCAATGTACATTGACAGCCAAAGTGCGAAACCACGTGACTCCGTTTGCGACGTTGCAGACTTCCTATCATACTTCAATTTTTCTTTGGATATTTAAGTAAAGTTAACGTAATAATCTCCTTAAAACTTTCTTGATTTTTTTTATTCTTCCGCAAAATATTCTGTGTACATTTTCAGCTACAAAGTTTGCTTTTTTTACGAAAAAAAAAATATATTGGAACAGGAATTTTGAAACGTCGCAAAAAATGGTTTTGCACTTTTGCCAGCAAGATGTGACTGTTTTGCTCGACTCCATCCAATTTCTCACCGATATCTTCGCAGCCGTCTTATCGAGACGATGGGCCCATCAGTGGCGTGACGTGCTTTGCGATATATCGATCGATTATAATCGATCATTCACGCCTCGCCACTGGGCGCATTATTGAAAAATCAAAGAAAAACGGAATCTGGAAGGAGTGGCGAGAGCAAGGCATGACGCAATACCTCGCAGTATCAATGAGCTTTTCTGCCGTGCTATGGAAGAACCCCGTATGAGCATTCGAGAGTTGCAAAATTTCCCTCGATTAAAATGTATTTTTGGTGACACTCATGCATATTTGTCTTTGAAATTCTCAGGTATTTTAGATTAAACTGCGTACAAAATTGTCTGAAAATTTTGGAAATTAATATTCGCAATTTTCCCGGTAAATTCCATTTTTATCGGAGGAAACTTGGCAACGTCTGAAGGCTAATACGGCGTTCTTCCTCAGCACGGCAGTTTTCGCGATGAGATAATTGAGTATTCGGACGGAACATTGTGCGGGGAGGGGTGGAGAAACAAAGAGTTCAAACGTCAACACACGGTTAAAAATTAGCATCAATGTTACTTGAGTGACACTGATGGCCACCACTTGAGTTCCATTAAATCTTCATTTTTGTTCGTGAGGCTGAAGCCGCAACACTCAACTCTCTAGCGATGAGTAACGAAAATGAAAATACCGCAGTTGATCTCGGTTTTCTCGCCACGTTGACTGAACGCAGGATCGAAATTGTGGTTGTTGTAGCGAAATGTTGGTTGTTGTAGCGAAATTGTGGTTGTTGTAGGCGCGAGTGTTATTGGCGATGGGGAGGAGTGCGTGTATTTTGTGCTGGATACTACTTTTGTGTAATAAACGAGATGTTGGTGTTTTTGCCGATGATTCTTTCTTCTCTCTCAACCCCTTTCTGAAGCTCTATGGTCCGTCGGAATCGTTGAGCCCTCAGTGCCACAACGCAGTGATCTCTTTTCAAAATGCCACCATGAAACGTGCACCTTGGGCTTTGCAAAGTTAGCTTTTCAATGTATTTATTATTTTACTTAATTTCTGAATTATTCTGTTTGATTAATGAAGGGGTGAGCACGAGGGATGCTGAATTTTGTCCTTTTCAAAATTTAAGTTTTAGCCACGTAAAGAAAGCTGGCAATTTTCTTTCGACTGTTGAGTTGAGAAAAATCGAGAGGTTCTTACTTGAGGTGCCGATCTCAAGCACTATGGAGAACGATTTAATAGCCAGTCGATCGACTGAAAATTTCCAAATTTTCGAAGATTTTTCAAAAACCTCCAAATTCCACAACACGTGACAGTCAATAAGGTATATTCTTCTACTAGATTAACCCGAGGAATATTTTGAAACATTGTCAAAAGTACGCCCTGAGCGAGTGTCGCAAATCGAGAAAAACCTAGATTTGCGGTATTCACCCGGGCCATGCTTTCAGATACATCAAAATTTTTCTCCGTCAAATCTTTTGATGGGTTACAATGTGATTGGATATTCAGGGATTTTACAAAAATGTCCTATTAATCGAACTTATTTATGCTAAAAAGTACTGTGTGTGTAGGGTTTGCGTGCTTCATAGTTCTTTCCAGCAAAAATTCATCGAATTGATCGACTGAATGTCAAATCTAACTTCTAAATGCTGAAGATATATGCTAATCATTTCTTGAAAAAGTTCTAAGTAATTATTTCTTTAAAAAAAAAAAAAAAAATCCCTAAAAAAGGACAAGCCAACTTCTTTCCCGCAGAAGTAACGTTGAAGATCCTATGATACGTTCCGCCGACTCGGTCAGCACGTATATACTTCTTCGTGCTTATCAGTCGATTTTTTTTTTCATATTTATTATTCTGCCTTCAGCGAAACCAATATTTATTAGTATGCGTTTTTTTTCCCAAACAAGTATAAAATTGTGCACAATTATCTCACCATGCTCGTTAATTAAAGTACATTTTAATCACCCCAATGAGCTCTGTGTATGAGTCACGCGAATCGTCAATCCTAATACATCAGTTATTGAATCCTTCTAAACACAAATGCATTCATAATGGATTTCTGTTCATTTTGCTTTAACAGTGCTTGATGCATCCTCTAAAATCCCATCGGGTCTGTTGTTCGGGAATGTTGTCGACCTTGGTAATTACGATGAGTGTTTGGCTATCCGCAGCGATGGGTTCACTGACCACGGACACAGCCTCGGAAAATATTGTCTGATCAGTGCAACTTTCAACAAAACTTCGAAAGATGATCGAGAGGTAAGTGAATTTGTTTAAAAAGGCGAATTACATTATTTTTACATTAAAATTGCAAGGGAAAATCCATTTCTATGCTGGTATTCTAGGAATTTATTGAGCTCTTTCATGGCAAATTGAAAACACCCTCATACACGACCGGAAATATCCGGGAATATGGCAATATGCCCAGTTGAACGCTCAAACAAACTCTAACAAAAAATAAAAATTGGCATTGTTTGGATGGGAGAGTTCGCAACTTTACCGCGTAATATTAAAAAATCTGGGTCATATTTTGAAAATTTGAATAAAGCGATCTCATCTAGAGAAAATGGCCTGTCGATAACCGCAAAAATCATGAAAATCGGCCCAATAGAACGCTGGAGCTAAGCGTTACCAAGAATGCAAATTTGGGAAGTCTCGGAGCTTATAGGATACATAGATTTTCTGCTGACGCGGAAGGAAAATCAAAAGTTTTCAAGTAATAATTGCATTTATAGAGAGATCAGACTCGCATCAAGTCAACGTTGAAATGTGAAAAATTTACGTCATTTTCCGTGGCGTGGCACATTTTGTGGTATATCGATTGATCTGTCATTTAAATCTATGGAAGAGGATCAATAAACAGGGCGTTCGCAACAAACACTTTAATAATCGATTCTTTACCATGACTTTGAATGTGAAAATATCGATAATCAATCATTCATACCTCGCCACTGGTCATTTTATAAACTCGTCGGCACGTAAAAGCACACCTCTAGAAGGCAATACCACACGGTAACCGCGCAAGGCGCAACTCCACAAATCGATGCGTGTATTCAAAACTCCTTCAATTTCGTAGCTATGCAATTTGATCTCCGAGGAGTTAAAACAGTTGCTCGTCGTGAAAGTACGTCTACGACTACGCCGCAGGGTGATTAAATGAAACTGCCGGCTATTAAGTCATAAGTAACCGATAACGAGTGAATAAAAATTTACATTCTTTAAATAAGAGAATTCCCAACGTTAGAACGTAATATATGAAAATCTGGGTCATATTTTCAAAATTTGACGACGTTTCTCCATTTGCGAGTTTGCAGACTTCCTTAGAAATATTATTTTTCTTTCGAGAAGCTGGTCAACATAAAACTTAAATTCTCCATGATTTTTCGTTTTCGTTAGCAGAAGATTTGGTTCAAAATCTAAAGTCGTAAATTCGGATTGTTTTTCATGGAAGAGATGAAATAAGAACGGAAATATTGAGACACCGCAATGGAGATACGTGGTTTCGCACTTCAGCCGGTGCGATACGGACATCCATCAAGTTCAAATGGTTGCATCAAGTCCCCGTCACCGCCGACCAACGCGTCCGTCGATCGAATCAACTACAGCTAGTATCAGCAGGGAGTCAAAACGCCTCCAATTTTTTGAACGCAATACGGACATCCGTCGAGGTTGTATAGTTGTATGAAGGCGCCTTAGCAATCGCGTCCCATTTTTTATCGTTAGAGACGAATATAAGTTGGGAGAGGAAAGTCATAATGCCTTCAATTTTATACATACATATTTTTGGGCAAAATGAGAGACGATTGGCTCATGTAGAGACAATTGCATATCTGTAACTGCAAAAATCATGAAAATCGGATAAGGAAAACGCTGGAACTAAGCGTTACCAGATAGGTATTCAAAACTAGGAGGCCTCGGAGCTTACAGTATAGTGATATATTTGCCGAGATGATAGATAGATTTTTGCCGATATTTAAGATATAGGTGATTTATAAAAAATGTAAACTTACTAAAAAATTAGTACTTATAAAACACATAACTACAATTATGAAAACAACAGAAAAAGGGATAATAATTAAAGAGATAGAAGCTATCATGAAAATAATATCAATTAGAACAAAAACTCTGTTTCCAATAAGTCGTTAGATACTTTTTTGTACATGAAAATTTTACTCACATGTGTCGCAGGCAATTTGCTATCGCCGACAATTCGCAAGTACCATGTAAATGGTCCGAAAATCATATTAGGAAATTATGGAACAATAATGAGAGGACTGATTATTTTGCCTTTGATTGGAAAAGGCACTTTTTCCTCCGTAAAAACACTGCAGTAACAGGCACATTTATGAGTGCGTGTTTTAAGGTTCTTGGTTTAATCTTATTATTAGTCGCGGGTTCAGATCGAACAGGCAACTAAACTAACTCCGCGACAAAGCGTAGAGTATCACACGAAATGAAGGCGCTCCAACCAGGGATCTCGATTTAAAAGGCCATCACCTAATTAAACTTTCATCAAGTCAGTAGGTGTATAATGCGGATACCGGGACAGAATAGAAAAAAGAGGTAATTTAGAGGAGATTCAGCTATAACCATCAGCTGTTTCATTCAACTCAAATCAGTGGTACTTTTGACTTGTTCCTATTCGACATTATTATCAGAATAAAGTCAGTATTTGTTTCAACGATTGCTTCACTGCGAGTTGCTTTCCTAGGCTCCAAACTATTTCTGTTGATTATTTTGGTCTCGTTGATTTCCAGCACCCATTAACACTTAAAGATTTGACTGGAGAATGGACCTGGTCAGTCTGCGTTCCAGCAGCATGCTCCGAGTCAGACGTGAGGAAACAACTCGAGCTCAGCCTCCAGAACATTGCGGGACGCATCCAAAATGTTTACTGCATGGGCTTGTTGGGAACTGCTGGTCTACCAGTCGCATCTTGGTTCATGATGTAAGTTCCCCATGAATACATTTTTAGTGGCTGAAAGGACCCTACAACAAAACGGCCAAATCGGCCTAAACACGGAATCCTACGATTTTCTCAGGGATGAAAGAGGGTCTTCCCGGACACTCAAAACTGGTCATATTTTTTGCCCGGTATTTTTTGTTCCGGGAAGACCCTCTTTCATCCCTGAGAAAATCGTAGGATTCCGTGTTTAGGCCGATTTGGCCGTTTTGTTGTAGGGTCCTTTGAATATCTCTTAACATCTAAAGGGGATCACGGATGAAGGAATCAAATTGTATATTTTAAGGGATCGAGGCACTTGTAATTTCGAATGAAACTTGTCCCAAAGGCCAGGCCTGCCACCTCCCATCTCGGGCTCTGGTACCAGTTCTAAGGCCCAAGCTCCACGAATGCCACCCCTCTCCCCTCGCCCCCTTACCACCAGAGAAATAATTTGTAATATCATGAAAATCGGTAAGGTTAGAATAAAGATACAGTAAAAATAGTAAATAAATGCTCGTTAATTTTAAAGAGAGAAGTTTATTCATATTCAAAAAAGAAATCATGCACTAAAAATCTAGAAAATGGGTCATTCCACGTCAACGCAACCAAGGTCGGAACCCGACCCCCTCCGATTTGGCTGAAAATTGGTATACGGGGTCTTTACATCATTCTAAGAAACTAATTTGAAGGGTTTTCCCATCCGACGCCCCGTTCGCGAGATATCGACCCCCAAAGATGGGGTGAATTTTAGTGATATTCAAAAACGCCCGTTTTAGCGATTCTCATTTTCTCGACTTCCCTCTCTTTGACTCTCCATAGCGAGACTCTGTATCAATCCATCATACTTTGAAAGAGTGTTTCTTAGACCAATTTTTCATGTAGATTCTGAATATGCCATCAAAATTGAGCTAAAAATCATTTAAACGGCCGTAATTTAGAGTTTTTTAAAATTTACGATTTTTTCGCCATTCAATGTTCAAACTGAATTATCTAAAAAACAGTCTCTCCGATTTTCGATTTTTTTTTTATACTTCAAGCTTAGGATATATACTTTCGGTTGATATACTTTTTTCAATTGCCATCGGACGGTTAAGGGCCTAAAAAAATTCAAATAGGCCAAAAAAGGCTAAAAATTGGTAAAAAAGGACGATTTTTCACATGTTAATCCAAATATTTCGATAGTGAACTCTTCAATTATCGATATTTTTTCCCACTTTACCCTCTAACATGTATAAAATCAGACTATCAACGCTTTCCATACATGCACCGATCGATTAACGGCCTGATGGAAACCGGAAACCGACCGAAAATCCTCGAAATTGACGCAAAAAGACGATTTTTCACACCGTAACCGATACATTCCATGAATTGTAACTGCAATTTCCAATTTTCTCGATCTATTTCAACCTTAAGGTGTATACTTTTGAGTAATAAACCCTTACTATAACGTGCATCGATGGGGCACGGATCCAAACGGAAGTGAAAACCGGCCGGAAATGCTAAAAAATGACGGGAAAAGGCGATTTATTGCATAGTCAGGGGAGCATGTGTTCGAAAATTACGTCCCGTTTGCACGTTTGTGATGCAAGTTTACTCTCTTCATTTTGGTCCCTAGAATGAGAAAATCTTTGGTGGACTCTCCAATTTTGATGCCAAGGCCCCAAAAACAAGATGGCGGCCAAAATGGACGCTGAAATTGAAATTTTGGCAAAACGGCACAAAACGTCAAGAGAGGTGTCGATTCTCATGTTTTTTGGATCGTAGATTCCAGAAAAATTGTCATACAGACCCCTCGACCCACGGAAATGCCCAAAATCCAAGATGGCGGCCGATTTTGGCTCTTTAGCGGCTAAAACGTCAAATGCGGAGCAAAGAGAGGAGTAAACACACTAGATATCTGTTTTCGAGGTCACAGATTCCAAAAAAATAGGAGAAAAAAATATTTCATGCCAAATGGTGCTGATTTGGACCATGCATAGGCCGAACTCGGCAGTCATTTTGATTAGTGTGTTCAGGAACACTCTAATCGAAATAATTTTCCGGGTCAGTTTCTATAATTAGCATTATTGGTTTTTTTTAAGGTACCCCTGCAGAATATGGGTAAATTTGTTCTAAAATACACAATAAAACTATTCCGACTAGTTTTGACCCACTAAATCTGAAAATTGCGTTTATTCTTCCGGATTACCCCTCAATTTTCCGGAAAACTAACCAGGATAATGACCATTATTTCGGGCGGAATCGGCTTTTCCAGAGAATGGAGATGTTGCACGAAAGAGGGATTTGCGATTTGACCATTGATTCTTATGTAAAAATTCGCGAGAAACACGATGGTGCCACTGGTTTTCTCTGAAATCATCTCCCAAGCTCAGAAAAAGCTTTCAAAGTGAGTCCAAAATGGAGGGGATATCCCATCCTACCCTGAGAGTCCATCTCTACATCAAAACAAACCCTCCATGCAAAGATAGGGAGCAAATACATTAGCAGGGTTGCCGTGTTTTCAGTTTTGGAGTCCCCAAATAAAGTGGTAGCCCTGTCAATGTATTTGCTCCCTAGAGTCCCTTTATACTGAGAGTCAAGACAATGTGAATCCATTCCTGATTGGTTCCCGTATTTTAGGCCTCCACAGTGTCACAAACGGGAATAAAGATTACAGTTTCACTGATTACAAAGATTATAATCTGGAATGGACCGGGGAATTACGGGTTCGGCAAGGAACAAACGGAATGAGGGAAGGAACAAAGAAAGGAATTCGAGAATGGGCCGATCAAAGATTACGAAAAACGTTCAATTTCTGTAATCTTTATTCCCGTTTGTGACTCCATGAGGGGTGTTGTCTTGACTCTCAGTATAAAGGGACTCTATTGCTCCCTATCTTTGCATGGAGAGTTTGTTTTGATGTAGAGGTGGACTTTCAGGGTAGGGCGGGATATCCCCTCCATTTTGACCTAAACTTGAGAGCTTTTTTGAGCTTGGGAGTTGCTTTCAGAGAAAACCAGTGGCACCATCGTGTTTTTCGCGAACTTTTACGTAAGAATCGACGGTCAAATCGCAAAACCCTTACAAATGCAACATCTCCATTGTAGGGTGATGGAAAAAAACGGAGGTTTCCGGATTCAGCCCCTCAAAATACGTAGGAATCACCTTATCTCATCGGGGAGACATGGTTGTAATTTTTTTGCTTGTTAAATAGTGCCATTGCTGGGGAGTACCTGATACTCCCAATTTCGATAATAATTAATACATATATTACACATACATACAAAGCCGCTTTTATAGCGATCTCTGGCGCTCTGCGACACCTTACCGCCTGAGTTCCCGATCCTCCTAAGGCCTTTCAGGGAGTTCACATACCCTCATTTTTCTAAAACCCTGTGTCGCCAATCTTTTAGTGGGCATCCCCTTTGTCTCCTCCCAGGAGGAACCCAATCAAGCATCTTTTATGGCAGTCCTTCGTTCGTCATTCTATTGACATCGCCAAACCAGTCAAGCTGTCTGATCATGCTGTCGAATACGATGTCATTTTCGACTCCCATGATCTGACGCACTCTTTCATTGCGGACCCGATCGCTTCTAAAAATTCCTACAGCGACCTCCTCCAGAAATCCATATCCGTTGCTCTTAGCATCCCCTGTGTCCGTTCCTTCAGCTGCCAAACTTCACTGTCATATGTAAGAATACTTTGGTCTTCGCAATTGAAAATTTTCCTCTTGTTCTCTTTGGAAATCTACGGATCCCGGAGGATTCCATTAAATATTGCTGTAGCCTTCCTTGCTAGGATGTTTCTTTCCTTGATCCCTTTATCCGTTCTTCCATCCTGGATCAACAGAACCCCCAAGGACCTACAGTGCGCCTTTGATCTGCTGCCCATCCTCCAACTCAATGCTATGTTGATCACCAATAGTTTTATTGCGTGAACATATTTACCTATATTACGGCTCTGCTCCGCATTTGACGTTTTAGCCGCTAAAGAGCCAAAATCGGCCGCCATCTTGGATTTTGGGCATTTCCGTGGGTCGAGGGGTCTGTATGACAATTTTTCTGGAATCTACGATCCAAAAAACATGAGAATCGACACCTCTCTTGACGTTTTGTGCCGTTTTGCCAAAATTTCAATTTCAGCGTCCATTTTGGCCGCCATCTTGTTTTTGGGGCCTTGGCATCAAAATTGGAGAGTCCACCAAAGATTTTCTCATTCTAGGGACCAAAATGAAGAGAGTAAACTTGCATCACAAACGTGCAAACGGGACGTAATTTTCGAACACATGCTCCCCTGACTATGCAATAAATCGCCGTTTCCCGTCATTTTTTAGCATTTCCGGCCGGTTTTCACTTCCGTTTGGATCCGTGCCCCATCGATGCACGTTATAGTAAGGGTTTATTACTCAAAAGTATACACCTTAAGGTTGAAATAGATCGAGAAAATTGGAAATTGCAGTTACAATTCATGGAATGTATCGGTTACGGTGTGAAAAATCGTCTTTTTGCGTCAATTTCGAGGATTTTCGGTCGGTTTCCGGTTTCCATCAGTCCGTTAATCGATCGGTGCATGTATGGAAAGCGTTGATAGTCTGATTTTATACATATTAGAGGGTAAAGTGGGAAAAAATATCGATAATTGAAGAGTTCACTATCGAAATATTTGGATTAACATGTGAAAAATCGTCCTTTTTTACCAATTTTTAGCCTTTTTTGGCCTATTTGAATTTTTTTAGGCCCTTAACCGTCCGATGGCAATTGAAAAAAGTATATCAACCGAAAGTATATATCCTAAGCTTGAAGTATAAAAAAAAAATCGAAAATCGGAGAGACTGTTTTTTAGATAATTCAGTTTGAACATTGAATGGCGAAAAAATCGTAAATTTTAAAAAACTCTAAATTACGGCCGTTTAA